>NC_057863.1:46339939-46647022 GCF_019393635.1 Dromiciops gliroides
GGATTTACGAAAGGGCATGGTTCAAAGATAGCATGGTGAACAAGAGCTGGCCTTGGAGCCAGAAAGCTCTGTGTTCAAGTACCACTTCTTTTTTGTTGTTGTTTGTTTTGTTTTGTTTTGCAGGGCAGTGAGGGTTAAGTGACTTGCCCACGGTCACAGAGCTAGTATCAAGTGTCTGAGCCTGGATTGAACTCAGGTCCTCCTGAATCCAAGGCCAGTGTTTTATCCACTGCGCCACCTAGCTGCCCCCACCACTTCTTTTTTAAAAATTTCTTTTTTTTTTTTCTAGTACCACTGCTGACACCTGCTGGCTGTGTACCTTTCAGCAGGTCACTTAACCGGGGCAGCTTGGGAGTGCCGTGGCGGGGATACAGTGATGGGCCCAGAGTCAGGAAGACCTGATTTCAAATCCACCCTCAGATACCTACTAGCTGCGTGACCCTGGGCAAATCCCTGAATGGCTGTCTTTCTCACTTTCCTCATCTGAAAATGGGGATAATCATAGCACCTACCTCCCAAGGTTATTGTGAGAATCAAACGAGAGGATAATTGTTCAGGGCTTAGCACAGTGCCAGGCATATAGTAAGCATTACATACATGCTAGCCATCATAATTATTACCTAATATCTTTGATGGGCGTACATCTCTAAAGCTGGGTTTTCGTCGTTGTTGTTGTTTGTTTTTTGCAGGGCAATGAGGGTTAAGTGACTTGTCCAGAGTTACACAGCTAGTAAGTGTCAAGTGTCTACCTAATGTCTTTGTGCTTGGGACAGCCTTTTGAAACTTAGAAATTTCAGATCTAAGCTGACAGAGGGAGTTTTCTTATTGATGAAGTCATAGGTCCAGACCCAAAAAACCCAACCAACCAAACAACAACAACAACAAAAAACAACCCACAGAGAAAAAAATGGTGCAAGAACAGCTACATGCTGAGAAGATGTGAATGAGTTAGAGTTCTGTATTGTATAAGGGAGTACCCACATCGATGAGATCACACATTCACTGGGATAAAAGAAGGAATAACAAAAGTTAGTATTTGGCAAGAACTATCACAAAAAAAGTGACTGTTTATCTCCCTGCCTGCCCCTACTTCTCCCTCAATTGCTCTATAGATCTCCTAATTCAGTAACTGACACAAGATCAGAGAATGTTATTCTGAGAGTTTTGCTCAAAAGCCCAGAACAGAAAAATAATATTATATCTAAATATACATATATGCACACACATACATCTATACACACATATATGTACATACACATACACATATGTGTGCATATATATACACACACATATCCCCCCCCCTTAGAGGATTGAAAGTCATGCCTGATTAGTTCTTCTTCTCACACCTGAAAAGGAATAAAGGAAACTGGACAACAAAAAGATTGAAGGATCCTTGTCTTTGCTCTATGTGCACCATGATGCAATGGAAAGTACCATATTTGCACACAAGAGATCCTGAATTCAGATCTCTGGCTCCCTCATAAAACCATATGACTTTGTTCAATTTACTTACATTCTTTGGGCCTCTAGGTGGCACCATAGTGCCTAGATTTCTGAGTCAGGAATGAAGAAGACACTGGCTGTATGATCCTGGGAAGGTCACTTTAATCCTGTTTGCCTCAGTTTCTTCTTCTGTAAAATGAGCGGTGGAAGGAAATGGCAAACCATTCTAGTATCTTTGCCAAGAAAATCCCAAATGGGGTCACGAAGAGATGGGCAGGATTGGAACGATTCAACAACAACTACAAAATGAGGAAGGCTGGACGACCCCTTTTGAGCTCTAAAGCTATGGCCAAGTCAAGTTAACAAGCGTTTATTAAGTACCTACTATGTTCCAGGCATGAAAGTGCTGGGCATGAAAAGAAAGGCAAAAGCAGTCCCCGACATCAAGAAATTTTCAATCTAGCAAAGGAAACAATATTCCAAAAACTTTGGACAAACAGCATATAGGCAGGATGAATTGGAGGTAAACTGAGGGCAACACCATCATTAGCATTGTAGAAAGAGTGCTCTTAGTTGAGACTTGAAGGATGCCAGGGATGCTGGGAGGTGAGAAGGAAGAGAGTTGCAGGCATGAGGAAGGACCTAAAGGTTCCTCCTGATGGAGGGAAGAGAAGTGACACATCGGTGGTACAGCATGGAGGTCAGTCCCTGGGAGTCTAAGATGCTAAGTCAAGGGTCAAGAGGCAGAAGAGTAGACTCATGGGGGAAGGGGGCCAAAGGGGTTGACACTCAGGCAGCAGGGTAGGGCTGACTGAGCTCCTTCCACACAGAGTTCAGGGAATTGGCGCTCGGCTTCCTGTGGTTTTCGTTTCTGCTTTGGGGCCTGGCTGTGAGAGGCCCACTTTGTCTTTTCGCTTCCCTTCACAAATGTCAGCAGCCTGTTACCTACCCCCAGCACCATTACTATGGAGGAAATGACTGTTTTTAAATGTGGAGGGGGATGGATGAGAGAGGAGGGCAGGAGGTTAGGGGAGGAAGAGATACAATACACGGAAGGGACATTAAGAAAGCAAAAGGGAAAGATGATATCAAGAGAGAGTGATTAGACAATTAAAAACAGACAGAAAAGAGATGGGAAGTGGTAAAGAAACAAATAGATATGGATCGGGGAAAAGAGAACAAAAGGATTTTGAGTTTAAAGATGGACAGAAAAAAAGGTGGGAAGAGAGGTAAAGAAACATCTAAGAATAGATACAGATTGTGAAAAACAGAACAAAGGAATTTTGGGTTTTTTGGGCTATTCTATCCAGAAAAGGTAGGGTAGTTTAAATCCTGCTTCTGACCCTTACTATAGTTTCTGTGTGGCAAGTCATGTCACCTCTCTTTGCCTCAGTTTCCTCATTTGCAAAATGGGGATTAAAAATTTCTACCTCACAGGTGGTTATGAGGTTGGGGCTCATGAGATCATGTCTGTGAAATCATTGCGGAGAAATATCATCACCATGCCGTCCATTGAATCAAGGACTGTGTTTCTTTCCAAAACATCCTAGGGTAGAAAAGGATCTGTCCTTCCTCACCCATCATGATGTCACCAGCCATTTTTGTAGCCCCCAAAAAGGCTGAGACAGAAACCATCTCTTCTTTTAATGGCTGAGTACTCCACTGCCCTATAGCTATCACCAGGCTATGGGGATGACCCAGAGACCATTCAGGATTTGCCACTTGTTCTAAAATGCCAAATCCTTTCAATGCTGAGTCACCAAATGACTGGAGGAGCCCGAAGTTCGTCATCCCCCAAAAGCCAAAGAGTTTAGTCACCGCTGCCCTTGGAGTTCTCAGAAGTTTCCAGAACAGCTCTGAGTGCATGCCAACGTCACTGAGACCCATTCAAACTGTACACACCTCACACAAAATTTTAGATTTTTAACATAGATGTTTCACTTCCAAGTTGAAACTACTTTTCAAAAAAAAAAAAAAAGGATCCAGGCAAAAAACAGCCTCTAACTTCCTCCTTTTGCTATGGATGATAAGAGATTGGTGCAAGGTGGTGATCTGGAGTGGGGGAGGTAATAACCGGGGTTGACCTTTGGCCCCACTAAAGAGATTTAGGGGAAAAAACCTCATAGCCCTCCTTTCAGTGATTGGGTTTTATTCCAAGTCTCTATTCCTGAATCTGGAAAAAAAAAATTAGAAGAACAAAGAAAGTCACCGAATCAGCCTTTGCTAATTATAAGTGTAAATTATTTCATCCTCTTAAAGTGAATCATTCCCCACATAAAACACAAATTAGCTCAAGATGACCTCAGCTGTAAACTGGGACTTTGCCTCTGCGGCTTCTTCTCTTCATCAAGGGGCTTGTCTTCTGATTTCCCACCACCAGGGGGAGACCAAAGAAAGCTAATTAAAGTACTAGCTACTCTTTCAAGCTAACTTGGGGGAATGCCCACATCTTAAATTAGGGTTGCAGAACTTTTGCCACTAAACCACAGGATGAAAAAAAAAAATAGAGCCATTGAGGATCACATACAAATAGAAAGCAACTAGAATTAGGTGTTTGGGGGCTTTTTTTTTAGCAAAAATTTTCCACTCAGTGATCTTTAAAAATTAAGAATCAGGAACACAAAATTATGAAATAAACACATCTAAAAATACATAGGATTCGGTGCTTGCTCTATTATGATCACCTAAGAGGTAGGGTAGGGGAAGGGGGAAAAAAGGGCAAATGAAAGGCAGTTGACACACACAAGGAGAGACCAGGAGACAGGGAGATGGGCCCCTGTACAGGACAAGACACCAAGATACAGACACAGACACACATAGAATGAAATAGTGATAAGGAGTAGAATGGAGATTGGGAAAAGAATGAGTCAAGAGAAAAGAAAACCAGAGAGGGAAAGATAAGTCAATAATCAATGAATCAACCAGTCAACAAGTATTTATAAAATACTCATTATGTGCCAGAGGTGTGATAGACTCTGGCCTTGCAAAGACAAAAAAGGAAATGGTTCATGTCCTCAGAGAGTTTATAGTCTATCAGAGGAGAAAACTTATACATGAACAAGGACATAAAAGAGAAATATGTGGAAGTTTGGGGTGGGAGGCACTAGCAAGTGGAGGGGACTAGGAAAAGTTTCTTGAGCTTAGTTTTTGGTTTTTGTTTTTGTTTTTTTGCACAGGGCAATGGGGGTTAAGTGACTTGCCCAGGGTCACACTGCTAGAAAGTGTCAAGTGTCTGAGACTGGATTTGAACTCCGATCCTCTTGAATCCAGGGCCAGAGCTTTATCCACTGTACCACCTAGCTGCCCCTTTGAACTTAGTTTTTAAGGAAACAAGGGAATCTAAAGAGTGGGGCTGAGGAGAGATTGCAAAGGATATTGCTATTATAAAGATGGGACTTGGGAAAATATCACCTACCTCATGAGGTGTTGTGAGGGTCAAATGAGATGACGTATGTAAAGCATTTAGCAAGACTTAAGGCTCTACATAAATATGAGCCACTATCATCCAACCCAATTCTTTGGTTGAATCATGAGCATTGCTCCCTGGTTTTCACCTCTTGTCTCTAATCCTAAAAATACTTTCCAGCGTCACCTTTATGAAATCGGAAGTAGTTATTCTGTTTTTATTTTCAATCCTTAAGGTTTATTTTTTTAAAAAAAGGTACATTCCCAATCAAAGAATTCTAAAGATTTTATTCATGTGTGAATAAACAAATGAATGAATGGTATGAGTTTTTAGACAGGTATTATGGGCATATATATATAATATATTGCATATATGTATATATATGTATGTATATGAGCACACAGGGTGGGATGTATATGTATATGTATATATAGGTATAGGCATGGGTATGGGTATGTGTGTATACACACATATAGAGTGGGCCAACAGTCACAAATATTTAATAACTGCTTTATTTTTAAATTTACAATACCATAGCATCATATCCAGTATATATAGAAAATGAATTTATATTTTATGTGAAAAATCAAATCTCATAAGTGGCAAAAAATAAAGAAAAAATAAATTTAAAAAAGTTATTAAAACATCAGACCCCTTCATGACTTTTGGCCAACCCTGTATGTATATGTATGTATGTGTGCATGTATGTATATGCATATATGCAGCTAGATGGTACAGTGGATAAAGCACTGGGCCTGGAGTCAGTAAGAACTGAGTTCAAATTCATCCTCAGACATTTATTAGCTGTGTGTCCCTGGGCAAGTCACAACCCTCTTTGCCTCAGTTTCTTCATTTTAAAATGAACTGGACAAGGAAATGGCAAAGCACATTAGTATGTTTGCCAAGAAAACCACAAAAATGGGGTCACAAAGAATCAAACATGACTGAAATGACCTGATTAACAACAATAATTATGAATATAGTGTATAGAGTGTTGGACTCTGACACAGGAATACCTAGGTTTGAATCCTGCCTCTTGGCGTATACTAGCTATATGACCCTAGGCAAGTCATTTGCCTTTTCTAGTCTATTTTCTTATCTATAAAAAGGGGGTTTATAATACCTGTAGCACCTACCTCACAGGGTCAGTTGCGAGGCTCAAAGGAAATAATGTGGAACATGCCTTGTCAACTTTAAAGTGCTAGATTAAATATCGATTATTACTATTGCGAGATGTTTGCTTTGGAACTCAAACTGTACAGGTCTCTGATATTTAAAACCATTCACATTGTCATATCTTTGTTGAAGAATTAGGTCTCTTCATTCCCTAACACTTAAAAACCATAATGAAATTGTATCTTGTTTTGTTGATAAGGTTTTCAAATCACAACGATTTGCCAGAAGTGTTTAGTTGTAGGCAGCAATAAAGAGGCAGTGCAGTATAATGGGCTACAAGTCAGGAGACCTGGAATTGAGTCCAGGCTCCAAACTTTCCATTCTTGTTTCTAAAAAGGGGTAACAATACTTGCACAACCTACTTCAAAGGGCACGTCTGAGGAAAGCTTCATAAAACTTAAAGGACACCAAAATGCCAGCTATTAAGTATAGTAGAAACCAAAAGAAAAATAATTCTACAGCTCTTCAGGAACAAACAGCAGCAACCTTCAAGGTCCCTTTCAGCTCCAGCAATTTGCGGCTCAACTGATAATTTAGCAAGTTTTTTTTTTTTAAAACCAAGTTTTATTATTAGAAACAAAGATAATTTCTATAAAGATTAAGGAGGATTAGGGAGTAGAACTTGAAGTACACTCAAGAAGCATAAGGAGAAGGTAGTTGTCTTGCCAGACAAGGCAAGGTAAATAAGAAAAGGTAAGTGGAACAATTAGAAGGTAAAGGAAATCGATGGAGTGGATCAAATAATGAAACAGATAGGAAGATGAAGAGGATGTGGGGGTTGGCTGTGGAACTGTTGAGTTTAAGGAAAGGAAATTGAGTTGGGGTTAGGTTATTAAGAGGGGAAAACTGGCTCTAAAATTTTACCAGTAAGCTTATGATTGAGATGTAAACCCACAAGTAATTCAACAAAACTAGAATGAAAATATTAACTATTATGCTGGAAGAAACTTAGTACTGACTTGCATGAGTATGATGTGTTTGCATTTCTGCATAGATGGCATGCCAATAGTCAATAAATATTTGTTAAGCACCTACTGTGAGCCAAGTACGTAAATACAAAAAGAATTCCTCCTCTCAAAGAGCTCACAATCTAATGGGGCAGACAACAAGCAAACACCTACGTATAAACAAGCTGTGTACAGGATAAATAGGAAATAATTTAGAGAGGGAAGGTGCTAGAATTAAGAGGGATTGGGGAAAGCTTCCTGTAGAATATGGAATTTTTTGGTTAAATTTGTTGGGATAACTTACACATTGACTGATTGAATTATGATCCAAAAGGATCTTGACAAGCTAGAACATTTGGGGAAATCATAAGATAAAATTCAAAAAGGAGAAATGTAAATACTTGAACTTGAGTACAATGATATTCATAATTTCAATGATCTTCATTTTAAAAAAATCAACTTTTCAGGGACACACTACGTGAGGTATGAATGAACAGCATTTGTCCTTTAAAAAGATTTGTGAGGGGCAGCTAGGTGGTGCAGTGGATAGAGCACTGGCCCTGGAGTCAGGAGTACCTGAGTTCAAATCCAGTCTCAGACACTTAATACTTACTAGCTGTGTGACCCTGGGCAAGTCACTTAACCCCCATTGCCTCAAAAAAAAAAAAGATTTGTGAGTTTTGGTGGGACTGCAAGCTCAGTATGAGGATTAGTGTGATGCAGAATCCATAAGTTAATGTGATCTTGGGCACAGCTTCCAAGAATAGTGAACTGAAAATCCCACTCCACTCAGTCCTCTCTCCAGGTGTTAGTTCTGTACCTCTCCCTTGGTTTAAGCACAATGAATAGCTAAAGAGTATCCATAGGGCATAAGACATCATTCCATCCTTATAGTCTAGTAAGGGGGAAAGGCAACAAATACAAATAATTATAATAGTGAGGTCCCCAAATGGTATGAGCTACCTTAGAGTGCCAAAGTGAACTCACAGGGTCGTTGAGGGATATTTTACATTTTCGAGGGAAATATAGAGGATGATAAAAGAGAGGGTGGATTTAAGGAGGCAGTGGTCAGAAGCAAAACAGTATTGAGGAGGGACAGGATAAAAAGAGAAAGATAAACAGAAAATAGGAGAGAATAAAATACATAGTAATTATAACTGTGAGTGTGAATGGGATGAATTCACCCATAAAATGGAAGCAGATAGGGGCAGCTAGGTGGTGCAGTGGATAAAGCACTGGCCTTGGATTCAGGAGTACTTGAGTTCAAATCCAGCCTCAGACACTTGACACTTACTAGCTGTGTGACCCTGGGCAAGTCACTTAACCCCCATGGCCCTACCAAAAAAAAAAAAATGGAAGCAGATAGCAAAATGGATTAAAAAACAGAATCCACACAGAGTTAAAATAAGGAAGCCTCATTTCTCAAATATATAGGGAACAAAGTCAAATTCATAAAAATAAGAGCCATTCGGGGCAGCTAGGTGGCACAGTGGATAGAGCACTGGCCCTGGATTCAGGAAGACCTGACTTCAAATCTGACCTCAGACACTTGACACTTACTAGCCGTGTGACCCCGGGCAAGTCACTTAACCCTCTTTGCCCCACAAAAACAAAAAACAAAAAACAACAACCACAAAAAAACAAACAAAAATAAGAGCCATTCCCCAATCGATAAATGGTCAAAGCATATGAACAGGCAGTTTTCAGATGAAGAAATCAAAGCTATCTATAGGCATATTAAAAAATGCTCTAAACCATCATTGATTAGAGAAGTACAAATTAAAAAAACTGATGTATCACCTCATACCTATCAGAAATGACAATTGCTGGAAGGGATGAGGAAAAATAGGCAAATTGATGAATTGTTGTTGTAGTGAATTGATCTAACCATTCTGGAGAACAATCTGGAACTATGCCCAAAGGGCTATAAAACTGAGCATACTTTTGATACCATCACTAGGTCTATATCCCAAAGAGATCAAAGAAAAAAAGAAAAGGACCTATAAATACAAAAGTATAGCGGCTCTTTTTTTTTGTGGTGGCAAAGAATTAGAAATTGAGGGGATGCTCATCAATTGGGGAATGGCTGAACAAGTTGTAGCATATGATTGTGATGGAATACTACTGTGCTATAATATATGATGGGGGGGGCGGGATAGTTTCAGAAAAACATAGCAAGAACTATGTGAACCTGAAGATCATTGTGCACAGTAACAACAATGTTGTAATGATCACCTGTGAAAGACTTGGCTACTCTGATCAATACAATGATCCAAGACGATTCCAAAAGAATCATGATTAAAATAAAAATGCTATCCACTTGCAGAGAGAGAACTAATGAATTCTGAGCGCAAATTGAAGTATAATTTTCTTGCTTTATTTTCTTTGCTTTGTTTTGTGATACGGATAATATGGAAATAGGTTTTGCATGATTTCACATGTATAATTGATATATTGTTTGCCTTCTCAGTGGGTGGAGGAGACATGGGAAGCAGGAAGAGAATCTAACTCAAAATGTTAAAAGAAAAGAATGCTGAAAAGAAATAAATATTTTTTTTAAAAGTTAAAGCCCAGAAAATGTTAATTATAGTGGTGATATCATATTTTTGAAAAGCTGGGTTTTGGGGTGTTACTGTGATAAAAAGCAAGTATTAGATGAAAATTAGTATAGAACAGAACATGTGGGTGGTAGGGTCTGATCTAATTCCAAGGTTTGAGGATATGCAGTGCCTACCTGGCACATGCATCCCATTAATAAGTAATTTGTGGTTATTTGGGAATGAAGTGAAAATGCCATTTTCTTTCAATTTATGTGCATTATTATTTCATAAAACCACTAAGTTGTTAGGACATGAGTACTTATTAAGTTGTTCTGACCTAACTACTTAATAAACAGAATGGTTAGGTATTTCTTTTGACCTAGGAGCAATGTAAAAAAAAAAATTACTGAGACACTAAGGGCACAGCAAACCAAGGAAATTTGGAAACCTTGGCTACTGTACAAATATCACAAGACAAATTCACCCGAGAGGTATAAAACAAAGTGCTCTGTGAGGTCCAAGGGGGTTGGGAGATATGACATTCATATAACATTTTATATCCATTATCTTATCTGACCCTCACAACAACTCTATGGGGTAAGTACCCAATTTTACAAATAAGGAAACTGAGTTTGAGAAAGGTTAAGTAACTTGACCGGAGTCACATATAGGATTTGAACTCAGGGTTGTGTTTTGTTTTGGCTTTTTGACAAAAAATATCAGCATTTTCTCTACTGCACAGCACTTAAAGAAAGGAAAAGAGAACAAAACTTACATTGATTTTTGGGGAGATTAATTTTTGACTCATAAAAAAGGGGAAGAACTTTCTAATAATTAGGATTATCCAAAAATGAGCTGGACTGTCTGTGGAAGTTGTTAGTTCTTTGTCACTGGAGGCATTTGTTAAGAGCCTAGAAGTCCACTCAAGGATGATTCCGTGGGGATTACATGATTCGAGTGAGTAGAGATTAGACCAAAGGTCTTTCCCAACCCTAAAAATTCTAAAATTCTAGGTTGTGTAATATGTTAACCCAAAAGGGATCAACCTGGTGACACAGATTCCTTGTTGTTGTTCAGTTGTTATAGGCAAGTCTGACTCTTCATGACTCCATTTGGGGTTTTCTTGGCAGAGATACTGGAGAGGTTTGCCATTTCCTTCTCCAGCTCATTTTACAGATGAGGAAACTGAGGCAAACAGGGTGAAGTGGTTGGCCCAGGGTCACATAGCTAGTAAATGTTTAAGGCTGGATTTGAACTCAGGAAGATGAATCTTCTCAACTTCAGGTCCTGTGTTCTATCCATTCATCACCTAGCTGCCCACCCAGATTATAGTCACTTTAAAAAAAAGAAAGAAAGAAAGAAAGAAAGGGTAGTTGATAGTAAAACATTCTGGAATGCAATGATACACAAACAAAAAATACTCTAGTTTGATGCAGCCCCTTGGGCCCAGGACTTGAAAGAAGTCAGAGTGTGAACATTATGGAAACTGGGTCTCTGGCCTTAAAACTGTTAAATATGGTTTCCATTTAATTCTCTTCAGGATATTTTTTGGGGAATTTAACACCAGTACTCTTTGTAGTTCTTGAATCTAGTGATAGAAGCAAGAGCCTATATGGATAGTCTGAGTATATGTGACTGGGGACAAGGCAAAGTTTTTAGGTCAAATGTTTTTGGAAATGATTTTCACAACTAGATGAGAACACACATTGCAAAATACTTGTTCAAAATTAGCTTATAAATTGTCTTTGGGGACAAACTGGATATAACTTCTGTCCAACTTCTTAAAAAACAAACAGACAAGTCTGCTTTGCAAGTTTGTTTTGTTCAAAAATCAAGTTCAATGTCATCCATTTGTCAACTTGAAGATTTTGAGTGTAAATTTGGGCAATAAGTATGTGGTCCATTATTTCTTACCAAAGAGCAGTGGGGTATAGCAGGAGGAACTCTGGTTTTGGACCCCAAAGTCCTTGGGTTTGAATCTTCTGTCTGCCACTTACCACTTGTTCATAAGACCTTGTGTAAATCACAAGGTCATAGAAATCTATGGGATTGGGAAGGAACCTTAAAAGTTCTTAGGGATCAATCACTAGTCCACGCCCCTTTATTTTCCAAATGAGGAAACTAAGGCTTACAGGAATGAAGTGACTTATTTAACCTTATTATGCATCACTCCCCTTCCCTCACCCCATCATCTGGCCCAACTTGGTATTCTTATTGTTTACCATTCGGCCACACTTCATCTCCCCCATCTCTGTGCTTCTGCTCTGGTGTCCCCCATACCTGAAATACACTTCCACTCAGCTTCTTGGTCTCTCAGAATCTCTGGATTTCTTCAAAACTTTGCTCAAACACCACTTTCTACATGAAAATTTTCTTGGCCTTCTCTAGCTACTGTCCTTCTTTCTCCCCAATTTACTTTGTATTAAATTTGTGTGTCCTTATGTTATGTATTATTATTATTGTGTTTATTGTTTTCTGCAATATGATGTAAGCTCTTTGAAGTTTTCCTTCCTTCCTTCCTTCCTTCCTTCCTTCCTTCCTTCCTTCCTTCCTTCTTTCTTTCTTTCTTTCTTTCTTTTTTTTCTCCCTCCCTCCCTTATTCCTTCCTCCCTTCCCTTCTTCCTTCTTTCCTTTCTTTCATGAAAGTCCCCCAATCAATTTGGGGCAATTGCAGGGTATGATTCTGAGTTTGAAGGGGCACCTCCCAATGGAGTATGAACATCTCACCATTGCCATACTGACTGGGTTTGACAAACTGAGATTGATACCTGATAATTTGCCAACTGAGAATCTGATGTTTTTCTCCATCATGGCATATTAAAGTGAGCTAATACTTGTTTCTTGTTCTTGGATTTCCTTTCCACTTTCAGAACACAAATTGGAATGCATCTTCATATTGAGGCCAGACAAATCTGTACATGTGCAGCTTCCTCTCAATGGGAGCAGTTGATGACAATTTGCAACAGAAGGATAGGACAGAATGTAGACATGAGTTTGTGGTTGGCCTGAGAGTAAAGCCTGGACCTTCCACTGCTTATTTCCTCAGGAGCAGAGAATAATGACTCTTGGCAGAAGCACATGGCTTGGCTAATAAAGGGATCTGTTTTGCTTAACTATATATGTTTTTTTTTGTTGTTTTTTGGTAAGGCAATTAGGGTTAAGTGACTTGCCCAGGGTTACACAGCTAGTAAGTGTTAAGTGTCTGAGGTCGGATTTGAACTCAGGTGCTCCTGAATCCAGGGCCGGTGCTTTATCCACTGCGCCACCTAACTGCCCAGCTATATATGTTTTAACAAGGATTTTGCTTTTCTTTATTTTTCTCCCCAGGTGGGAGGTAGAAGACAGAGAAAATGGATTTTCATTAAATGAAAAAATAAAATAAAATGAAAATTCCTGAAAAAATAATAAAATTAAGTTTAAAAAAGAAAGAAACATGTGACAAAAGTGACCGCTTTTGTGGGGGTGAGAAGGAAGGAAGAGGCAGGGAGTCCCAGCCCTTAGCAATTACTTCTTAGGTAACACCAAGATCTAAAGTTCCTAAGTTTGAGAGTTCAAGACCTGGGCCTTTTAAAGCAGGGGATTCCCCTAAAGGGTCTGTGGAAAAATTTCAAGGGTCTATGAACTTGAATGGGGAAAATAAATTACATGTCTCTCTCTTTCTTTCTTTCTTTTTTTTTTTTTTTGGTGAGGCAATTGGGGTTAAGTGACTTGCCCAGGGTCACACAGCCAGTAAGTGTCAAATGTCTGAGGCCGGATTTGAACTCAGGTCCTCCTGAATCCAGGCCAGTGAATTTAAAAAAAGGGGGGGGGGTCTATTCTATAGGCTTCATCAGATTTGCCACAGGAGTCCATTACCCCCCAAAAGGCGGCACTCTGGAGAGAAGGGTTCTTTGTTGTTGTTTGTTAATTTGTTTTAAGGAGCAAATTCTTGGGAAAATAAGAGGATAATTCTTGCACAGTGTCCTGTTGAGATACCCATGCCAGTGAATTAGTAGAAAGTGCAGGTTTGATGGGAAGAGGATTACTAGTTCAGTAGCCCAATTGTCTTTTACCTTACAGGAGTAGCATACACCATAGGGTGGCGCTATGCATCTCAAGTGGAGTGCATGACCCTATGGGTGAATGATAGGATATTATCCTGATAGCAACCCCTAGTCCATTTCTCATCTTGGAGGGGATGATAAAGTTTTTGAATGCTAAATTGCAGTTCTTCTCCCCCACTTTTTTTTCTTTAGTATTTTAAAATGTTATTTTATTTCCAATTTATGGACTAAAATAAGCATTTCCATAACAGAGTGTAATAAAAAAAGATGATTGCACATGAAAATACAAATCTATTATTATAACTCACTATTCCTTTTAAATATCTAATAAAGTTATCATGTGAATTTCTTTTCAAGGGGCAGTTCTTCATCTTTTTTGGTTATATGGACCCTTCTATCTCATGGCTCCAGGCATTTTCTCTGCCTATCCCCCATGCCTAGAACAGTCTCTCTCCCCCACTTCAACTACTGACCTCCCTGGCTTCCTTTAAGTACTAAATAAAATCTCACCTTCTACAGAAAGTCTTCCCCAGCCCTTCTCTATTCTAGTGACTTCCTTCTACTAATCATTACCTATTTATCCTGAATATAGCTTGCTTGTATATAATTGTTTCCCTGTTGTCTCCCCCATTAGATTGTAAGCTCCTTGAAGGCAGGGACTGGGGGTTTTTGTGGGGTTTTGCCTCTTGTTTTTGTATCCCCAGAATTTAGTGCAGGGCCTGGCACATAGTTATGTGAGAAAATAATAGGATTTGGCAGATACTCAAGGACTCACTTGGAGATTAATCTAAACTGATTGAATTAAGTGAGGGTGATTGACCTTGCTGATTAGCCTACTTCAAGTTAATTAGATTGTAACCACACCTGGCTGGCCCTTAAGAAGGTATTGTTCTCAGAAGCTGAGGACTTTTTTTTTTTTAATTTTACATATAAGGTATTTTATTTTTTCCCTTACATGTAAAGATAGTTCTCAACTTTTGTTTATACAAGCTTTACAATTTCAGATTTTTCTCCCTCCCTTCCCTCCCTCACCCCTTCCCTAGACAGCAGGTAATCTGATATAGGTTATATCTATATATCTATATCTATATACATGTACATATATATATATATACACATAATAACATTAATCCTATTTCTGCATTAGTCTTGTTATAAGAGAAAAAATCAGAGCAAAACTTCAAAATAGAAAAACAACCAACAGCACCAAAAACAAAAGAAATAGTATGGTTCATTCAGCATCTATACTCCACAGTTCTTTTTTTTTTTTTCCTTGGATTTGGAGATCCTCTTCTACCATGAGTTCCCTGGAACTCTTCTGTACCATTGCATTGGTGAGAAGAATATAGTCCATCACAGTAGATCAACACTCAATGTTGATGATACTGTGTACAATGTTCTTCTGGTTCTGCTCATCTCACTCATCATCAGCTCATGCAAGACCCTCCAGGTTTCTCTGAACTCCTCCTGCTCATCATTTCTTACAGCACAATAGTATTCCATTGTATTCATATACCACAACTTGTCCAGCCATTCCCCAATTGATGGGTATCCCCATAACTTCCAATTCCTTGCTACCACGTAAAGAGCAGCTATAAATATTTTGATACATGTGGGTCCCTCTCCCCCTTCCATGATTTCTTTGGGAAAAAGACCTAAAAGTGGAATTGCTGGGTCAAAGGGTATGCACAGCTTTATTGCCCTTTGGGCATAATTCCAAATTGCTCTCCAGAATGGCTGCATCAGTTCACAGCTCCACCAACAATGCATTAGTGTTCCAATTTTCCCACAGAGAAGCTGAGGACTTTTAACTCAACTTGAGACCACCTTTTAGTCCAGAGAACCAATGGATTTGGATGACAACTAACCAATCAACTTGAAGCAGTGTGTAAGGACTGCCTCTGCTCTAGACCTACAAAAAGCTTCCACACTCAGTTTGAGGGAGAGTTCATGGTTGAAGCAGGCTCCTGGCAGAGGACTTGAGAATCTAAGAATTGGAAAGTATCTCAGACCATGGGTTTCTCAAATTTTTTTGTGCCATGGTCCTTTGGGAAATCTGGTGAAGCCTCTGGACCCCTTCTTAGAATAAGGTTTTTAGATCCCGCAAATAAACCCCATTGGATTAAAAAGGAAACCAATTATATTGGAATACAGCTATCAAAATATTTTTTCAAAAGTTCACGGACCCCAGAATAAGAACCTATGAGTGAAGTCCAATCTGTACCTAGCCAGGAATCCCGCCTGCAAAATAACTAATACATGGTTACCTAATCTTTGCTCAAAGATTGCCAATGAGGTATATAACCCGTTACCCTGAGAGGCAGCCCTTTCCACTTTTGGACAACTCTAATTATTGGAAGGTTTTTCTTTACATCCAGCTGAAATGTACCTCTTGTAACTTCCATCCATTACTCCATTTCTATTGTGAGATTTAAAATTGGATATAAGAGCATTAAACTCCCCTTTAACCTTTCCCTTATATATCTCCCAGACCAGTAAGAGAAAGAAACCTCTGAGCTTTAATTAGAGATGGATTACTTAGCTTTTATTGTTTGGGAATTAATTAGCCAACAAACAGGTGATACTGATTAGAAAAATAGGAAAGTAGAAATACAAATAAATAGTCTTAGATCTAAGCTTAGTCTATATTCTTTTATAAAACTCACTGAATCCCAAAGCTACCTCTCAGGCTGAGAACAGCGTCAAGCACGTGCTGCCATTGAGGACCAGTGCCGATCACCCGAACACGCCGTCAAACCTGAGCCAGTGTGTGTGTCGAGAGCGAGAGAGACCACTTCCATTCTCTCTTCATTTTTAAGCTCTCCTCATTTTTAAGCTTGCACCCCAGAAGTGGAGTGCTTGGTCACCTTCTCCAGAGCATCAGCAGGTGAAGGGCTGTTCATCATGGTCTCCACCCCGAAAGGGCGGTCCTTCAAAAACTGGCGGTCCTTCAGTAATGTGTATTCAACTCTTAAATTTTAGTTAAAAAACTTTCATTTTTTTTTTTTAACACACTATCTTCTGGGAACAAGTAGGCAAGCCTTTCATATGGTGCCCTTCAAATACTTAAAGACAGTTCCCTTCCAATAGCCTTTCCTTCTCTAGATTAGATATCCCCTACTTCCTTCTACTGATTTGCCAGTGTCATAATCCCTGGCTTTCTCTCCATTCTATTTGCCCTCTTATGGAAACTCACCAATTTGCTTATATTCTTCTTTTTTTTTTTTGCAGGCAACGGGGGTTAAGTGACTTGCCCAGGGTCACACAGCTAGTAAGTGTCAAGTGTCTGAGGCCGGATTTGAACTCAGGTATTCCTGAATCCAGGGCTGGTGCTTAACCACTTTGCCCTCTAGCTGCCCCGCTTATATTCTTCTTAAAGTATGGTGCCTGGGGCACATTACTTCAGAGATCCTGAGACCAGGCAGATTATGGCTTCTCTATTCCTCATCATTCTCTCTCCTCTAAAGAAGCCCAAGATGGTTGTGAGGTGTCAGTGGGGCTTTCTTGTCACACTAGTGACTAATTTTGAGCCTACAATTTATTACATCTCAGCATCTTCTTTCATGGGAACCATTATGTAGTCATACCTTCCTCATCTTGCATTTGCAAAGTTGATTTTTTTTTTATCTTCAAGTGATGAACTTTATACTTATTAAATTTTATTCTAATCAATCATTCCATCTGTTTTGAATTGTCATCCAACACATTTGATATCTTTCCCACACCAATGTCATCTAAAAATTTGAGAAGCTTGCCTCCTCGGTCTTCATCAAAGTCATTGATAGACACTTTGAACAACACAAAGACAGGATTAATTCTAGTAGAACTTTGCTAAAGATCTTCCTCCAACTTAATATCAACTCATGTTTGGCCCCTATTGCCAGATCTCCCGGACTCATAGAATCAGGAACACTTATCATCATGAGTTCAAATCTGGTCTTAGACACATACTAGCTGTATGACCCTGGGCAAGTCACCCTATTTTCCTCAGTTTCCTCATCTATAAAATGAGCTTGAGAGGAAAATGGCAAACCAATTGAGTATCTTTGCTGAGAAAACCCCACAAGGGATCATGAAGAGTTGGACAAGACTGAAATGACTTAACAACAACATTAATATCTAGACACAACTTTTTTTTTTTTTTTTTGGTGAGGCAATTGGGGTTAAGTGACTTGCCCAGGGTCACACAGCTAGTAAGTGTTAAGTGTCTGAGGCCGGATTTGAACTCAGGTACTCCTGACTCCAGGGCCAGTGCTCTGTCCACTGTGCCACCTAGCTGCCCCTAGACACAACTTTTAAGGTCTTGCTTTGTGTGAGGTACAGTGCTCTGATCTAGAGAAACAAATACAAGCAAACAAGACAGTATCTACCCTCAAGGAGCTTACATTCTAATGGAGAAAGATAATACAGAAAGACAAGATAAAAAGTGGGACTGGGGAGAAGGGGAAAAGGAAAGACCTGTAGGGGAGGGTGGGGTGTGTGGGGGGAATGGTTAGTGAAGAAGAGGAGAAACAACAGAAGAGAAGTCTGCTGAGTCCAGTAAAAAAATGAGGTGAAATATGTAGTGTAGGCAGGGAATGAATTTAAGTGAAACTTTAAAAATGGGCCCCAGAGTAAAGATTTCCCTAGGAGGGAAAAGTGATTGGTGATGAGGGGGAAAAGGAGGAAGAGGAAGAGAAGAAGACTATTTGGGGGCTCTAATCATTCAACTATTTTTTTTACAAAACCCTTGTAACAAAGAACACAAGTAAAACAAATGTCCATATTGGTCATGTTCAAAAGTTGGTGTCTCATTCTCTTCATCAACCCATCATTTATTTGTAATGAGTTGGACACCAATCTTTATCATTGATTCTCTGGAATCAGGTTTGATAATTGCATTGATCAGAGTTCTTAAATCTTTCTGAATTTTCATTTTTACAATATTGATATTATTAACAATAATTTTATTGTTCTCCTGATTCTGCTCACTTCATTCTGTATCGGTTCATATAATCTTTCCAGGTTTCTCTGAAACTGTCTCTTTCTTTTTTAATTATAGCACAATAGTATTCCATCACATTCTGTATGCAATAATTTATTCAACCATTCCAGAATTGATGGGTACTCCCTTAGTTTCCGGTTCTTTGCTACTACAAAAAGAGCTGCTATAAATATAAATCTTTTGTACATATAGGAGCTTTTCCTTTTCTTTTATTTATTTGGGGTATGGGCCCAATAAATAATATTATTGTTGGGTCAAAGTGATGGAGAAGGCAAAAGGGGGTTAACAGATAAACTGAGGCTTAAGTCATTATCAATAGTACCTAAAAGGGTTAACAGAGAAACTAAGGTTTGTGTTCTTACATTAACTAGAGGGTTCAGTCCCTATCAACCCTCAACATCAACAACAGAGACAGTAACTAGGGACCATTAACCATTAATAGCCATTAATATTGCTAGATGACAGGACACCTAGAAACCAGACCTTAAGTAAAGAGCTACCATCAACACAGAGACCCTCTTTAGGAACATGCATAGAAAGGACCAAATGTGTCCTCAGGTTCACTTTATGATGTGTAAACCCCAAAAACACACCTCCAGGGAAAAAGGTACCTGCCCTGGGGGATGTCTTAGGACCCTGGGAAGTCCAAATTAGGATAAGATCTCCTATGGACCTCCCACAAGGAGGAGATTAAGATAATGAGGAGATAACATACCTTTTTTTTTTTTTTTTACAGGGCAATGAGGGTTAAGTGACTTGCCCAGGGTCACACAGCTAGTAAGTGTCAAGTGTCTGAGGCCGGATTTGAACTCAGGTACTCCTGAATCCAGGGCTGGTGCTTTACCACTGCGCCATCTAGCGGCCCCTGAGATAATATACTTTTTCTCACTATAAATATAATTATTCTTCTTCCCCCTATTTGAGACACCTACCTCCCTGGTGGTCTCCCTGTGGTCACTCACAGTATTGCAATAAAACTTGGGAAACTGAATCACTGAGTCTTGTAATTCTTTGGGACACCTCATGATCAGTTTGATCAATTTAATCCATCCCTATCAAAATCAAAAGGTCATGCACGGGGCAGCTAGGTGGCGCAGTGGATAAAGCACTGGCCCTGGATTCAGTAGGACCTGAGTTCAAATCCGGCCTCAGACACTTGACATTTACTAGCTGTGTGACCCTGGGCAAGTCACTTAACCCCCATTGCCCCACAAAAAAAAAAAGGGCATGCACAGTTTAGAAACTTTTGAGACATACTTTCCAGAATGGCTGGTAGACCAGTTCACAAGCTCCATTAACAGTGCATCAATGGGGGTAGCTAGGTGGCGCAGTGGATAGAGCACTGGCCCTGGAATCAGGAGTACCTGAGTTCAAATCTGGCTTCAGACACTTGACACTTACTAGCTGTGTGACCTTGGGCAAGTCACTTAACCTCAATTGCCTCACAAAAAAACAAAACAAACAAACCAAAAAAAAGCCAGTGCATCAATGGGTTTGCTTTCTTGAAGGTCAACGATTGTCATTATTTGTTTTTGTCACCTTTGCCAATATGAAAAGAATGAGGTAACAACTCAGAGTTGCTTTAATTTTTATTTCTCTAATTATTAGTGATTTGCAGCATTTTTATATGGAAATAGATTGTTTGGAATTCTTCCCTTGAGAACTGTTTGTTCATATTCTTTCACCTTTTATCAGTTTGAGAAAGGTTCTTATTCATATAATTCCTTATGGGTCTTGAAAGTGAAACCTTTATTAGAGAAACGAGTTATGGAGATTTTCCCTAATTTACAGTTTTCCTTCTAATCTTTTCTGTATTGAATTTATTTGTGCAAAATCTTTTTAATTTTACGTCATCAAAATTGTCCATTTTACCTTCTGTGAACTACTCTACTTCTTATTTGGTCACAAACTCTCGCCTCATCCATAGGTCTGAACAATAATTTCTGCCTTGTTTCTCAAAGTTGTCTATGATGTGACCTATTAGATATATGGCATATGTGCATTTGGAACTTATATGGAGTATGCTATAAATTGTTGGTCTAAACATACTTTCTACCAGAACTCTTTCCAGTTTTTCCAGAAGTACTTATCATACAGTGAGTCTTTATCTTAGTAAGTAGGATGCCGGACTTTATCAAACACTGGACGACTAGGTTCATTTGTTTTTCTCATAAAACAGCTACTAGTGTTATTTATTAATGCCTTGTTTGTTTCTGTTAATCTTTCCTTTGAAAGATTTTGGTGTATAATTGAGAGTTTTAAGTTATTGATTTTCTAGGGTTTTTTAGTTGGATCTCTATTTTTAAAAAATCTGGTCTTTCATTAATGAAAGTTTTTAGAGATATAAATTTTACCCTCAGTACTGCTTTGTCTGCATCCCCATGTAATGATTGGAATGATGCCACCTACTGGAGACTTGCTGTGGGAAAGCTCCACCATAAGGAAAATGCCTCAGAGGCATTGTGGCTTTTCCTTGGCGTCAGGAAATGACGTTTGCTCATGGGTGCTGTCTATCAAGGCTACCAGCCAATCAACTTGAGGAGCCTCCTATGGTCTGGGAGGAGACAGGAAGGAGGAAAGGGAGCCTGCGCAGAGAAGGCTGGGGCTTTTTGGCTTCCTGACTTGATGGTGGTGGCGGAGAGGACTTCACAGGAAATTTGAGGAAAGATAAGAATGCCAGGCTGTTAGAATTCTGTTCTCAATCTTTTTTCTTTCTATTTTCCAATAAACCCTTAAAAACCTAAACTCGTTTTATCAGAGATTTTTAGTCAGTTTCCCCCAAACTGGGGGAACAGATTAGAATCCACATTTAGAATCTTAAATTACACACCCAAAATTTAGGTATATTGTTTCATTGTTTTCATTATCTTTAATGAAATTATTGATTATTTCTATGATATGTTCCTTAACCTACCCATGAAGATATATAGTCTCTAATTTCAATATTTGCTTCATAGATTTTTTATTAAATAAAATTGTTATATTTCATTACTGCTCTTAAAGAAAGCATTGATGATTTCTGCTTTTCTGAATTTGTTTGTGATTTGTTTTTTTCCTTAATATATGTTCTATTTTTGTGAAGATGTCATGCACAGCTGAGAAATATGTATATTTCTTTCAATTCTCATTCAGTGTTCTATAGAGGTCTCTCATATCTAACTTTTCTAAAATTCTATTCACCTTCTTTATTTTTTTTGTTTAGATTTATATAGGTCTGGGAAAGGTTAAGTTGAGGTGTCCCACTATTATTGTTTTTCTGTCTATTTTTCCCTGAAACTCATTTAACTTCATTACTTGTTCTTGCTAAAACTGTGCTGCCTTTTAGTAATCTCTGTTTTCCTTTCTAAATGCATACAACCCACCCATTTGATAACGTGTTTTCAAATTTTGGCAGGAATTAATCTCTTCAGTGCCCCACCAAAAATCAACCAAACAAACAAACCCCCCCAAACCCCTAAGGAATAATGGAGAATGTGATGAGTACAAAGGAGAAGGCTAAGCAAAATACCAAGAGAAAGAAAAAGGGCATAGAAGAAAACATTCAGAAGAGGACACAAAGAAGAACAACGATTTTGTTATTACTTGGCTAAATTGAGTATATGCTTAAACCCTGCCCCCCATTCTGTAACAGATGTTGCATATTTCACATATTTTGTGTGTGTTTGTCAATGACTGTTAAGTTTGTAATTTTTAAAAATGAAAGGGAGAGAAAGAGAGCTGGTTTCCCAGGAGAGGCGGCATCTGAAATGTCTCTTGAAGTAAGAATGGAACCCTAAGAGGCAGCTACTAAGGAGTGCAGAACATTGAAGGCATGGGAGCTAGTCTGGATTCCAGAGAGGACAGGATGAGTTAGGGGGTAGGGTGGGTGCACATAATAGTCCAGCTTGACTAAAACACAGATCTTGTGAAGGGGTAAAGGGAAGTAGTATAAGATAGAATCAGGGGCAGCTAGGTGGTGCAGTGGATAAAGCACTGGCCCTGGATTCAGGAGGACCTGATTTCAAATCCAGCCTCAGACACTTTACACTAGCTGTGTGACCCTGGGCAAGTCACTTAGCCCTCATTGCCCTGCAAACAAACAAACAAACAAATCTGACCTCAGACACTTGACACTTACTAGCTGTGTGACCCCGGGCAAGTCACTTAACCCCAATTGCCTCACCAAAAAAAAAATGAAAGAAAGACAGAATCACAGAATTCCAGAGTTGGGAGTGACCATCTAGTTCTACACATAATTAAGTCAGAAATCCCTCTACAACATACCCAACATGTGGTTATCCAGCCTTCTCTTGAACACTTTTAGAGAAGAGGAAACTACCATCTCTTGAATATTCTGATCCTCCTTAGAAGGACTCCTCTAATTCTTAGGACATGTTTTTCTTACATAGAGTATAAGAAAAAGATTTCTTCAACTTCCATCTATTAGCACAGTTCCCACACTTAGCACCGTGTATGGCAATCTGATAAATGGTATTAACCATCTAAAACCACCAACTATCATTTTTATTAAGGAAGAGAAACAGGGTTAAGTGACTTGCCCAGGGTCACACAGCTAGGAAGTATCTGAGGCTGGATCTGAACTCAGGTCTTCCTGATTCCACAACCAGTGCTCTATCCATTGAGCCACCTAACTGACTCAGAGGATATATAGTATCATAGATATAGAGATAAAAGGGACCTCAGAGACTTTCTAGTCTAGCCCCACTTGTAAAATACACGTATATACATATATACATACGTGTGTGTGTATAAAGAGATTGAGACTCAGGGTGGGTAAGTGGAAATTGCCCAAGGTCTCAATAGAGAATGTGTCTGAGGTGGAATGTGAATCTTTCCATTGTACTCCAGCAGTCCCAAAAACATTTTCAGGGAGACCTTCAATCACAAAGCAGTCCTATACATCTGAGAAGGCCCCTTGTGGACTCTGGAAGAGCTAGCAATTCATTAGGATGTGAAAGGGTTGCACTGATGGCAACCCCAATCTGGGGTTCTCTTAGAAAGGGAGCTTTTGGGCTACCGTGAAAGCTTTATGTTTTCAGTATATTTATTGGATCCAGGACAGTAACTACAAATTACCATTTCAATGTGTACAGGAAAACAAGAGAGAGGAGCATATGTTAAAGTGTGAAATTCTATTAAATACAGTTTGTATCCATTCCCCCCCCTCCCCGCCCAACCCCGTCCTCCCACTACAGATAGCTCTTGGTGGGTATGTCAAATTTAACATGGTAGTACTTATCTCTACCCCCTATTAAATTTCCTTCTGTTTGATTCTGTTTCTTTTTTAGACGACTCATTGATGCTCTTTTCCCTTTTTTTCCTTTTTAAAAATATCACAATCACTACCACTACTCAATACCACTTCCTAATCCCCATCAATTTCACCCTCCTTTGTAGAGCTTGCGGTTATGCAGAATTACGGCCCACATTGGCTAGGTCTGAAAATGTGTCTGGGTCTATTCCTCTAGTTGATTACCTCTTTGCTAGTGTCAGGTTTTATTTCACATCCTGATACTTTATTGAAGTTACTTATTATTTCAATTAATTTTAGTTAATTCTTTATGGTTAAGGTAGCATCTTCTGCCAAAAAAATGTTTGTTTCTTTACTCTTTGCCTATGTTTATTCTCTCATTTGAGCAGCTAGGTGGTGCAGTGGCTATGCTGATGGCCTCAGACACTATGTGGCCCTGGGTAAGTCACTTAACCCTGTTTGCCTTGGTTGCCCCATCTGTAAAATGATCTAGGGAAGGAAATGGCAAACGATCCAAATCTTTGCCAAGAAAACCCCAAATGGGGTCATGAAAAGTTGTATACAACTGAACCACAACAATTCTCTCAATTTCTTTTTCTTTTCTAATTACTTTAGCTAGCATTTCTACAACTATATCAAATAATAGTGGTGACAATGTGTAATTGCTAATATTATTATTCAATGGCTTCTAGTGTTTCTCCATTATAAAAAACACAACCTTTGATTTTACATAGGTACTATTTGCAATATACAGGAATAGTCCATTTATTCCAATGCTTTTCTTTTTTTTGGTGAGGCAATTGGGGTTAAGTGACTTGCCCAGGGTCACACAGCTAGTAAGTGTGTAAAGTGTCTGAGGTCGGATTTGAACTCAGGTCCTCCTGAATCCAGGGCCGGTGCTCTATCCACTGCACCACCTAGCTGCCCCTATTCTAATGCTTTTTTTTTTTAAATGCTGAATTTTTTCAAAAGTTCTTATGCAAAGAACTATGGAATCTGAATGCAGATTGAACCATAATATTTCTACTTTTTTTTGTTTTTTGTTTTTTGAGGTTTTCTCCTTTTGTTCTGATTCTTCTTTCCCAACATGACTAATGCAGAAAAAAGTTCTTATGCATCTATTGACATGATCATTTGATTTTATTGCTTGTATGATCTAAATGATTCATTATGTTCATAAATTTTCTAATGTTAAAAAGCTTATAGTCATGGCTTAATTGAATTTGAACAGAGTGCATAACTTCTATATAATGTTATTGTAATCTCTTTTCTCATATCTTGTTCAATATTTTTATACTGATATTCATCAGGAATACTAGACCACAGGTTTCTCTTTATGTATTCTCTTCTTGGTTTAGGTACTAGAACCATAATTGTCTCATAGAATGAATTTGGTATAAAATAATTTAGAATTGCTCTTTCAGTGTTTGATAGGATGTATTTAGAAATCTATCTGGTCCTCAGGTTTTTCCTTTGGCCATTCCTTTATAGTTTGCTCAATTTATATTTCTGGCATTGGGTTATTTAAATTTTCTACTTTCTATTCTGCTATATTTAACAAATATTCATACATTTCATTCAAATTTTCAGTTTTGTGGGCATATATTTGAGCAAATCAGTTTCTGATAATCTTTCATTTCTCATCAATTTGTTATGAATTCTAAAAAATATATATTTTTATATTGGTAATTTGATTTTCCTGTTAGATTAGCAAATAGTTTTTCTATTTTATTTGTGTTTTTTTAAAGCTTCTAATTTTATTTATCAATTCAATTTTTAAAAAATCTCTCTGATTTTTAAATTATCTATTTTTGGGGGATGTTTCTTGACTTTTTTTAGTCGCATGACTAATTCATTGATTTATTCTTTCCCTCTTTTGTTGAAGAAAATATTTAGAGTTATAAATTTTCTTCTAGGTAATGTTTGGCTGTATCCCAAATTTTTGGTATACTTTCTCTTTGTTGTAGTTTTCTTCAATAAAATTATCAATTCTTTCTATGATTTTTGTAATTTTTATCTTTTTTCAGCAAAAATGTGTCTAATATTTTCTTTTCTGCCTGCAATTTATGAAATTTTGATGCCCTTATAGATGGTCAATTTTTGTAAAGATGCCACTATAAACATGTATATTCCTTTTCATTTCCATTCAGCAGTCATTAGAAACATCATATCTAACTTTTCTAAAATTCTACTTAAGTCCTTAACTACTTTTTTATTTGGCACTCCCAATTCTTGTCTATTTCTCCTTGAAATTTGATTAACTTTTTAACGCTGTCATTTGGCGCATGTATGTGTATGTGTGTGCATGTATATGTGTGCAAATACAGTGTGCACATGTGCATGTGTGTGCATTGCATACATGTTATATATTATACATAAAACACAGTTTCATTACCTGTCATACCTAAATCATAATACATTTTCCCTGCTTATCTTAAGTGACTTGCCCAGGGTCACACAGCTAGTAAGTGTCAAGTGTCTGAGGCCGGATTTGAACTCAGGTCGAGTGCTCTATCCACTGAGCCACCTAGCTGCGGCCCCCCCCCCCCCCCGTTTATCTTTCTTAACCATACATTTTTTAAATGATTGCGTTCTTTGATATCAGGATTGCTACCCTTGACTTTAAAAAAATTGCCTGAAGCACAATAAATTCTGCTCAGGCCTCTCATTTTTAATTTTGTGTGAATCTTATAAAGAATATCTTATTGGATTCTTCTTTCTAATCCATTTTGCTACTTCTCCTCCCCATCTCCTAAATAGTTTATATATGAATTTATGCCACTTATGTTCACCAGTAGAATTGTTAATTGTGCATTTCCTTTCATCACAACCTGATAGGTGATGGAGAAATAGAAGGGATCTAATAAATACAAGCAATATCCAATTGGTCTATTGCTGCTTCTTTGCCCCTCCTCCCTTCAAGAAGTCCTGACCTTGTTCTCTCATTCTTATACCTTTCTCTTACCTGCTGAAGCAGTGAGTCACCTTGGGAGAGAGAAAGGCAGGCTCCTTCCCTTAAATAACAAAGGAGATATCCCAGAATTTGGAACCTGAGCCCTCAGAATAGCATCATGCATTAGATCAGTGCTTCTCAAACTTTTCAGAACCCTTTAACACTCTTAAAAATTGTTGAAGATTCCCCTCCTCTTTTGCTGTCAAGTTTTGTGTGATTCTGCTTGTGGTTCCTTGATACTTGAGTGCTTTCATTCTGGCTACTTGAAGTATTTTTTTATTTACCTTAGATTTTGGTTATGATATTCCTATGTGTTTTCAGTTTGGGGTTTCTTTCAGGAGGTGATTGGTGAATTCTTTTTTTATCCACTTGCCCTTCTAATAGGTCTGAGCCTGTTTTTGTTTGTTGTTGTTTAATGATTTCTCAAAATATGGTGTCTAGGTCTTTTGTTTGTTTATGGTTTTCAGAGTCCAGTGACTCCATTATCAACACATTTTTTTGGGGGGGGCAATGAGAATTAAGTGACTTGCTGAGGGTCACACAGCCAGCAAGTGTCAAGCCTCTGAGGCCCAATTTGAATTCAGGTCCTACTGAATCCAGGGCAGGTGCTTTATCCACTGCGCCACCTGGCTGCCCCTCTCTTCAACACATTTTAAAAGATTTGTTCAGGATGCGGTGGGTGGGGGTACATTGATGGCAGGTGCTTTACATTTTCTTCCTTTTATGAATCTTTTTGTTTTATTCCAATAGTCCTCTTTTCTAGAGTCATTGAGTTTCCTTTGTTTCAATCTAATTTGGGGGGGGGGGATGTGGCAATGAGGGTTAAGTGACTTGCCCAGGGTCACACAGCTATTGTGTCTGAGGTCAGATTTGAAGTCAGGTCCTCCTAAATCCAGGGCTGGTACTTTATCCACTGTGCCACTTAGCTGCCCACCCCCCATCTTCTTTTACAGACTCTCTCATCTCCCATAGGAATATTCAGCAGCAGAACTTCCTACCAATGAAAAAAGATTTCCCCATTTATTTCCCCTATTGTTTCCCTCCCTTTCAATTTTTCTCTTTTAATCTCTCTCTCTTCATCCATTCTTCTGTCTTCTTCATGAACCTTATACTTTTTTTCCTCTCATTTTTATCTTTTGGCTTGATTAATCCATTTTGCTACTTCTCCCCATCTCCTAAATAGCTCATATATGAATTTATGCCACTTATGTTCACCAGTAGAATTGTTAATTGTGCATTTCCTTTCATCAAACCAGATAGGTGATGGAGAAATAGAAGGGATCTAATAAATACAAGCAATATCTAATTGCACATATTCCCTTCTTTCTTCATTCTCCCCTCCACCCATTCTGTAATTTAATCTCCCATTCAAAACAAACAAAAAACCAAAACAAACCCCAAACAAACCACTGATACAAGTGAATTGTGAGGTTTGATATATAGTGTTTCAGGCCTATTTCTCCACCATCACTTCTATTTGACTTGTGCTTTCGTCCCTATCTTTTTGGATATGTTTAGAAAGAAACCTATTAATGGTCTATCATTATTTAGTTGTTATTGTTGTCCTCAATTGCTATATTTGTTTTACACTTTCATATTTCTGTTCTCTGGAGTGTTTGAGAAATAAATAATCTTAGAAGGTCTGTTTTTTTTCTAGGAATGCTTTGAACACCCATTTTTTATACTGAATGTTCATCTTTTTTTCATTTATGGTGAGGCTCAGATTTGCAGGGTATGTCACTATGGGCTCCTTCGTACACATTATACAATTCCCTCCTGTGGTTTCTGGTAGAGGGAGAATAATCTGAGGTAATTTGAATTTCCCTTCCTTTATATTTGAAGGCCTTTCTCCCAGTTGCTTACAGAATTTGTCGTCAGTGGAGTTGTTAAATTTAACTACTGAATATCTTGGAATTTGCAGCATGTTTTCTTCATCTCATACTAAGTATTTACAGAACTCTTTATAGAACTCTTTTGCTCAATCTAGAAGCAATATTTCTTTCTGCTACTGATATCTTCCCTACTGGTTTATTATAGGTAGAGTATTCTTCCCATCTGTTATCTATAGTAATTTTATCCTTTTCCCCTTTCCTTAGTTTCCCTTGTTACTTCCTTCCCTTGTGTCATTTCCCTGGAGGAGGGATTCACAAGTCTCAGCTTCTGCCCACCCTGGGCAATTCAAGATTCACCAGCCCTGATCCCCGCCACAAATGACTTCTGAGGAGACACAAGTGGCACTAGCTGATTGCAGGACATTTTGCATCAGGTTCAGTGGAGTGCCACAAAGTCTCCTAACCCTGTCCCTTGTTCCTTGGTTTGCTGGCCAAGTGGAACAGAGTGGTCTCCCGCATAGCTTGAGCAAATTTCTGCCCTTTGAAGTTTGGATCCCTGAGGCCCTAGAATGAGTGGTTTGGGTAGAGTTGAAGTCTGTTGCAAGGGCAGAACCCTGTCCTGCCCCTTTCTCTGTTACTCCATTCTCAGGGTAAGCAGTATTGTAGCGTAGAACATGACTGTGCTGTCACAGCTGGGCCCAATTTCTGCTGTTTGGATCTCTTGCAGCATTGGGAGGAGTGGAGTTGGTGTAGAGTTCAATTCTATTACGAGTACATGGTTCTGGTTATGTAGTCTTGTTGTAAAGAGTGTGAGGGGTGGCAGGGGAGGAGATCTTGGGTGTGTGTGCTGGGGGTTATCTACTGCTCACATCTCCACCTTATTTCAGCTCTCGGTGTCCTAGGTGGCACACACAGCTGAAATTGTTTTATTTTGGGTGCGTACTTTACATTTGGAGGGGTCTGGCTGATTGAGTTCCAGAGGAAATGTCTTCTCATATACATCTCTCGGTCCCATGACCTCACATCCACAAATCCTTTAATGATTTGTTCCAGAATTTGGGCAGGAATAAAGGTCAAGTTTATTGGCCAGGTACTTTTTTTTTTTGTGCATGGCAATGAGGGTTAAGTGACTTGCCCAGGGTCACACAGCTAGTAAATGTCAAGTGTCTGAGGTCAGATTTGAACTCAGGTCCTCCTGAATCCAGGGCCGGTGCTTTATCTACTGTGCCACCTAGCCACCCCCTGCCAGGTACTTTTCAGACTCCACCCACTTGACTTTTCTCTTGGCCTTTTCTGTACCAAGGCACCTTTCATCCTCTCAAGAGCTTCCGAAGAGCAACAAACAGTTCAGTAATCACATCTGCTAGTTCTTTCACAGCAGAAAGCGAAGACTTTACTGTAAGAGAACATAATTCAATAAACATTAAGCACTTACTATGCATCTCCACCTTCACACTGACTGGAATGCACTCCTTATCTATGCCTCTGAATCCACCGCTGCCTGAAGGATTGGGAAGATGGCAGTGTCCTTGACTAGTTTAGGGTTTTGGTGGAAATATAGTTTCCCTCAGGCTCACGACCGAGGTTAAATCCCAGACTTCTCACTTTCCCCCTCAGATTCAATCTCTTGCCTTGCATATGTCCCCATCTCTCTTCTGATGAGGCCACTACCCTGCTGTTGGTCTTTATCACCTCACTCCTGGGCTAGTGATAGTCCAGCTATAGCCTGTGGGTCAATCTGGCTAATTTTGCCTCTTTCCACCCCAGTACAGGTCTGATCTTGTTACTCCCACAGTCCAGTAGATCCCTACCATCTCCAGGATCAAGTAAGTCACTTTTTGGCATTCAAAACCCCATAACTTCACCCTGCTCCTACCTTCTTACACTTTACTTGCCTCTTGCATCTTCACAAACAAGACAGTCCAGCTCTGGATAGTTCCTCCGGCTGTTCATGCCTGCAATGGTCATCTCTCCCGGCTGGCTTCCCTAATTTCCTTTGAATCCCAGCTAAAAATCCAACTTCCTACACAAAGTCTTTCCTATCTAGTGCTTTCCCTTCTGTTGATTATTCCGTCTTTATTCCAAGGATGGCTTGTTACAGTTACGTGTTGCATATTGTTACGGCCAATTTCTCAAGAACATATTAAACTGATACATGGTTGTTTGGGTTTTTTAACCAGATTAGCCATTCTAGCTTAGATATGAGGACACTCCCAGTGAACCCCTTCGACAGTGGGAGTCCACAGGTGTTCTGTATTGCAATGTACTGAACAGTTATGCTGCCTTTTTAACTTTTCTTTAAAAGTATAAGGGATGAGGTGGCACAGTGGATAAAGCACCAGCCCTGGATTCTGGAGGACCGGAGTTCAAATGCAGCCTCAGACACTTGACACTAGCTGTGTGACCCTGGGCAAGTCACTTAACCCTCACTGCCCATCAAAACAAACAAAAATATAAAGGATAGCTGAGAGGGGGAAGCAATATGTTGGTGATGTAAAAAACAAAAGCTACCCTTATAAGACTTCATCTCAACTAAAGTTATTTTTATTACAGCACAACATACCATTTTTGACAGATGACAAGTAAAAGCCCTGAGACCCAATTTTCTACTCAAGTATTTTGTCACACTTTGATTGGCCCAACTTACAAAGTATTGCCAGTTCCTTAAGATTAAGCAGTATTAAAATTCCATGCTGAAGACGGAAAGAGGCAGAAAGACTATTGTTATGCCTTAAATACTAAGATGGTAGCTTCTTAGAATGTGAAAGTCAATATATGCAGCACCCCACAGAGCTAATACAGAAGAAATTGTGACAAGGTGTTACCAACTACTGAAATTCCAGATGCATTAAAAAAAAGGTCTGACCGAAGGACATGCCTATTGTGTGGGTGACAAACACAGCAGCTGATTTTTGTATAGCACTTTATAAACATTTCTTTAACGATACAAGCAACATTTTTAAAGATACATTCTCATTCCATGTTTTGTTCCATGCAGTCCTGAGTAGACCCTTCATTCTGGGTAGTCTTAGTATTTCCAGAGGGGGGAGTGAGCACAGGACCGCATTCCTACAGGAGACCTTTGCACACAGAAGGCAAATCTACTATTGGAACAACCTTCACGGTAGGGATTTTGACTTTGTATCCTGAGAACCTAGTTCAGTGCCATATAAACTAGATTGAAGTGTTCAGAATACCTGAAACTGTGCTATTTCATGCATAAAAATTCTTACATCCACCTAACTTAACTTTTTCATGATTTTCAGATTCTCTGTGAAACCTCTAGTGTCAGCCATTTCCTCTCATTCTCAAACAGTTCACATTAGTTAATTCTTGTCCTTAGCCATAACCCTTGGTACTCACCTGGATTGCATCAACCCAGGTGAGCAGCTCTCGCCTTTAAGATGCTTAGTCATTTCGGTGAAAATTTACAGTGATTCAGTTAGCACGTGTACACTACATGAAAGTCATCTCCCAAGGAGACAAGCTGATAACCAATGTGGGATGTATGGGTTGTTTTCTTCTACTTAAATGAGATTTCCTTATACTTTAAGAAGCTAAATAACTCAGTGATGTGCCAGAGCCTTAGTACAAGTAATAATTCTGCCTCATGAGTAGGAAGTACCTTATCACTAGGTCCACTTGGCGAATGTGTTCCTTTAATTCTTCCAAAAGAACCCTCTAAACGAGCCCAGAAACAGAATTATTACTACATCAAAGATTTGCTGCATAGACATTTACCTAGCTTTAAAGTACCAAATATTAAGTAAAAAGCATTTCAAGGACTGTCATTTTTTAGAAAACCCCCTCCCCTCCTCAACTCAAACAAAAACCAAGACTATTTTCCTCTGGTCCATCACTCAAATCTTCCTCAGCCTATGAAGAAGGCTAAGAATGTCATTTAGTTTTATACAAACCTCTGGGTAGAAACGGTCAGATGCAATAATTTCATCAAGGGAAGATTATTCTCCTGTATGACCTCAGACAAGTCATAATCTTCCCATGCCTCAGTTTCCTGAAATGCAAGGAAGTGGTTGAGTTGGATGGATGGCCTTTCAACATCTTAGTCTATGGCTCTAATGAAGATCTCATTAATCTTATCCCAGGACAATGGAGAACACCCTTTTCTTTTAAGATTGCTTAGTTACACACAACAATTCTGTGGCCATCATTTTTGTTCTTATAGGTGGCTGGTCTTCCCACATTCAAGGAGGAGTCAGAGGAAGTCAAGGCAGACAAGGAAGGATTTTCCAATTCAAGTGAGATCAAAGTAAATGTTAACACGGATTAAATACTTTTCACAGTCCTTGAAATAACATCAAAATAAATAATTTTATACATAAAAAGGTTTTTAAACTGCCATTAAATCCATTTTTTATTGCCTCATTAGGGAGCAGTTTGAATTTTGTGAAATGCAAGTCCAATCAAAACTTTGAACACATGTAGTCAAATATTTGAACAAAACTGCAGTTTAATTTCAGAAAAAGTGTTAAAATATATATATATTTATACATCGATTTCTGACATACACTTAATGTGTTAGTATACACAAAATGATGCTTTCTCTTGAAACTGTATTTTATGAAATGTACATTTTTAATTTAAATACTCAGTATACACTGCACTTAATCTGCATGTTGCATTTATTAAATACATTAAAATCTGCAATGTAACAAAACGGTTTCTGCATACGAAATTCAAAACACCATTTTAAATGAACAAAAGATGGCTCACTTCATTTTCTCCTAGTGCATGGCACACTAGCTCAGCTCCACCCACACCAGCTGTTCGTTCTTTTGATTTGACATTGTTCACAGACTAATACATAGTACAATAAGAGTGCTGGATAAAAACATGAGGTACGAGAGTGGTTCAAAGATTACAGGTCATGCAGATCATGCTGGACAGCAAAGAAAATTGTGAATGAGAAAACACTAAATAAAAATACATAAAGAATGTGCATTATAAAAAACAACAAACTCCATTACACAGCTTTGCTTCTTTGGTTACAAAGGAGGTTGAACAATTTCACAGCTTTTTATTCCCACCCAAAAAAAAAGTCATACGAAATGTTGAAAAGCAGAGGAATCGTGGCAATTTCTCTATAGAAAGTAGAAACAGAAATGAGCAAAGTTTTCTTCATCAAAATAGCCCATCCATTATTTATTATATCACAATAACTGGTGACTACCTGTACAGATGCACTATGGTCTTCATACTTACACTATACAAAATTTACATTCAAGCTGGGTCTTTACTACTTAAAATAAATACCAAAGGTAAATTGCCATTAGTGTTAGAAATATGCCAGGATTCTTTTGTTCAGTTATTGCCTAAACGTTTTATCTAGTAAATGCAATCCTGTCTATCAACTCCTTTACTGATACTTACATTTATTTTTAAAAAATTAAGAAAAAGTTCTGTGACATTGTTCATGTACATTATGAAAATAGCAGCCCTGTAATAAATAAAACACAAAGAAATGAAAAAACGAATGTAGGCAAATGTTACTTCTATTGAAAGAATGGTGGCTCTTTAGATGAATGGTTACTCATAACAAGATAGGAAGGCTCAAGGTAATCCATGGACAATGGGAGCCGGAGAGCCGCCCCGCCCGCTCATGCGCACCAGATCCTGGCTTTCATAACCCTCCTCTAGGACTGTGCTGGGGTCCCGAAGACAAACAACTGGACACCAACTGTGCGGCATGACGTCTCAAAGTGAGGACTCGCTCTTGGAGGATGATTGTCTAATACTGAAAAGGCCAAACACACACCTGAAGCTCGGCTACTCGCTGTCATCTAAAGTGGAAAGAACACCAGTGGCACAAGGACAGGCTGCTTTCAGGTTTGTCTTAACGAGGCAAGGACGCTTTATGCAGAGGACACATTCGGCTGCTGAGGAGGTTGTGTTGGCTGCGGAGGCTGTGCTATCACTGTCTGCTGCTGAGAAGTGCTACTAGGATTGGCCTGTTGGGTTGAGAGTTGGGATAATTGATCATTGTTTGAAAGAGATTTTAACAGTGCATTCTCTCGTTCAAGTAAAGAGTTTCTTTCAACTAATTCTTTTATTTGTTCCTTCAGAACTTCCACTTCTTCTCTTACTGCATACATCAAATGGCTTTTCACCAGATCCTGTAAACAGAATTAGCAACATCAAACTCACATGAAATAACGGATTAAGACATTTCAGTAAATAAATTCTTCAAAAAGGCATTTTTAAAGACGCCTGTAAATCGGCTTTCAATCTATGTTTTCTAAGTGTATGGAGACCACATACACAAATGTAGCAAATTCTGGTCCTGATTAATAGATGACAAGCACAGTGAAATGTCAAAAGAAGTCTTTAGTTTGATTTCTAAAGGAGGGAGGCTGGTGTGGTATAAAACTCTGAATGCCACTAAGGGGACAAGAAACTCAAGCTCCCAATAGAATGAGAGGAAACGAGAGTATTTTGTGACATCCTTTAAAATACAAGGAAGAAAAAATGTAGTGTGCTAAAAGTCTATGTCCTTAAGTAAAACCTACAAATACGATTTATTCCAGATCCTGCTTGCTTTCACTGTCCAATAGAGCAGAGGGTAGTGGCAGAGTAAGAGTTGGATACAGAGCTTAGAAAGAGGAGGCAAGGCTGGAACTAAAGGGTTGGAGTACAGAAGAGGCATGTGCTATGTAATTCTAGCAATGTAGAAGTCTTTAAAATTCGATTACAGTTAATTTTCAAAAACTTTTGAACACAATACTCATTTTCAGACTACTAAAACACATGTATTTCACTTTGCTGTATATTTTCAAGAGTCCACTGAACCCCAAGGGATTTTAGGAGTGGCTCGAAGCTGGACAGGAAAGAAATCACAGCCTTATTTCAATATAATTGGATCCTTTGTGATATTCTGAGAAAGGATCCATGGGCTTCTGACATACACAAAAAGGTTAAACTAAAGCAGCAAGAGATTGGAGCTCGTGTTCAATTAAAAGTAGTCTAATGAAGAATTTTATCGAACATTATCCTGACACCCCTTTGGTCAAACTATTTAAAAGAAGGTATGTCAGAGCAGGCAGAGAGGCCCTGAGGACAGGAGCTGCCTCTGCTGCTTATGTACACTCGTGGGCCCTTTAAGTTCTCTCTATCTATATGAGCCTGTGAATGAGAAGTAGAAGTAGTGGAACCATTAGTCTAGCTGTTGGTTCAGTCAGTCCTGTACGATTCTTCATGACCCCATTTGGGCTTTTCTTGGCAAAGATTCTGGGGTGGTTTGCCATTTCCTTCTCCAGCTCATTTGACAGATGGAAAAACTGAGGCAAACAGGTTAAGTGAATTGCCCAGGCTCAATTTTTAGCAGAGAAATACCCACTTACCAACAGAACTAATACATTTTGAGTAATGTTTAAGTAACATTCAAATTCTATGAGGCATCTACTTACCATCGCCTGCTCTATTTTGTTGTCAATGGCTACGACGCTTGCCCCAGATGCACTGGAAGAAAAAAAATCCAACATTTTATATCAAATGGCAATTTAGTTCAAAATTTATTAAGTGCCTATTACGCCCGAGGCATTGAATTCAAGCCCTCCCTCTTCTAGCCTATGACAAATTGTTAAGTACTTTTCATGTTTTTATACTAGCTATTAGAAATGATCACATTTAATACATTTGTGAGTTTTCTAACTGTAGGTATTCAGTTTCCTCATCTGTAATATAAAAGGGCTCAATTAGATTAATTCTCTGATGGTCATGCTGTTCCAGCTATGAAGTGATTCCCAGTTTCAAAATTCAACACATTTCCCTCCATACTCTTCACTATTTTTCTCTACATTCTGCACCAGTATACAGCTTTCTATAGTATCACAAATACCAAAACCTTTAAAAAAAGATAGTTATTCTTCATGCTTTTTAATGTAGAAATTCCGATTATCAATTAACTGTAAGGAGGGAAAAAATTACATCATAAAAATTTTCTTAATATGTGTTTCTCAAATCATCAGAATGATTCAGAAAACTAGAGCAAGGGCAAAAGCAAGAAATTAGCATTCTGGAGCTTAGGAATCAAGGCTTTTGAGTTATTCTGGCAGAATGCCTAACAAGCTATCCAGTTAAGTTAGTTTTTCCTAGAAACCTTTAAAAACACTTAGCATACACAAGCACACGAACCATATAACAAATGAACCACGGGCCATTGCTTGAAAATAAAATTTGAAAACTGTAAAACATTACTTCTAACTACCACTGCTTACAGAGGGGAAAATGTAGACTTTGGCTATAAATGGATAGCCATATAATGTTGAATTCTTAATATCCACCCAATAAAGGTTAAGGACTGGTCCAACTCTGGGATGAGTTGCTGCCAAGGGCACTGGGAGGCCCTTAGGTGACCACAGTCACAAGGACAAGTGGGGCTTCAAGCTGGCCCAGTTGTCTATCCATTTCATCATGCTGCCTTTTTCATGTCTTGTATTCAAGATCCTCTTTCTGAAAATTTTCTTATTACTATTAATGAAAATGACCTGGGCCACAATTGACCAGATTCCAAAGTGAAATCTATACCACAAGAAGCAGAATGCGGGGTCAGGACCCTCCATATTTTTCTATATTTTAAATTTTCACATGTCAAGATTGAATCCATTTCTAAACAATTTTATGAGTTGAAAATCCTTGTTATTTTAAAAAAGGCAAAATTTGACTTTGAGCAAACACAGCTTCTCTTACAAGGCAGTCAGTCAACCATCCAGATACATGCTACATTTGGGGGAGAGGAAAAACAGTCCCTACTTGTGAGTTCATAGTTTAATGGGGAAAATGACATGAAAACAATGAGGTACCAATAAGAAAGGCTACTTGGAGAAGTTGGGATTCTAGCTGAGACATGAAGGGAGCCAGCACGTAGCCATAAGGGAAATGGTGCCCACATGGGAGAAGCCATGAAGATCCAATAAAATCAGGGGTGGAGTGACTTGTGAAGGGAGGAGATGTAGGTGAGGTGAGAAGGGTCAGCACCATGACTGACTGACAGCACCTCTACTTCTTGGCATCAATATTTACAGAGCGCCCCGGAAACCCATTTTACAGGGCTGAATTTGTGTATTACTACAACAAGCAGACAATCATGTGGCCCCAGTCACTGCCTGGTAACTGGGCTCTGTGAGTAGCCAGTAAGTCATTGGCTCTTAATCTTTTCTAGTCCCCAGACATGCCAAGCCCCGACCCTTCTTTTTCTTTCCAAGGAGAGTCCCAGGCTTTGATGTTCCCTCTCCCCCAAACCATACCCCGATCCCCTTGTTACTAAATGCTCCAGCCCTCAACATTTCTTGCACTATATTTGTATATAGATGTTACATTTTCTTAGCAGACTATAAGCGCTTACAGGGCAGAAAGTGTTTCACTGATGTCTTGGTATCACTTAGCATACTGTCTTGCTCATAATGTACTTAATATTTGCTAAAATGTTAAGGATATGACAGGGTAAAAAAAGGCATAAAATATATTTTGTTGACAGTACAAAAAAGATACAAAGAACTTATTAAATTCAAAATCAAATTCTGGGTTTTGAACACGTGATAAGTTTATTTCTGACACTAGGAAAAACTATGGAAAGCGCTAAAGATATTCAATAACAGTACTTGGTTAATACTTCTGGATTTCAGTTTCCTCATCGGTAAAATGAGGAAAATTACAAAGCTGTTATGAAATGGCTATGAAAAGTACTATGTATGACTGTAAAGGGTTACAGCCAATTAAGTAGTGTCCTCTACCTGCCCGGTATTGTGGCCAGCATTGAGGACCCCAAACACTAACATTCTACAGGGGGAAGGATGTTTGTGTTCAAAAGTATGGTGCAGATCAGGGAAAAAAAGCTGGAAATATGAAGAAGTCAAAGTAGGGAAGATCATTGGGGACAGTCTGAATTCAAGTCAACAAGCACCTATTATGGGGCTGGGCACTAAGAATACAAAGATGAAAATGAAGTAATATAAAATGATGTTTGAGGTCTAGATCTGTGACTTCATTGGTCTACAAGATTCAGCATGGAGAAGCATCTCCCTTGTAGAAGTAGATTGCCTAGAGGCAATCAGGGGACTTGCCCATCTAACACATCCTAGTCTGCTGCCTCTCCGACAAATATGTGAGCTATCACTCATTAATATAAGGGCTACAAAACATTTCCTTTCTTAATTTATACAGATTAAATGAAGGTCTTATGGAGGGGATCACTCAGATAGATGAGAAATTAAATGTTAGACCGTGAGAATTTGGAAATCCATCTAGTCTAGATAAAGCTTAGACAGAAGTGACAGACCTAGAACACAAATTCTTCTCATTCTTCTGATTAACTATCTCAGCTCCTAGATGATCCTTTATAACATTGGTTCTCTTAAGGTGAAGATCCCAATCCCTTCTCTTCTTTTATGCTCCCATTTCAGGGCATAAAGATGCTGTGGACCCACTGCCCTCCTCGAGTTCACCCTCCATTCTGTCTCTTATCTATCCCTACCTACTGACTCCATCTGTAAAATTCTGTCCTTTATCGGCCATCTCTTCAAGCTCCTATTTTGAAATTCTTCTTCCCTGCCTACTATCTACACTAGCTACACCTCCCCTCTTGCAAAATGGTTTCTGACCCCTTTCCTCGTCTGAAATAACCTTTTTTTTTTTTTTTGGTGAGGCAATTGGGGTTAAGTGACTTGCCCAGGGTCACACAGCTAGTAAGTGTTAAGTGTCTGAGGCCGGATTTGAACCCAGGTCCCCCTTACTCCAGGGCTGGTGCTCTAACCACTGCACCATCTAGCTGCCCCTTGAAATCACTTTAAAGGTCACCAATGATGCCTGAAAAACAAAATTCAGTGGTCTCTTTGCAGCTTAAGTTCTCTGAAACATCTGAAACTCCTGACCAACCCAACCTTGCTGGCTACTTCCTCCTCCATTTCTGGATATTTCCTTATTCTTTCACTGGATTAATTATTTACCTCTATCCTTCATCCTCTTCCCTATCTTCTCTTACAATTCATTCCCTCTTACCTCTAATCAGGTGACTCCCAAGTTACATACTATACAGCTAGATGTCCTATCAGCCATTCAAATTCCAAAGCTCTTTCCCATTTCTGACCTGCATTTAAAAAAAACAAAACAAAACAATCTCCACCAGAGTCTTCACATATGCAAAGCATGCTTGATTGGTCTCTTACAAATAACATCAACTCAGTGGTCAAGAATCAGCAATTCTACCCTTCACATCACCTTTGGTCAAGGAAGCCCTTATTTCTTGCACGGCTACCAAGATCACTTTTAAATACTGTCTTTACCTCCTCCAAGCTATCCTGTCAAAATCATCTTTCTACATCCCTCTCTCTAAACATTTTTAGAGTCCTACTGCCTATAGGATAAAATACCAACTTGCTGGCTTGGCATGTCAGACACTACACAACCTGGCTTTAGCACACTTTCACACCACTCTCCTTCATGCACCCTTAAGTTTCACCAATCTTGTTTTATACTCGTTTCCTCCAGGTATTTATTAGTGATGGAAGGCCACTCCTTGGGCTTTCTCAGCTCTATCAGCAAAACCCAGCTTAACAGATTCCTCAAAGCCTTCACTTGGATAAGTGATCTCTCCCTTTCCCAAAGGTTTTTTCTTGTCTCCTTAAGCATATGCATTTGTTACTAGCTCCACCCCCCACCAGTGGTTTTCTTCTCAGTGATATCCAAAGTGTGGGATTTGGCCATTTGGGTTCTAGATCAAGGATCTAGAATATCAGAATCCACATAGCCTCCTCCTTTTACTCAAAGTCACACAGAACCAAGAGCCAGAGAAGACTGATTCCTAGATGAGGATTCTTTCCACTATACCATACTATCTCCATGAATATCACAGTACTCATTTGAAGCCACACAAATCTTTTTATAAAATCTTTCACAGGGCTGCCTAACTATTTTTTTTTTTTGCCTAACTATTCTAAATGACAGTCAGAAATTAACAGGACTAGGAAAAGTGTTAAAGAGCACGAATGATCCAGAACTAAAATTCCACAATAATCAAGGATTTACAGTAGTAGAAAGAATGCTTTGTTATAGCCAATTAAGCACCATGTGCAAGTGGTTAGGTTAGACAAGCACACGGATTCAAATACACATGTAACTAAATTTTTCTTCCTCCTCATTTATCTTATCTTGTACATTCCCAGAAGGCTCAGCTCTGAGAATAAGGGAGTTCACTTCCTGGAAGGGGCTTTCTACTCAATGATCTTTATGTAGCCAGTAGAAATGTTAACATCTCTAACAGTCAGATGTTAGAAAATTGAAGAAATCATAAGCCTGCATGCAGCAGTCTACGATGTTTTTGTGTTTGACTTAAAGAATCCTGTAAAAGTGTTTCATACTGAGGCATCTTTCTAAATTACCTTGCTTCATACACATTTGGATTGTGGGAATTGAGAGACAGACAGATGGTCTCATCCTTGCTCTGAATTCAAATTTCCTGGGGACTAAGTTTTCTCAAGTATGGATGGACTATTTCTAAGATCCTTTCTGATGCAGGATTCTAAGATTTACTAGACTAACTCAAAATAAAAGAAGCTGACAAAATATAGATGGACAAGCAACTTTTGTGACCTACAATGGAGAGGAAAAAAAGCCCTTGAGAAAGACAACTGTAGAATAGGGAAATGCAAAGGACTACTAGTCATTAAAGCAGGCACTGGAAAATTCACACCAACTACTTAATTCTTAATTAACACTTAATACGTATTCTTAAGTCAATTATATCAATTTCACATAACTATTCACATAACACAATAACTTCTGCATATCATCCACATAATGAATGTATGGCCAAGATAATAAATTCAAGAATTGAAAAATTCCCAAATTAAAAGTACGACAGTGCTTTGCTCCCTACAAAGTACATGTGTCTAGTCCAGATTCACTTTCATCCTGAGCAACTAGATATAATGGCTTTTTTTTGGGGGGGGGGGGGGCTGGGCAATGAGGGTTAATCCAGGGCCAGTGCTCTAGCCACTGAGCCCCGTAGCTGCCCCCAAAGCGCAGACATTTTAAGGTTAACTTTCTCCAAGTAATTTCACCTAATTAGCCAAACAATGTTGTCAGAGTGCTAGATTAAGAGTCACAAGACCTGGATCTGAAAGCTAGCACGGTCACTTAGTAGCTGTAGGCCTTGGTCACTCACTTTCCCAACCTGGACTCCAGGTGTTTCATGTGTAAAAAATGAGGAGACTGAACTAGATTATCTTTATACCAATCAACATTTAATTTTATGACTTATGCAATCTTGTGCACTAAAACATATTTAACCAGTATCAATTAATGGGTCATGGGGAAAAAGTATAAATGGTATACTATGAAAATGTCTAAATTATAAATGACTCAAAAATACCTCAATTCTTCCTCACAATAATCCAATGAGGTAAATGTTAGAAGCATTTTCAGATTCCTCCTTTGAGGAATCTGCCTGCTCCAGCATTGTTTCTTCACTCTCAGGCAGCTATCTTACACTTCCTAAGTGACGATTATTTGTTATTATTGTACTTGGCAGTCAAGATTTTTTATAACCATATTTATGCTTGGAAACAAACGAGTAAATTTGACACTGAAACTTAGTATCCGGAAGAACACAACAAAAATTCCTATTAACAGAAAATTGAGCATGGTTTTAGGAAATTAGGAAAACTATGGTACTGAACTGTGAAATAAAAGCACAATGTCAACATCTTACTATCAAAACCAAAAGCTGTTATCAATTATAATCTTTTGTTGTATGAGTTAATAAAATCTGCTGCTAGTTATGCAATACAAGGAAACAAGTGTGTCTATTATATCAAATGAATCAATTTAAGCATACAATTTGTCAGTTGGTTTTTGAGAATGTTGGTAACCTAACGTAGAATGAGGTTTGACAGGATGAATAGATATTTCCTTCCTCTGAGTCAGACTGAAACATTTCAGCAGAGTGTGAGAAAGGGGTAGGAGGGAAGCATTTTTATTTCTAATGGAGTTTTTACTCCAACATTAAAAGTATATTTTGGGGCAGCTAGGTGGCGCAGTGGATAGAGCACCGGCCCTGGAGTCAGGAGGACCTGAGTTCAAATCCGGCCTCAGACACTTAACACTTACTAGCTGTGTGACCCCGGGCAAGTCACTTAACCCCAACTGGCTCACTAAAAAAAAAATCTCATTACATTTAAATGGTAATCACTATAGCAATACCTAGGTGATTTATATATAGCATCTATTTGGTTTTTTTAGGGACAGGGTGCCAGGTCTGGAGTCAGTTCAAATATAACTTCAGATACTAAGTTATATGACCCTGGGCAAGGCACTTAACCCTGTTTGTTTCCTCATCTGGAAAAGGAAATGGCAAAGTACTACTTTTTGCTAAGGAAACTCCAAACGGGGTCACTAAGGCCTTTTACTACATATTAGATGCATATATCAGCTCATATCAGCAACCAAGTGGGCATGACGTTTTGGTGACAGATTTCCAGCTCCAGGTGCTATAAAACACCTGTTAAGATTCTAATACTGAAATATTAGTTATATCCATGTATCCATTTAAACTTTTTTAGTCTGAGTCTTGTATCTGTTCTGGTGATGAATCGGCTAGGAACTATTCAAAGACCAATCTAGACAACGACAAGATGGTCTGTAAAGAAAGCCTGGTGTAGTTTATTATATTGGCATCCACCTCATTAAAAGATTTTTCTATAACTTTTTCTAATTAAGAAAATGTGGGGTTATGTAGCAAACATCAGTTAAAATGTTTACAAATATCATGGCACTGAATGCCAACTGCCTTTTTTTTTTTGGCAGGGCAATGGGGGTTAAGTGACTTGCCCAGGATCACACAGCTATTAAGTGTCAAGTGTCTGAGGCCGGATTTGAAGTCAGGTCCTCCTGAATCCAGGGCCGGTGCTTTATCCACTGTGCCACCAGGGGCCCCCCCCCCCAACTGCCTTTTAATTAAGATTAAAATTTTGTAAACCAATAAATCAAGTGAAACAGGAACCTGTTGGGAAAAAGGCAAACTTTTCACACCACTAAAGTTATGTCAGTGTCAGAAAGGATAATAGTGGTTCAAGTCCAGACTCTGTCTCAAAGTCCAAGTCACTTAAACCTGAGCCCAGTCTTACATGACTGACCTCCAAGGAGCACCAGGAAGAGAAGCTGCTGAGCATGAGCTAGTATTATTCATGAAGCCTACAAAATTCCAAAAACAAGGTTCGCTGCCACTTGACATAAGCAGGGCTGTGCTGGAGCCACCTCCAAAAAGAGCTTGCCCGAAGGTTCTCTTTGAGGAAGCATTCACACCTGAGAAATCCGGCTTCAAGCCTGGGCTTGATTTATTGTCTTATGGATTCTTGCAGATTAAAGCCCCCATTCTTCCCTAGAATTTGCTGTTAAACCTTTCATAAGCAACAAAAGGAATAGCTTTGGGCAGCAACATGTCGGGCCTTGATGGGCTCAGGAAAGTGAAGAGCAAACCACCAAGAACCCTCCATATTCCTGGCTACTCACAACATTTTAAAGTGCTTTATTGGTTTGCAAAACGATTTGCTCACAACTTGGTGAGGTTGATAGTGTAAACAGTATCTTCAAAGTATAGATGAGCAAGCCTGCATCTGGAGAAGGCTCTTGACTATGATTAACACAACTATGATGGATCTGTCAGAGGTGAACCTAGTTGGCCAAAAACTCTACCGCATGGATACAGGTAACAGCTGTGGGGACATTAGGAGGGTATCACAGTTCTTATAACCAGGCCAGGAAAGCTAAGTTAGTTACTGATATCCTCCATGAACTCTCCCAAACAGGTCATCTCCAATACAAAAATGAAACAAAGAAAAATGGGCAACTAAAACATATCTGATTCCACGGTACAATGCATTCCTGGCAGCCCGGGAAGCTGGGTCTAACTGAAGACAAGAATATTTTTTGGTATGTGATTGCCAAACCTTAATTTGAAAGGATGCTATTACATATGAATGCCAGGTGGTTGGTTGGTTTGAACATGGACTCCTAACTACCCCCCCCCAAAACCTTTGGGATACAGGTTAAACAAACAGCCACAGTATAGGAGAAAGAGCAGTGGATTGGGAAAGCTGGGCTCAAATTCCAACTTCCTCTTTTAATATTTCCTTATCTGAAAAATGGGGGAATCCCTGCAGCCTTTATACCAGGGGGATGCTGTGAGTCCCTATGCAAGAAGGCACATAAAGTGCTTTGTAAACCCTAATTTGCCATGAGCATTTAAGGTCAGGTACTACTATTCAATTACCTAAAAGCCTTCCCATTACTAAGAATTGTCAGAGCATATAGAGATTTGGAAATGTGGCGGGCGTCAGTAACCTCTAGGCATTAGCTAATTTTGAGTTGTAATTGCTTCCATTAAAAACAGTGGAACAACTGATTTTTAAAGAGATTAACAAAATATATTATCCTGCTATATTAATTATATCTCAAAGAAATAGGCTTGTCAAAGCAATTATAGGGCATTACATTTACTGTTTTAAGTAATTTAGCAATTTTGATTATTTGAATAACTTCATTATCATCTTTTGGGTGTTTTTTTTTTTCAAAAAGGGGCACATTTCCTCGATTGACATTAAAACTTAAAATCCTGGATTTGGGGTGCTGGGGTGGGAGAACCATATACTAGTCAACTAGACTTTAACTTCAAAATCATCTTTTTATCATAAAATTGTATCATTCAACTACAAATTTACCCATGATTATGTAACAGAATAAGGGGGGCTTAAATTTTTCTCTGTCAGACCATCACAATCAAGACAAAGCACTTGGAAGTTTTACAACGTTCATAATTTGAAAATTTTAACAATTTAAACAAGATAAATGATCTAGTAAAAAGTAAAGTGCACTTCCAAGTACCTACAAAAGTACAGGGTTTTGTTTTTAAAATATAAATGAAGGTGAGCAACAAAAGTGTTAATTTTTTTTTTTAAAGTGAGGCAATTAGGGTTAAGTGACTTGCCCAGAGTCACACAGCTAGCAAGTGTTAAGTGTCTGATGCTGGATTTGAACTCAGGTCCTCCTGACTCCAGGCTCTATCCACTGCACCACCTAGCTGCCCTAAGAAACAGATTTTTAATTTTTTTAAAGAAAGATAAATGGAGGTGAGAGACAAAAGTGTTAATTCTTAAAGCAAAAGAGATTTTTAAAAACACCTAGAGTGACTTCAAATTACTTCAGCAAGGAAAATAGAGTACAGATTAAAAAAAAAAAGCTTTCAAGGAAAGGAGTAAGTTTAACAATTTTTGTAGTTAAGATCAATAACATTTAAAGCTCCTTGGGGGGAAATTCCTTCCAAAGGCCTAGGTAGAATTAATCTTAAAACACCATAGTTTTACATTTAAAAATATCTCTAGAAAACAGATAAAACATACTAGATAAAGAAAACAAAAATGAAACAAAGAAAAATGGGCAACTAAAACATATCTGATTCCACGGTACAAACAAGTAAGCAGAAAATGAGATTTTGCCCAGCAGAAAAAATACATAGTAAGTATATATTAAAGCCCCTAATAAAAACTTCAAAGTGAGCCAAGTCATCAAAAAAAATCACTGAGTAAACATTTTATTAAGATGCTAAACTACTGTGTGTAAGTGCTTGCATAATATTTCAAGATGCTACAACGGGTTAAAAGAATCATGGAAATTGAGAAATGGAAGGAATCAGGGTCCATCTGTGCACTCCTGACATGGATGCTGTAAGGATTGTCCAGGGAGGACTAGTACCTTGTGTGTGAGGGTTTGTGGAGCCCTTTTCTTCAGGGCTGCTCATCCATCTTTGTGTCCACCTGACACTCAACCCTGCGGTGCCCAGAAATGGTAGCATGTGCCACAGCCAAATCGTTTCTGCAGATTACAAGGTTGAGAATAACCAATAGGCCTCAAACACATAGGTGAGTTAAGGAGATGTCTACCCCAAGTACGCAAAGACTTCCGCTGGTGGAGTGTGTGGATGGGAATAATTTGTTCCAACAGCCATGAAGGTGGCTGAAATAGCTGCTGTGGAACATTTACTGCTTGATCAAACATTGAGATGCCAAGGTCATCAACTGCCTCCTGTGTTTTTCTTGCCACTGGACTTCTGACTGGAAGAGAGCGAGGCTTTCTTTGTGAAACTTGGCCTCACTTAAATCCAATTCACATGGTGTGAATCCAAACCAAGATATTATCCCATGTCACTGGTCCAACAACAACTGAGGACATACAGAAGGGGCATCACTCTTTGTTCTTCCTCTTCACCATGCTAACCATAGCACAATCCTCCAACCAATCTTAATTGCGAGGTAAAGATGTCTTCTCTTCTCTGGATGCTCTCTAGGTTATCAATGTCAATACTTTTCTTCGTTATGTGTGCCCAGAACCAAACAACACCTCAGATAAGAGCTTGCTCTTATATAGGCTAAGACGGGCAAGTTAGATGGTGCAGTGAGTGGGTAAGAGTGCTGGGCCTGGAGTCAGCAAGACCTGAATATAAATCCAACTTCAAACTCTTCCTACCTGTGTGACACTGGGCAAGTCACTTCACCATGTTTGTCATTTACACTGAACTTGCGGTTCACTAATACCAACGGATCATTTTCAGACAAAATACTAATTCCTAATCTCAGATTTGTAAAGCTGGTTTTTGGTAACCAATTTTAAGTGCTATATTCTCTCAAACTGAATTTTAATTTAGTAGACTCAGTTCCATACACTCATCAAGATCCTTGGCTGTCATCAAGTGTGTGAAGCTATCCTTTCCAGAAAATCTGGCCATTTGATGACAAAGTGTTAACTAGTACAGGGAACTCAAGCCCAATTACTTGGGCTACTCCCTTGGAAACATCCTTCAAACAACCCGAATCATTAAAATCCCTCTGTCTACATAGAATTACAAAAATTATAAATTTTACTAACAGCTTTGTTAGGTAAACTATATCTGCATCATCCCTCTCTTCCATCAGTATAGTAACCTTGTCCAAAAAAAAAAATAAAATAAAATAAAAAATCAAGGCATCGAGTTGGGCAGTAGTTCTTGATGAAGTCATCCTGAATATCTAATCACCCTTTTTAATTGTCTCCTTTAATGATTCTAGAATCTTCCCAAGAATTGAAGTTAAACTCACTTGCCTATAATCTGAAAACTGGGCCATCTGCCCTTCTCCAATTTTGAGACACCATTCTTATTTTCCATGATCTTCTGAACATCAACAAAATTATGTGAAAACCACATATTCTAATTACTTCTCATACCTGGGGAGGTAGTTCATAAAGACCAGGTGATATGAATTCAGTAAGAGCAATTAGTTGCCCTTTAGTTGTCTGGGGCATCAATTACCTGTGAAGTCTTTGTTGTTGTTATTGAGGAGGCTAAAATTCCCTGTGTCAGAGGAAAACAGCCAAGGAAGAAGTGGGTAGGGACACTCACTTTTTTTGTTTTGGAGGGCCAATGATGTTTAAGTGACTTGCCCAGGGTCACGCAGCTAGTCAAATGTCTGAGGCCAGATTTGAACTCAGGTCCTCCTGAATCCAGGGCTGGTGCTTTATCCACTGAGCCACCTAGTTGCCCTTGGGGACACTCACTTTAACATGGAATGTCCAGTCATCCCAGGCAGACACCCTGTGCCTCCTCTGACCCTTTAACTTGCTCTCAGTGCTGTAAAAGCCTGCTTTACTTAATTCTATACAGCTTCTCATCCATCTTCACTAATTTTACACATGACCCCATCTCCTTTTTCACAAACTCCAGAAGGGGTGGACTCTGCCTCAATGACCATGAAGGCATTATTGCTTTCACCCCAGATCCAAGAGTAAAACTTACTCCCTTCTGTATTTCTCCAACTTTTGAAAGGTTCTGTTCCCATTATGGCAACTCCCACAAGCAGGTCTTCTCAACATAAGATGCCAGACCTCCATAGACCTTTATTCTTCTTGTTGCTTTAGGACAAGGTGTAGCCATCCATACATGGATGTATCGCAGTCATGAGTTATATTGCATCAATTTAAGGTCAAATTTGCCTTTTGGTTTAAAGCCTCCTGCTCCTCTTATACCCTGAACTGATGGGACTTCCATCACTGTTTAACCTGCCCATGTCTTGATTTTCTCATGATACTGGCTAGTATTTTCCACAAGACAAATCCCTCACACTTTAATATCAACCTGGGTTTCTGGAACTATTTTTTTTTTTTTTTGGTGAGGCAGTTGGGGTTAAGTGACTTGCCCAGGGTCACACAGCTAGTAAGTGTCAAGTGTCTGAGGCTGGATTTGAACTTAGGTCCTCCTGAATCCAGGGCTGGTGCTCTATCCACTGCGCCACCTAGCTGCCTCGGGCTTTTTTTAAAGCTCAGGAGTAGCGGCTGGACATGTGATTTCATATGTCCAAGTTTTAAATTTTCTCCTTGATCTATGGTCTATCCCTAGGGAATTTACTCCTGTAAGTCTTACTCTGATCTGGTTCCTTAAATACACTGGCAAATGCTGGTTTATGAAGAGGCCTTGGCCTGGCCCTAGAGGAGGAAAACAATGATGCTATCTCTAAAAGATAGCTTCAGCACAAAAGATGGCATGTTGGGCTCAAATCAGCAAGAACTAGGTTCAAAACTCCACCACTGTGAGTTCATGCCAAAGGTCACTTAATGGGTTTCCTCATCTGTAAAATGAGGGTTACAAATACTTATGTGATGCTCTTAAAAGATAATGTGCAGAAAACGCGCTGCTTAGAAAAACCATGGTGTAATTAAGGGGAAAAAACACCTGGTTTGGAGTCAAAGGGTCTCTACCCTTTAGCAAATCATGGTCTAGAATGACTTTTCTACAACCAAGGGTTCATCAAAGACATGCACTAAAAGTATCTAGAATTCACACAAGAAACAATAGTTACAATATTTATAAGGATAAATTCAGTTTTAACTTGGGTCTCATTTCTCTTTGGACAGACTTTTTTATACTTGAGCATAGCATTTGGTTAGTCTTTTTTTTTTTTTTAAAGTGAGGCAATGGGGGTTAAGTGACTTGCCCAGGGTCACATAGCTAGCAAGTGTCAAGTGTCTGAGATCAGGTTTGAATTCAGGTCCTCCTGACTCCAGGGCCTGTGCTCTATCCACTGTGCCACATAGCTGCCCCTTGGTTAGTCATTCTAATGGATAACAGTGAAATAATTTGGATTAAGCACTGCTTTTTTAATTAACATATTTGGCTTTATGAATGTTTTTGTACTTATGCATCTAATGAAGGGAAATAAGTAATAAAGATCAAATAAGATAATAGATGCAGAGTACTCTATAAAATAAATTGCTCTTTTATTATTACTACAAATAATATAAGTCATATCAAAGATCTGACTAGCTTCTTGAAGATTTTGGAAAGCTGTCTAAGCTGCCCTTTTGATCCTACCCCATTCAAAATCTGACGCTTATTTCATGCTAGGGACACACAACATAATGCTAGCTCCCTTCCTAAGCCAAGAGGCATTCCTTCTGAATTCATTCTTATTTTCTAACTCAAAATTAAATGATTTAACACCCTGAATGTTTTAGTACAAAAACAGTGATGACAAAAGCAATTTAAACTACCTATGACTAATGTTTAAAAACTAAATTCCTTTCATTCTCTATGATTTCGGCTAGGCCATAAATCATAAATCACTTGATTCCTGATGCCTATCTAAGATTGACAAGTTTCTCATGAGAATAGTTATAATACACATACTAACAAAGTAAAACAGAAAATACAACTTCACATTTAGAGAGTCCTAAGAAAAAACAAAAACCAGTTATCAAAAGCTGTTTCTTAGGTATTTCACAAAAACTTTAAATGGGGGTCTGATTGGGAAAAAAATAATAAGATATTAATAATACCACAAAGCCATAGTTTTTGAAGGGTGAAAAGACTTTCCTCTAATGCCTTTCAGTAGTATTGTACATAAAAAGAAGCAAGCTCATTTCAGTGTCAGCTATAGCTGGGAACTTTTCTGCTACATCTAACAATGAAAAAACATTTCCATTAGTTATAGAACACTGGGCCTGGCATGCAAATGTGACCACAGACCTAGCTGCCTGCCTCGGGTTCCCTCCCTGTAAAAATGGAGGGCATCACAGCACAGCACCTATGTCCTATGTTCCAGTTCTGTGAACATTCTTCAAGGAGACAGTGCTCTATCTTAAAGTATGTAGAATGCCAGTTCAAGAATTATTTGTACATTATTTATGTAACTTAAAGACTGATTCTTGGCTTAAACTATGTAGGGCCAATTTTGACCCTGGAGGAATCTATCTGCATTAAGAGCTGTGCACCAGCACCCAGTGTGAGTCCATTCCACCATTTGATATCTGCCTGTCACCTTGCTGCCTTCAGTTTTCTGAGTTGTGAAGTTTAAGCAATCATACCAACTCTACAGGGATGTTGAGAGGAGAGTGCTTTGTAAACCTAGGAGCCTCCTGAAGATCTCTATGTAGCTGTAATCACTCTTGTTTTTTTACCGTGTCTTCTATTCAACAATACACTTGCTGGGAAACACAAATCACTCAAATTCTCTGGGCCTCAGATTCTTAGCTGTAAAATGATGAAAGTTGGAATAAATGACTTCTAACCTACCTTTGAAAGCTATCTATCAATAATTCTACTTACTATCATACAATGCATATACAGGTGTGATGAAAAAAGACATTAAGATATTTTGTTGTTGAAGGCATAGTCTATAAAATAATCCAACCCCAAACTAAAACTTCATCAATAAAGGAAAATTCCATCTGCTATATGGTTTCATATAATTATAAAATGATCTAGAATAGTGAAAGCTAAATTTTACAAAGCTGAAAGATTAAACTCTCCATTGAAAAGGTTCAAGCAGTGCTTAGTAAAATAGGAATTGAGCAGAATTAAATTTTGCCAAATCATTTCACATTAACTGAGTTAATACTGAGTTTGTTTGGCTGTATTTTTATATTTCGTGTGTTATACCATTCTCATGTTTCTCCCCCAACCCCCCAAAAAATCTATTCCAAATTTTCTTATACTAGTATTGTTGATATATAAGTCCAATGACATCACACAATACATGCTAACAGCCTACTAAAAGAACTATTCATTTTCAAGTACAATTAGCTATAAGGGTTTGGAGCCCAAAATTTGGTTTAAAATATGCTAAGAACCCTTGTACATAGTAGGCACCCAAATAATAAAGTCATTCAAGAATATATGTTAAAAGGGGATCATTTTAGAGAAGCCTTTTTAAAAAAAAAAAACAACAAACCTGAGGTATGTGATTAAAAGTTGGAAAATATTTTACTACAACTAGTGAAGAGGGAGCCCTTTCAACTCAACGGAACCTTCTTCCAACATGTACTAGGCTTCAAAATTATTTATTAACTGCTTTACTATGCAGCTAACATATATAAATGGCTTCTCATAAAGGGTTACATTCCACAACGGCTATATTCAGTACAAATGTATGAGAAAAAATTTATACTAGTAAATTGAAGCTATCAATTTAAAAATACTGAAATGTTCCTTCCATTCAAAAATTGTAACTTACATTTATATAGTATTTCAGTTCATAAAAACCACCAATTGTCAGAAGGCCCTAATTGAAGATTTTAAGAAGTATGGAAGTAAGCTCTGTAACAATCAGATGCCTGGAGAGTGAATGAGTGGTGTGTGTAGTCAAGTACAATAGCAACTTAGGGCTCTGTGAAAATTCCAACTGGAGATGTGGTAGGAGTATGCCCATTCACAATGTGAAATTACAATGTACAGTAACACTATAAAGGACTGCCCTGCATATATATCACTAGATATACAAATAATGGCAGATCTAGAGGGGAAAATCTCTAACTGAAAAGGTTCAGATACTTTACTGGTAACCTCGAGGGTTTAATACATTTTTCAAATACTAAGATATAAAAAGTTAACTAAAAAGATGTTAAAGATAATGGTTACAAAGGGATACTCAGCTATAAAAAGTGAGGACACTTTTGATTTCTAGTAAGCACTGTATTACAAATTGTTAAAGAAGCCCATTAAAATTAGCTTTAGAAAATACAAAGCCATAGTAACAAAGAATATGGATTATTCTAAAGGCAGGAAAAGTCAGCTTTCTCAGCTAAAATCAGTTGCTATATATAATTGCTATTAAATGATTAAATGTTTACTGAAAACTGTCTCACCCATGCTATCTTCCCCTAAAAAAACCCAAACAACCCCACCCTCAAAACAGAAACAGAAACAGGTGTGCCTTGGAAGGTTTCATTTCATTTGGGGGTGGAGCAATGAGGGTTTTGATATTCCCTCTACTCATTTTCTAAGCCATAAACTTTTTTTTTTTTTTTGCAGGGCAATGTGGGTTAAGTGACTTGCCCAGGGTCACACAGCTAGTAAGTGTCTGAGGCTGGATTTGAACTCAGGTCCTCCTGAATCCAGGGCTGGGGCTCTATCCACTGCGCCACCTACCTGCCCTCTCTTTTTTTTTAAGATTTTGGCTATTTATGATAGACTGATTTCAAGGGAAGACCATAGCAGTATCACTTACTACTTATGTGACCCTAGGGCCACTTTCTTTACTTTCCAAAATTAAGTGAGATTAGACAAAATCAAATTTGGGTCTTAAATACCCTGTCAGATTTAGGGGGGGGACAATCTAGGGGGTACAGAATATTCCAAGAAGATTAAAGAAATTTTACTGCAAAATAGAAATTAACCATAGTTTCATATTGAAAAATTGTTAAATATTTGATACATAATTTCACATTCAGTATTTCAGAAGAATCACAAAAATATTAACGGAACCCTTATTATTCACTTCATATCCCTAGCATCTAGTTTCCACAGAACTATTTTAGAACTCTAGGTTTAAATGCTGTAGTTCTGTGTATTTCACTACAAAATACAAGCAAGATGAAAACACTATTTTTATAAGATAAAATTCATCTTTTTGGGGAAAATATTGCTTATTTTGGGGGAGATTTCTAAATTTATTTCTAAAACATTATGTGTAAAGGACTTCATAAACTAAGATAATCTAATCACTGTCATTTCATATCAACGAAGAAGACATCAATTTTAAGAATCCATTGGGCTTTCTTCATTTCAGAAATATCTATCCACTGAGGAAAAAACCAGATTACGTAGTAAAATAAAGGAACTTAAAATAGATCTAATGAAGAAAATAGTCATACACAAAGCGCTTTTTAAAAAGCTCTGTTTGCTTTAAAAAATATTTTTCTAAAGAAGCTTCCTAGACTTAGTCAATTATCTGGGGATTGTACTGTGAATAGAAAATCCCTATCTAGTAGCATTTTAAAAACCAGTTGCCAATATAGGGTTTCATTTTTTTTTACTTCTTTGATGAACATTAGCATCTCCGAACAAAAATACTGTCTCCAGTCCCATCAAACAAAGGATCACATACCCCAAATACTTAATAATCCAAAAGTTATTGTTAATTTAAATCTAATACTATATTCTTAGTTATAGTGTAGGTTCAGTTTGTTCATAAAAAGTCATCTCAATACAATAACATCAGGTATAATACATAAAATCTAATCCATTATGTCTTACCAATTTTATGACCTGATGAGACACTCTTGTGGACAACATTCAGTCCTTAGAAGCTAGAATAACCCTTCAACCATGTGAGGGCATCACAACTTTTAAACTTTCGGCTTTCGATCATTATTATGTCACATTCCTCCTCCGATGCTGAACTCTAAAAAAAATTCTAGCAAAGAGTTTAAGTAAATAAATGTTTTAATCAAATAGCTTTAAAATATTTTATATAGCAACGGTTTTGTTTTTAACATGGTTATACAACTGACATTTTTGAACTTATTTTTTAAATTGTAAAATAATTTCATATTTGATCTGAAACAACTCAATTTCGACATGGACCTAGAACACTAGTTAGTAGATATGCAAGTAGAAACCAAACTGTTCCAAAAGTTCTAGGTTCATTAGATGCAATTGGCCACAACAGCCAGCTCTATAGCCCAGTAAAAAAGGCATATGATTTATATAATGGGCAAACTGGACTCCAGCACAAATGACTTGTACTTCAAGTCACAATGATCATTAAGATGGGTAAAATGAGTCCTATGTGAAGTGTATGTTCCAGTCCATTCAGTTTACATGGGCACACCACAGCTAGCTTTTTTTAAAATAGAAAGCTTAATGGTGAGACAGAGCAAACATCTATTTGGTTCTGGGATTCATGAAAGCAATGAGTTCATTGGTGTAGGTACACTCTCCTGGGCTAGCTCTGAAAGCTTCTTTGCTTCAAGAGGTCTTGGTGAAGTGTGACTGGCTAAAATACGACATCATTTAGTGGTCTGAGCACAATTAAGAAGGCTGTTCCTTCTGCTTTCAGGCCAGATCGCTGATGGTCTTGTACCTGATGCCACTCTCTATAATCTTGGTAGGACCTGCCAGAACTGTCACTCTTCCATTAACACAGCCTTGAAGACTGCAGTCACATCCATGCTAGGATGGATAACAGGAGGTCTTTGGGAGAAGGGTCTATGATGAAAAAACAAAACAAAACCCAAATAACCAAAAACTAAAAAAGCCATTAAATGCTCTAATGCATTATCTTCATCATTTACATAACGTAAAATCTTATAACTATAGGCACACACTTACACTTAGTATTACGCAGTGTCTTACCAAGGAAGGTGTTTTAGAGATACTACTTTAATGAGGGGAATTAGTTTAGGTGAAACACCTTAATTTTTAAAAGTTATTTTATAGAAACATCTTATCTTCAACAGGGCATTTTCTCCACAATCCTTGAAGGATCCATTAATAAGTTTCCCATCAAGTCACATTCAATTTTGGTTGCAAATAATCCATGTGTCTAGAAAATCCATTAAAATTTGCAGGCTTTTATAATCTAGGTTGAAAAAGATGGCATCAGTGATACTAAACATTTGATTCTACTAATAAACAAAAAAGGAAGTGGGGGAATAGGGGCAATGGGGTAGGGGGCGGGGGGAAGAGAAAGCACTTTTAAAAGGTAATATAAGTAACTGAATTTGGGTATAAAGTAATAACCACTTAATGACTATTATAAAAAGACTATGGAGTCATCTCAGAGATCTCAAATATTAGAAGTGATCAGGGCTTGATTATGTAGATTTTAACTTGTAACTCAATTCTACTATTATATTATGTCTTCAGAGATAACTCTGACAAGCAAAAATCTCCCAGAATATTTTAGGAATCTATTTTATACCTAAAAATAGCTTTTCTCAATGTAATCTCATAACACATCTGAGTTCAACGAATAAATTCATTCAAGTATACAACTTTACTCTGCCCTCTAACAAAGCAAAGTCAAGTAATGTGGTCACCTGGTGAAGGCAAAAATCCATGATCTAACGTGGATATAATTTTCTAAGTTGTGGTAAGCATTGTGGTAGCAACATTCTCCCCATGTGCTTGAAAAGAGACTAGTTCAAAGTGTTTGCTACAAACCAAAATTATATCCTACACAAAAAGGCTTATTTTAATCTACTTCAATGTGGAACAAGTCCCATGAGGTACAAAACCCAGCCATATTCACAAAGGTGAACTCACACATCCTGAAATATGTTTAATGTTGGTAATTTGCTTGTCAGCAGGGCTTTGATGAACTTGGTCATCTAAAAAGGGCAGACTGGCTGACCCTTTGCTAAAAGGCCTCTCAACAAAGAAAACCATTGTTTTGGTAAATGCTTAGGAAGCCTTTGGAAGGCAAACAGAACAGAATAGCCTTGTAAAGCAAATCCTGTGATTCTGTATATTTGGGGGGGGGGGGGAGATTCTAGTATGCCAGTCCAATAGGCCTTGCATGTGTCTAGATTTTTAAAGTTATTCAAAAATCTTTTTTTCCAGTGTACTTTGAAATTAGTTTACTTATGATTATCATATTTAAGCTCCTTTGACCACTGTCTTCAGAACCAATAATTTTTAACATTTTTACCATAATATAAGACCTCATTACTTTGGAAGTTGAGACTGAAACTTTAAATACTTGAAAATGAAGCATTATAGTTAACTAAAAAACCCTTGATAGTTCAACCCTCATATTCACATTGATCATAAGGATAGACCAAATGAATACTTGTTCGTTATTTATATGGTTATATTTGGTTCTGGTATTTCTCTTTTCAAGCTATGATTTCACTAGCATATTAAATGGGGGAGGGTGCTTCTTCCCAAAGTCTAGCGAATACAGAATAGGGTAGGGGAGGGTAAAGATTGTTTCTTCACTGTTATATCTACTGTTTATTCAGGCTGGGATCTTATTTAGCCAACATTTCACAAGAAAGAGGGCCTCAGCTTACCTTTACTTAGCTAACTTCTTCATAGTTAATAAAAATGGTCATCAATATAAATTAACTGAAGGACCACTTTAGGAAAAGATGTACAAATTGTTTAGTTTTTCTAGTCGTGTCTGACACTTAAGCCAATTCTGGGTTTTCTTGGCAAAGATATTTGAGTAGTTTGCCATTTCCTTCTCCAAATCATTTTACAGGTGAGGAAACTGAGGCAAAGAGGGTTAGGTGACTTGTCTAGGGTCACATAGCTAAGTGTCCAAGGCCATATTTGAACTAAAAGTTTCTTCCTGACTCTAGGCCTAGCACTCTATCCACTGAGCCACCTAGCTGCCCCACCGCACCCCACCCCATAACAAATAAGTCCTCATCTATTCAAATGCTTGCTTAATAGGTACTTGTTAGGAAATCGGCTAACCTTTTCATGATCAAATACACGTGTTTTAAAATTTTTTAATTTAAAATTTTCTACAACTTAATTTGTCCTTTATTCAATTAGTCTGCTGTAGTGAGGTTTACAGTACTGGTAGGGGAAAGGACTGCCACTTTCTTTTCCAGAAAGATCCTTAATATATAAATAAAAATGAGAAAGAATGCCCAAGCTTCCAAACAAGCTTTTGATAATTAACTGGTTTTTCAAATGTTGCTGGAAAAACTAAAGGTTTCAATTCATGTAAAGACATTTCTCCAGTTCAAATACACAGATTATTAATGGGGCAAGCATTTAAAAGAAATGCACATACACACAGATGTGTAATCTAGGATTAATTTAAGATGCCAGGCAGGTGGGGTGAGGTATATATTTACCACATGGTTATCATGGGTATCATGGCTGGAGGATTATTAGCCACAAAAAAACTAATAAACTTTATTGATAGTGACCTTTATAAGCACGTTCCAAAAAAAGTAAAAGTGTCACTTTGCTAATTAGCACTAAGACTTAATTTCTAGACTCCATTACTGAGTAGAAAAGGTTACTGTAAAAGGAGATACTGGTGGGTGCTGAGTCTTATGTCATTCTTCAGATGGTTTGAAGCCCTGGTGTTAGCAGCATACATATTTAAAACTAAAAAGACCCTATGGCCTTTCTAGGGACATGGTCAACTCCCCCTACCACTTGTGGACACAGCAAAATCACTCAGATACTATTTACCTGTGACAAAAAAAATAGAAACCTATTCTTGAGGCAGCTGTTTTTCTAGATAACTTTATAACTTTTAAGTGTTGGAAACTTTTAGAAGTTGGGAACTAAACTGGTATGATATATAGAAACTCTAATTTCACAATCACTGATTTTAGTTGACCTGCATCAAACATTTAAAATGGTTTAAGTTTAGCCAACAGATATTTAAAAAGAAAGCCATAATGTTTGGGTCATTTTAGTCCTGCACTGATCACACAAAATGAACTGCAACTTCATATTCCGGATTCCAAGTACTGGACAAAAATTCAGAAAATGAGAATGCTTGTTAAGAACTTCAATGATTGCAAGTCAGTAATTACCAATTTTATTCAGTTCTCCCTCCCCCAAACCCAAAGCCTAATGAGACAAGGATCTATTTCCTTTCCAAATGTCTATGGTTACCAATTTTCAGCAGCAGTAGTCTTGAACTGAGAGCAGCTGAAGAAGTGTGATCTTTAAATTATAGGACTGGAACAGGAAGGTGAGAATATGTGTGATGTTTCAGCTTGTTCTGACTGGTTTTAGAAAAAAAAATACAAATGTGGTCCCTTGTCCTGAAAGGATGCATTAGGGATTTAGGTTTGGTTTTAGGTTTGTGATGGGTTTTGCTCCCCTCCAATATTAAATATTTTAATAAATGATCATATAGTTTAGTTCAGTTCTAATGTTGGTTTAAAAAACACATCCTGAAATTGAGACTGTGGCACAGGGAGAGCCAAGTTTGTACTCACTTTCTGGTCCACAGATTTGGTCAAATTTCCATTTTAAGACTATTTGCATATGGTGCACATCTTTTCAGCTGAACTCAAATCTGAAGAAGAATGCTATTAATTATTATTAACTGGAGAAATAATGATGCTCCCCAGAAAACACAATGGATTGGCCAGAGTACACTGGCCAGCCCTCACTCCCACTTATTTAATGGGAAGCAGGAGCTTCTGATTCTAAGCTTTGTCGTCCCCCCCCCCCCATTGGACATTCATTGGAATGGAACTCCCACAGGAGTCAATTCCCCCTTCAATGCAAGTCTGCCCATTCTCTTCTACTCGGCTAGACACCCAGAGTCAGTCAGTTTATGTCGGCCAGAGGACATGAATCCTGAGTCTTCCTGGCTGGCCGTCCCCTCTTTTTAAGTGTGAACTGTCAACAGGATATAACAATGCCACTTTTTAAGACTGAGAGGATTGTGGAGGGCAGTTGGGGGAATCACATTTGATCCTCACAACAACCATGGGATATAGATGATATTATCCCCATTTTACAGTCAAGGAAACTGAGGCAAACAGAAGTTAATGTGATCTGCCCAGGGTCACACAGCTTGTGAAAGTTTCTGAGGGATAGATCTGAACTCAGGTTTTCTTGACTCCAGGCCTCCTAACTACCTCAACTATGCAGACTATGTAGGAAAGAAAAGAAAAAGCCTAACTTCAGTGTAGCATGGCCATCTATGAAACTTCTGGTTTTAAAAGTAACTGCATACAGTCCTTTCTTAGGGTCCTAAAATACAACAGAATGACTTTTAAAAGCAAATCCAAACATATCCAAATGGTAATCACTACACAAAGCACACTGAAACACAAGGATATCTTGCTTAATATTACTGGCTCCACAAAAATGTTAGGTGCCATATTCATAGGGCCAGTTGGCTCTGATATTATGGGATTATGTAGGGGCAAAGGTGGTGGGTTCTCAAACAATTGTAGTGAGGTATGTGCGTGTGTGTTGGGGGCGATCAAGTCTTAGTGAGGTCCCTTGCAATAGTGCAAGTACACTGATGGAGGTCTGATGAAGGTAATGGTTATCCGCTTAGCTATACAGCCAATGAATCTGGCCATGTGACCATCAATCTAAAACAGCACTCTTCTATATTTAGGCACCTCCCAGACCTTTTAAGTCCAAGGTTCCAAGGCCTAAAGTCACCAGTGATTTGAACCAGAGTCCTCTGACTTGAAAATCTATGCTTTTCCCCTACACCAATTCTTTCTGGTCTTAAATTACCTTACACTACTTAGAATTAAATTACTTAACACAAATGCCAGGTCTTAAAACCACCAAATACAAAGGCTGCGTCAATCCTGGTGCATACACCCTTCTGTTCCAGGTTCTTTCTGCTACCTCATTAACTGATTAACCTCAAAAGTGCTTTTTGGTGGCACTGTGAATTAGTCCAGCCATTCTAGAAATCAATTTACAACTGTGCCCCGCCCCCCAAGCTATTAAATTATGCCATACCCTCTGACCCAGCAATGCTACTTGTTAGGTCTGTACTTCAAATCAAATCAAAGGAAAAGGCCCCCATATGTACAAAAATATTTATAGCAGCTCTTTTTGTGGTGGCAAAGAACTAAAAACTAAGGGAATGCCCATCAAGTGAAGAACGGTTTATCACTGTGATGGATATCAAATGATGGATCGGATGGTTTCAGAAAAACCGGAGAAGACTAGTATGAAATGTGAACAGAACCAGGAGAAAAATTTATATGGCATTTTAAAGATCTACTTTGAAAGACTTCACAACTTTGATCAATACAATAACCAAATTCAAAGACTGAATGATGAAACATGCTACCCACCTGCAGATAAAAAATAGAAAACTTTGTGTGTGAGAGAGTTTGGGAGGAAGGAGAAAGTTTTACTGCAGTAATCTGTTTTGCATCACTATACATACTGGTAATGAGTTTTGTTTTTCTGGCCCTCCATTTCTGGAGAGGGGGAAAAGGGAGAACATTCAGAACTTAAAGTTGAATAGAAAAAACAAACCCTCAACTAGTGCTGAAAATAAGGGCTTGGTTTTTATTTTGGGCTACCAATTCTTAGTGACTTAGGGAGTTTCAAATAGCAGTGGGTAAAGTTATGCTTAGTGAATTTCTTTAAATAAAAATTATACTAGTGGCATGACATTCTAGATTTAAAAGAGATCTTTCAGATTTTTTTTCAAAGATTTCCCACAAATATTAAGCCTTAAAAAAATACCTTCAGTCAATATTCATCTTTATGCAATTATGAAAGTCTTTGCTGGCAATCAAAATCCTTCAGCCTACCTTTACTGTTTCAATACATACTTTATACTACTAACTTACTGTCAACTTCTCTGGGCCTCATTTTCCTTATTTGTGAATCAAATGTGTTGGATTGGATGAGTTTTATGGTCCAACATTTATGATATCTACACCCTAGCTAAAATAAAATTCTTTCCATTAAACATCCTGCAGTTTCCTTCCTTTTATGTTCCTAAAGTATCCCTGTCCCTGTATTGGTGAATTTGTACTCCCTTTAAAATAGGGCTCCAATCCTAACTCAAAACAAAACAAAAACAAAACAAAAAACCCCACCAAAACCACCCTTACTTATAATAACCTTTACTCTGGACCTGCCACAGTGCTGATGGCTCTCTATATCAGTCACTAATTCCCCTTGGGGGCTTGCATTTGTTATTATCACCCTACTAGGGTGTCCCACTCCCTGAGGTTAGAGATTATTCTTACTTAAGCTTCCTCACAAGCTTTGCTAGCCAGGATTTTAACTACTGAATCATAAATACATTTAACTTTTAAAGAAATTTTTAAAAGATTTCCAACAGCTTACTAAAGTTAGAAGGTAACTTAGAGGCTCACACAAATAAGATGCTGTTTTTCAGAGATACTAAAATGAACAACAAACCATTTCCCAAACAAAATATTTCATTAGTATTGAGGAACACACTAAGTCTAAGTATAGTCTGTGCTGGTTTTGTGGGATGATCCTATCAATTGCTTACCTCTTAAGCAGCTTCCTCCACTTTCACATTTTAGGTTTAATGTCTATATTCATTTGGTTACCCACCCTTAGAAAAGATGCCCACTTCTAGATCCATAAAATCACATCTTTCCTGTAGTAGGTTCATCCATGTCCCAGTTGTTGCCTGATGTTCCCTTATCCCCAGGATTGATGACCCTCTACCATAATGGGTGGTCACATCCTATACAGAAACACTTTTCTCAACCAATGTGGATTAAAATTTCCAGCTCAGTACAACTTTCTTATTCTTGACTTCAATATAGATTCAGACTCCGAAAATCAGTGTTTGTCTATAAGCTCCTGAAGGAAAACACCTTCATAGTATCTTCAAAAATTACTCATCCTATAGGAGAAAAATAGTTGTAAGGCAACTAAAGTAACTGAGAAGCACTCCGCCATATACTACGTTATATGTGCAGAGGCATGGCTCACAATTAGATCAAATTATTAACTTCTAATAGGCAATATTCTCATTCTGGTTGAATATAATTTTGACTGTTAAAAATGTCAAGAATCTTAAATGATGTTTTGGTATCTGAGCCAAACAAAAGTACCATCTTTTAAAGTGAGTTTTAATCTACCTCTAGTCCTAAGAAATTGGTGTTCACCAAAACTATACCAATAATGGTATCTTTAGAAAGACTTGAGAAAATTTTCTAAAAGTTGGTAACCTGTTTGCCCAGCTTGGTATGTATTTAGCTTAATATGGACCATTATCATCATTCCTTTCCCTTAATATTTTCTTATCAAACCAAAGCTATCTCTTCCCATATGAAAAAATGCTCTAAATCACTATTGATTAGAGAAATGCAAATTAAAACAACTCTGAGGTACCACCTGACACCTATCAGATTGGCTAATATGACAAAAAAGGAAAATAATAAATGTTGGAGAAGCTGTGGGAAAATTGGAACACTAATTCATTGTTGGTGGAGCTGTGAACTGATCCAGCCATTCTGGAGAGCAATTTGGAATTATGCCCAAAGAGCGATAAAGCTGTGCATACCCTTTGACCCAGCAATACCACTTTTGGGTCTTTTTCCCAAAGAAATCATGGAAAGGGGAAAGGGGAAAGGGACCCACGTGTACCAAAATATTTACAGCTGCTCTTTACGTGGTGGCAAGGAATTGGAAGTTAAGGGGATGCCCATCAATTGGGGAATGGCTGGACAAGTTGTGGTATATGAATACAATGGAATACTATTGTGCTGTAAGAAATGATGAGCAGGAGTTCAGAAAAACCTGGAGGGTCTTGCGTGGGCTGATGATGTGTGAGATGAGCAGAACCAGAAGAACATTGTACACAGTATCATCAACATTAAGTGTTGATCTACTGTAATGGACTATATTCTTCTCACCAATGCAATGGTACAGAAGAGTTCCAGGCAACTCATGATTGAAGATCTCCAAATCCAAGGGAAAAAAAAAAAAAAAGAACTGTGGAGTATAGATGCTGAATGAACCATACTATTTCTTTTGTTTTTGGTGCTAATGTTTTTCTATTTTGAGGTTTTTCATCATTGCTCTGATTTTTCTCTTATAACATGACTAATGCAGAAATAGGATTAATGTTATTATGTGTATATGTGTGTGTGTGTGTGTGTGTGTGTGTGTATATATATATATATATATATATTTATAGATAACCTGCTGTCTAGGAGAGGGGGGAGGGAGAAAAATCCGAAACTGGAAAGCTTGTATAAACAAAAGTTGAGAACTATCTTTACATGTAATGGGAAAAAATAAAATACTTTATTAATTTAAAAAAAACTTTCTTATCATGCAAGGTTTCGTTCTCCCTTTTACTCCAAACTACTTAATAGTTGGGGCCCATTAATTAGCCAATACCAGCAGTATCCATTCAAGGTAATATTTCTTTCTAATAGCATGGATGAGATGGAGGACACACATGCATTCGAACAACAGGTGACCTCCCTTCTTGACTACTACACCGGTGGGTTTAGTTATGTGTAAATGAGTGGCAAAGGCAAGTTTAAGAAGCTGGCACTGGTAAGCCAAATGGCCTTTCCCTGCTTGATTTAAAAGAATCAGGTATTCTAACATGTTTTCATTTGCCTAGAATATATTTATGTAATAACATCTTAAAGCAATAAATAGAAGTGAACCAAAACCCACCATCAACACCATTCACTGAATTTCACAACATAAAGTTTTAAAAATCCAAAATTGATTATACCCATTAAAGTCTTGTTTTGATGCTTCATTTTGATGTCTAAGTAGCCTATACCAGTTGACACAAGTTAATCTTTAAAAAGTGATAAATTTTTCAGACACAGCAACCTCCTATGGTGAAGTTGTGATCTGTCAGTAAGGAAGTTTGGCTGAACTAACTAGAGGCATAAGTGAGTATTCAGGTTTGAAGGTCTGTCACTATTAAATATCTTTAAATATCTGTGTCATTCTCAAGAAGAGCTACTCTAGGGAATGGCGAATCAAGCAACCTGCTACCTGTTTTTTTTTCTGAATTTCACTGATGAACATTCCTCAGGGAAGCATCAAAGCTCTTCATCAATGAGACTAAACAATTCTAATGTACCTGAAGTATTCTTACAGCTTAGCTATGATCTTTTTGACCACAGCTACCCATTTTCTGGTTTAGAACAAACCACATTTCTTCTTGTTCACAATGCAAGCTGATTTGTATTTACTTATACTAACTTCTAAGGGCTCCCAAATGGGAGCGTTACCTTATGGTCATGTTAGATTTTTTTTTTTAATTTTCTTTTGTTTTTGCAGGGCAATGAGGGTTAAGTGACTTGCCCAGGGTCACACAGCTAGTAAGTGTCAAGTATCTGAGGTCAGCTTTGAACTCTATCCACTATGCCATCTAGCTGCTGAGAAATCGATAGGCTAAAGTTTCATTGTTGAAATTTGACTTTTCAAGGGAGCTAGTCTCCTAGAGAGTGGGCAACCATCCTAGTTATTCACTGTTAACAGATAACCTTCATGAACAGATGGAGAGAATGCTTCTTAATGAAGAATCACTGTAATATAAAAGTCCTGGACCTGCTGCCACTCATCTTCCTGAGTTTAAATCTGGCCTTACGCTTACTAGTTACCCTGTCTGTCTCAATTTCCTCATCTGTAAAATGAGCTGGAGAAGGAAATGGCAAAGTATTCCACTATCTTTGCCAAGAAAACCCCAAATAGGGTTACAAAGAGTCAGACACAATGGAAAAATGACTGAACTATTTAATGTTTTTTGTTTGACTAGAAAGGTATTAACTTCACCTAGTCTTTCTTAAGGTGAAGGACCTTTCAAAGTATTTGAATTAAAGGGAAAGAACAAGCAGGACAGATGAAAATGAGAGGCTCTGTAGAAACAGAAAGGTACAAAGGTACAGTGTGTTTAAAAAAGCTTCTTAGAACCCTGGAAAATGGATGAGCACAGCTCTAGAAGGCTACTAGAAGAGCAGCAGACAGACACAGGAGGCAGCTGACATAAGAAGTCTACTCAACTTGGGCATTCCAGGTGTGCTTTGAACACAAAAGAATCAGATCATAGGAAACCATCAGGAAATGTCAGAAGGTATATCTGGTGGGGGTTGGGAGGAGAGTTAATTTTGGTAACCTCTTTGAGTTATTAAAAGTGAAATGTCAATAGAGCAAAGTCTGGTTTAAAAGGGGCTCTCATCCACACAGCCTGAAACAGGGTTTGACTGCTAGACATGAGTAAAAAGTCATTTACAAGATCACATTCCTATCTCAATGTTAATATGAAAATCTGACAGAAGAGAAATCTGAGAAGAAAATTCATTCCTCAAATTTATTCCAGGCCAGTATGGGGGAGAGAGAACAGTCAAATTTCTCCTGTAATTTTGTATTTACCTAGTAAAACACTTCTTCCTAATACCACAGAACATTTTAAAAGTTCAATAAAGATTTCAAATAACTAAAAACATAATAAAAAGTAGCTTGAGTTGTTTAAAAAAATGTTCTTTAGAGTGCAGGCTCCATCAAAGCAGGGATCATCTTACCTAAACTGTGCAGATTATCTCCTCCACTTAGCTAGCACACAGTAGGCACTTATTGCATTAAAGGAAATAAAACCTGGGTAAAGGATGAGAAATCAAAACTATGGAGGAACAAAGTAATGTATATATGAATATGTATACACACATATACATACATACATATTAACATATATAAGAGAGAGAGAGAGAGAGAGGGAGAGGGAGAGGGAGAGAGAACACCAAGAAATGGCAGGCAGAAATGAAGTCTTTTTATTAGTAGGCCCAAAGTTCATTTTTTAAAATGAGACTCAAAACTTATTTATGAATGGAATCAATAAATCAGTTACCTATGCTTATCTTTACCAATAATCAGTTAATTCACTACACATTTAAATCACTCAAAATTTTAGAGCAGGATGGGATCTCAGAGATCCAGTCTAGGTCTTCATTAGAGCTGAGGAAACTGAGGCCCAACTAACTTGCCCTAGATTCACATGGCTAATAAGTAACAGAATAATGACTAGAACCCAAGTTGCATTCATGTTACTTACATCTATTCATCTGAAAGCATTACATGTCTATTTCTAAAGAATGTACTTAATGAAATTAAAAATTAAAACCTTTAAAGATTAGCAATAACCCCCCCCAAATGTGATCCATGTTTAATATTTTGTTGTATCATCTAAATGGAGAGCTCCTTCCTAATTTACATTTCACAGATACATGCTCTAAGAATCAATCACTAAAACAAAGGACTATATAAATATATATATATATACACATATATATGTCATGAGTCAGAAGAGATCTCTAAAATAATGTTCTTTCCAGTCCTAACACTTATTCAATTTACCAGTTTTACATACTAACAAAACTTAAAAAAAATACTAGACAGCTCTTCTAAAAAAGCAAAACATGAGAAACACAAACACAAGCACATCAAGCCAAATAAAACCAAGATGACAAAATGTTATTATGTTTTCTAGGCAGCACGTAATGTAGCTGAATGTGATGGGCACACACACACTTATCTAGGGTCTTCTCAGATGAAAGAGATGGTGGCTCAATCCAAACTGCACCAGAATTCACACAAATGTGCTCGTTGCCAGGCATACCTTAAAGAATTCATTAAAGCTTTGTGCAAGTTTTGAAAAGATCATTTGGCCTCAACCTCTTGTAATTAAACACAAGATCAATGTAAAGCTAATCAATATTCAGCAAATACAGCGTAACCCCCAAGTGTGCTAAAGCAGATATATAAAGATAAGCACCTTTTGTGCCATAAAATGAATTCACTACTTCATTCCACATTAAAAAAAAAAAAGGAAAACCAAAACCTATCACATTCCTGTGAGAAAGCGGTTGGCTGCAGTTTACAAATTAGTAATGCATTTCTAGTGATTTTCAGCAATCACATTGGATGTTAAAGTTTCTCGCCATAAATAGCTCTGACTACTTTGATACCTTTGTCTCGTTCCATCTCAAATTTCTCAATTTGAAATGTTTTGCATTAAACCACCTTATGACAAGACTTTAGTGCAATAAACTGATACAAAAGATAAACTTTTAGATTAACTGTATATTCAGTGTAGAATACCTTTACAAAATCACATTAAAATGTGTTGATTTCCCATGTCGATTTTCAAGACATGGATTAATTTGCAAATTCAATTTAATGCAGTGGAAGAGAAAATTCCTGAGCATAAATAGGATTTATGTTGTATATAATTTGACCGTTAAAAAAATATCAAATTGTATTTAGATGATTTAATTTTGTTTTGGTGCCCTCTATGCCATTCTAACCACCAAGTGAGTAATTAAGCTCCCCTCCCAGTTCAAATAAATTACAAAATTAAGACCATGTGTGATGACGAGAAGCTAGCAGAGTGCAAAGCAGTTCATGCATACAATTTTGCATGTATGCATTCCATACTTAAGCATTCATACCTATCCCAGAGGGTCTTTGATTCCTGTAACTTGTTCAAATGGAACGCTTGGTAGAAAGCAGTTGAAGGATTCCTGCGAGATCCAAGAATCAAATGTAAATGATGTTGAGAATATACACAAATTATTTTTAAAACATAAAGATGATAGAATTTAGGCATGTAATTGCTTTCATTTTTTTTTTTAAACAAAAGGGGCTTGTTTAAAAACACAGGTGTGAAATTTGAAAAAAAAACTAGCTAACCTTAACCTGGCTCAGTAACAGTTGTGCAGGATCATTATTTGACCAATAAACAACTATGAGATAGAATTCTAGCTGAATATTATTGCTTTTATCTAGTTCTAAGCATATAGAAACCAATTCACATTCTAGTCAACAGTCTGTTTTGAAGAAAATATGAATATCGGTACTTCCCAAATACATGTCCATTTGGCAATAAGTGTTTCAGTACAGTCTACATATCTAAACCTGTATATTACACATTCTAAGTAAAATTGATACAGTTCAAAATATTTTGTTTAGTTTCAATTTACTTCTTTTCTTTTTTATAGTATTTCCTGACTGTTAATGTTTAAAGCTGGAGATTATGATAAAATTCCTATTTTCAGAATCTATCCAAGTGCCTGGGTACCTCAAAGAGATGCACTCTCAGAACTGGTTGGTGTTCATCTACCAATCTACCAGTGTCACCTTCCTCCCCCCACTCTATTCTCACATTCTGCTGATCTACTTTGGCACTGAATCCCTTAAATACACTGAGGTCAGATTTGAGGGTGGCCCAAGCATAAGCCATCATCAGGAAACAAGCAATCATGCACATATTCCCGACTTCTTGTCCAAAACAGCACCCTAACAACCATGTCAAACTTGACTAACATCTTGCATCTCAAATAGAAATATCACAATACTTATAGCAAACATTCACTTCATGTACACAAGTAAGATCAACAGCATATTCTTTCTATGTAGTGTGGCATAACATTCAGCAACCTGGCATTGTAGGTCAAAAGTGGTACACAAAGTGATTCCTAAACACAGAAAAAGTGCACAAATGCACAATGGGGGCATGGGTGACAATCTATTCCAGTACCCTTTTTGTCTGATTTTAGATATGTGTGGGTTACACCTTACGGGCTTAAACTGTATACCCACCCCCCTTTTAAAAAGTTAGATAGCTTCTCAAAGGATTGACCCAACAGTTAAAGTGTTAAAAAAGTGTTAAAATTCTAGCTAGTCTGTCTAAAATATCTAATGAGCGGTCACCAATAAATGATGAGCTTTAGCAAGAGTTTAGACTTTTAAGCACTTATTAAGGAGAATAAGAATGTGGTGAAGAGAGGGAAAGGCCTAGATTCATCTATTAAAGGGAGTGCATTTCTAGCTCCACTCTCCACCAGAGTCCTGACGAAAGAGATCGATGGAGAGAGCCAGCCTCGCCCCTTCACTACCAGACGCCAAAGAAAAGCCGCGTGGCTTGCCCTCAGAAGCCTTCTCATAGCAGAGCTTTCCTACAGTAGCTCTCCAGCAGGTGGCGTCATTCCAATCATTATAATATGATCTTTCCCCAATGTGGGAAATAGTCAACATTTAACATTTCAAATAAATCTGTTGACTCCCATCATAAATAGCTAGATTTTTATTTAGTTTTGGTTTAGATGCAATATACTAATTATAAGGACATGGTGTGTTGAGGTTTGAGTTGTTCTTTTTCTTTCATTGATACAGGGAACTGTTGATGAGGAAACTCCCTGTACCACTGTAGATTGGAGTGTGCTCTGCACTTGGCCAGAATGTGAAGTCCATTAAAAATGAGATTCTACCTAGAGTTTAATACATGGTCTCCTGCACCTATCTCCATAATGCCATACCAAGTCATTGTATACAACTCACTGACCTCTCCATCAGATTAAGAGTCACTTTGGGTCTTTGCTGATAGTTAGTTCATCACTAGTTCTGAGGCATCATGACCTAAGTGAGTAAAGTGATGGTCTCAAGAGTCTGGAAGATCTGGATTCAAATGCCACCTTGGACAAAGCCATTGATTGTTGTGTATTACTGGGCAAGTCACTAAACGGGGTCCCCATGTGGAACCAAAGACCCCCAAAGTCTCTGGGTCCATCATTTTGTGTGCCCTAAGCATTTCTTAAATTTACACTCAGGAACCATTTTTTGTATAATTCATGTAACAGCACCAATGGGAAAAATAATAATTGCTAGGAAGGAAGAATCTATTTGGTTTTTGTTTTTCTTGTGGGGCAAATGAGGGTTAAGTGACTTGCTCAGGGTCACACAGCTAGTAAATATCAAGTGTCTGAGGCCAGATTTGAACTCAGGTCCCCCTGAATCCAAGGGCTGGTGCTTTATCCACTGCGCTACCTAGCTACCCCTAATCTACTTGGTTTTAAGGAATATAGTGTTGTTTCTAGACCTCTCAGAATCATAGAAGAACTGGCCCTTTGGAAGACTTAGCTCTACAATGGCAAATTTTTCAAAGAAAAAAATTTGTATTATAAAAATACAAAAAAACTTTTGAAAAAAATCAACTTGGAAGTTATTAAATCTGAAAGCCAAAATTCACATAAAAAATGGAATGCTAAGTAATGTACTTGAAAAATAGGATGTGACCTCCTTGAAGGTAAGGAACTTGTTTGTTTCATTTCTAATATCCCTAACACCTCACCTCACACATAATCGGACTTTTCAATTCAAATGGGGGGGGGTGCGGCGGCTCGAGGGGAGCAGTCGGGGAAGAGAGACACAGACCCTCAAAAAAACACCATGATCTTTTCTTTAATTTAAAACTTAAAATTTAAGAAATGAAATTATATAAAAAATGTTGGTTTTAAATTATGACATTCCAAAAGCTCAGTTTTGCACATGTGGATTTCTTCTATATAGTTCAAAATATTAAAAAAGTAAACAGGTTCTAAATTAAAAGTGTTTTTAGAGGTATAGTAAGCAGCTGAGATATTAAATACTATACACAGACAAAGACTTCAGAACACAAGCACATTCAGTTTGAGGAAATGTTATAGTCATACTGAAGAAAACCAAGCCATAATGCTAACTATGTGGGTGTGAGTCTTCTATGTGGTATGGGAGAGATTTAAGAGGAAAAAAAGGTTCCAAAAGAAGCATCACAAAGATGAAGTCAGTCTTACTGTGACAAAAGCAGAAGCCTATGTGATACTTGAATCAGACATAAATTGAAGGGCTTACATTCCCTTATAGGGATAAGAATAGAAACAATTGTCTCAAAAATTGATTTATATAAAGAGATTAAAGGAGTTATCTCTGTGTAGCCTATCTAAACAAGAATTGCAGGGAAAAAGGGGAAATGATAGCTATTTATAAATGCTGAAAGGTCTGAACATCAAAGGGTATTTTATTTCAGTGACAAAGTTTAAAAAACTTAAATTGGGGGGAAATGGTATTACCAGAAAGTATTTCAAGGTTATAAACAGCCTACTAAACACAGATAAAGACACTAACAGGTGAGCTATTAAGAAACCAACTATTAGAAAGGAATTTTGGATTTGGGGTAGCTTTGTTCACAAATTCCCTTCCTCTTCTGAGGAAAGAGGGTTTGAAACCAGTTTTGCAACAACCTATATCAGCCTTTGCCATCAAAAGCTTCTGTTCAATATTCTTCAAAGTGTCCATAAAAGTTATTAATTTAATGCAGTAAAAAAAATTTTTAAAAACCCAAAGGTATTATTTTTATTATTATCTACGTTTAATTGTCATCAAAAATTGTCATTTTTCTACAGACCATTTGCAGATATTTTTGAAAACCAGTCTGCAAAACATTCTCTGTACCAGTTTACTACTCCTGGCACACATACCTAATACTGGAAGCATGCCCTTTCCAGGACCCTGAATGTGGCACAGCAGGAGGAAGTGACTCAAAGCCCAGATAACGTATCCACCTTTTCTTTAGCAAGAGAATCTTTGTTGGAAAAGCAGCTATGATACAGGGAGAAAAGAAAACCTCAGCTGTATTTTTAAAAAAAGGGAAAGAAAAAAACACCCAAACGCTGGAAGCTTAAAGTGAGATAAAGGAACTGTGAATCCAATACAGGGGTTAAGACAAACTACCCACACAATTTCTCAATCAAAAGCTTATGTCTGTCTCTCCACTACTTTAAAAGGTTCCCCATAGATTACAAACTAGGAAAATAAACAGCCCTGAAAATAAATGCATTTCTGAACACCTGGGGCAAATACTACCAATATGTGCCTGATAATTTCTTAAATTACCCCCTTTGAAAAGGGCTGGTCCCTATACCTAACTGAAGCTGAATGACTTCACTTTTTCTTTCTTCCATTTCCCCAAAGCAGCTCACTTGGGGTGGTAGAGATAAGAAGGATATAACCTTATCAATTAAGTTTATTTCTATTTTTAATTTCAGGAATACAGCAAAAAATCCCAGAGGGCTAATACTAACAGACTCAATCACACAAGTTAACAGACCCAAACTGGGTCAGGAGGGCAGTGAACAGATAATGCCACTCTGAAAGGACCAGGGAAAAGAAGAGGTCTCAGATTGAGCTGTGAAAATGGCAGGACAGGAGCTCAGGCCAGACATCCCTGGCCTCCTCTTCCAACCAAGTGAGCAGGGTCCAACACTACCATAAAGTCCAAAGTCAGGAAGAAGGCTGGGAAAATGAGCAAACAAAAAAGGAACTGACCATAAAAAGATAATGTTCCAGGGGAAGATCAAGACTACATATAGCAACTAAAACAACAATACTGTCATTACTTTTAACCCTGTTTTAAGAAACATGAATTTTGAATTCACTTAGATTAAAATGCAGTGTTTCTGTATAACTACTTCCCTGAAGTAATACAACTTATATGCAAACATTGATACAGAAGAAATCAGTTTAAATAGCAAAGAGTAACTCATTCTCCACCAGTCCCCTGGAATTTTATCACGGATTTGTTCAAAGCAAGATACTCTTGTACTTCAATCAATACTAATAATATAGTTTTGTATGGGTCTAAAAGAAATTTTTTGTTCTGGCTCCAGGAGACTCAAATCTTCCCTGGTCCCTACTTACCTCAATGTGTTCATGATAAGGTTTGTCAAATTAAATTTTTACTGGAAAAAGCACTACTTTTCTATGTAAGTTTTAAAAGCTCCAAGAAGCATTTTAATATAAGCCACAGAAGAAAAACTTGCTGTTTCCAAGAGCTTCCAAAGTGTCTACAATACATCTCCAGTAAGTGTAGCCTAGAATATTTATAAACCAGTTTTCATTTTGACAGTAGTCATGAAACGGTCTAGTGAAAAGTCAAAGGGAGAACAGTCAACGTTTCCACAAAGCTTCTCTAGCCCCATCATTCTCCATTTTGTCTCCAGATAATAACTGTACAACACATTTTGGCTTTTGCCTTGTCTTATATCCTCTAATTGCTTCATTGTGTCTTGTCCTAACAAAATAAGCTCCATGTGGGCAAGGCATACTTTTGTATCCTGAAGAGTCCTACTAGACATAAAACAAGTATTTCATAATTAGTGACTAAAAGACATTGAAAAGTCAACTTTAAGACCAACAAGAGAAAAAAGTACCAAAATAACAATCAACAAGACCCCTTCAAAACAAGGTTCTTAATGGTTTGTTTTTTTTTAGTCTGGATAGAGACCATTTCTTGGAATGTTTTTCAATGAATAAAATAACATTAACATTTTTTTTAAAAACATTTTTTAAAAACCTCATGAACCTCAGTTATGAGGACCAATTTACTATTTATTTCAAAAGGAAGTTGGACCTTCTTATAGGTGTTTTGGTAAATTAATTAATAACCCCAACTCAGCTTACAGAATACATATAAATAGACTTGAGGGAATGTTTAAAAATACTTTAAGACAGGGGGCTGCTAGGTGGCATAGTGAATAAGGCACTGGCCTTGGATTCAGGAGGACACTTGACACTAGCCGTGTGACCCTGGGCAAGTCACTTAACCCTCATTGCCCTAAAAAACAAACAAAAAACCAAAAATACTTTAAGACAAATTGCAAATAATCTTCCCTCTGTTAAAATGAAAGGGTCCCCCTAAGGACTTGTTTTTTTTTTTACTGTACACACTTAAGATCAATAAAACTGTACAATGTTTTTTTCTAAAATAGCTTTGTTGGTTATTAAGATTTTATCAATGTTATTAATAAAACATCTGATTAGAGATTTATTTAATCTTAACTGGCATCCAACCAGAAGGCAGAATTAACTTAAAAGATTAATTCATTCTTTAAAAACAAATGTTAAATATAGCTCCAAAGACTTGGCTTTAAATTTTACAAAGAGAACAATATGCAAGTTTAAACTTAATTCATCGTCTCAGTGGGGTCTGGAGTCTGGTTTGGAGCAAGGATTGTTAAAGGCACTACTGTTTAAGTTGGACTTGAAGCCAACATTCTGCTTCTGTCACTTTCTAGCTGTTACTAAAGGGCAGATCACGTGCTTTCTCTAGGCCTCAACCTCATCTGAGTACCTACTCATTTCATGTACCTACCTTCATACCTACTTGTCAGGGTGGTTGGGAAGCTCTCACACCTCTACATGGATGCAAAAATATAATTACTGCTTAAAGCTGTTGCAAAGAAACTTAAACCCATCAGGTTTAACTGTAAATTGTAATTTCCAGAATAGGAAAAGCTCAAGAACTAATCTACACAAAAAGGAGAAACACTAACTGGTCTCTCATGGTAAATAGTTAAGTTTAAAAGTTCAGGCATGCTCTTTGAGAAACTAAAAAATAGGACCAAGATACAAGGCAAAGGCAGGATTTTAACCTAAGGACAGCTGGAGACAGCAGCTGAGTAGACACACGGATCCCAGCCACTTAAGAAGCAGTTGTCCGGATGTGTCTGATATTACCTGAGGAATCATTACGAATCTGAAGTGGGTACAATATAAAGCATACCATGAAAGTTTTAGGAAATGCTGCTTAATAAACAACAGAAGCTGTATACTTTGGAGGGTAGCAATAACTTTTGCCTTAGGCAAGGCTAGAAGTTGCTCAATTCAAGGAATATTAAGTTAATATTTTGTGCAACTCAATTTATTATAGTTGTATTGAGTCAACTAAAGATTTAAATTATTAATCAGGCTAGCCTTGTCTTAATTATACAATCTCGAAATGTGAAGATGTGCAAACTGGACAGTTTTGCTAGGCAGACTTCCCCCAATGTTAAAAACACCATCACTATTCAAGCTTCTAAGGATCTATACAAAAACTTTAATTATTTTCATCTAATTTCTTCCAATAACAAATTTTGCTCTTCCACTACATCATTCAAAGAGCAGCAACAAAAGTAGGAAGCCAACATTCCGATAGTTCATAAACAGACCTACTGGCAAAGTAAATGCAAGCATTAACGAGCATCGGTGGAAAACCTAAAACTAAACCAAATATGACCAAAGCTTCAAGGTCACAGTATTACATCATGAGAAGTATTAAACACACTTTTTGCAACTACAAACCATACTTCTTTAATTCCCTATCTTTTCTTCTGCCTCACTCTTAGAAAAATAAGTTTTATCAACCATTCTATTAGGAAAGCAATTCATCTTGCCATCCATTGCTGTATCTATGGCCCTTTGTCATTGAACCCTGACATAAAACAGTCATGTGCCATGGATCAGAGCAGGCTGCCTAACCCAATCTTTTGGTTCAGCAAAAAGCAGGCTCAGCTTCATCCCAAATGACTGAGTTCCAGACTCAAGAACTCCACTCCTATTTAGTATCACTATTTTCAGATAATCCCAACCCAAAACATTTAAGAATTAACATCACCTTTAATCTCATGACAATACATGCAAATGATTTGCTAGTAGGACTATTCAACAAACACCTTTAAAAAGATCCTGAAACTGTTGTATAAATAAATGGACGAACACAACACTTTAATTTTTTCTATTACTACCCATTTCAGCCCCAAGTCTCACTGAACTGAGAATCTATTAAGCAAAGGAGGCACGCCCATTGCTGCAGCTTTCTTGCACTGTTTATATCTATTCATTTTAGAAGCAGATTTGTTCATTAAAGGAGGTGCCACTCAGCTCCCTAGAAAAGTTAACAATCATAGATTTTATTTAGTGCTAGTGATGGCAGAAGGCACAACAGATATGCCAAATAGATTTTTTTCTGGAGGCAGGCCAACTGTCTGAAATTCTATGGATACTGATGTTTGGCTAATTATTCATCAACAGTATAGTAACTTGCCCTCCCTCAAAGAACTCAGTAGAGGGTGGAGGTATCTTTAGTGCTTGAAAGCAATCAGCTATAAGTCAGGGTCAAAGTTATGTGTGAGCTAATATAAACCAGCTATGTATGAGCAATGATCCCATAACACCAAGGGATTTAAACATGCAGTTTCTCTTTCTCCTTTCAAATGAGTAACTCCAATAAGAATCTTGTTCACTTCAGCTGTAGATATTCCTATAAACAAACTTCAAAGCAAAGAATAACCACACAATCTCAATTCTACTTCATGGTAAACATTTGCAGAATTACTTTGCTTTTATATTTCAATAAAAGGAACAGAATATGGCACAAAGCAATGGAGATCTAAATCACAATATTAATATCTCTAAGCACAATTTAGTGCTTCTCTTATGTGCCAATATCTAACCCCTCAGTCTTCCAATGCATAATGCCTGGTCATTGGTTATGAGCTCTCTAAGAAGAAAATCCTTTACCAGAATTTAGGAATATGTCCCATGAAGGGATCCTTACAACAGTCTTACTGCTGCAGTTGACAGTTCACAATTGCGGCCATTCATCAGAGTTCCTGGAATGGAGCTAGAAATGGTCAGCTATCTCTGGAAAGAGATCTGTAGTCTGCTCCTTTCCCAGTAGGTCAGTTTAATATTCTGCACCTCCCCAACCCCCTTTTAAAGAGAAAAAGGAGTCTTTCAAACATTAGCAAGTTTAAGGAAACTGCTAATATCCGCCCAACACTGTCCACAATTTTTTTAAGACCTATTCAAAGCCACCAGTACATAGCATCCTACATTTCAAGTTTAACCAAAAAGACTCCTTCAATTTTAGACAGATCCTAATTAACTGCAGCATGTCTTACTAAGACCACCAGAACCACCTATTATTGCAGTATATGTACTGTATCTACTCCAAAGTTAGCAAATGATGCTAAATTTGATGAACCTCCCAGGTATAAAAGACCTCCTAGGATATTCTCGTAGACAACCATTTTATTAGCTTGTATCTATTGGGTGTCAATAGTTCACTCACTCAAATTCCTCTGAGGTCCTGTGGTATAGTGGATGAAAAAGTCAGGCCTTGGAGTCAGGACAACCTGTATTAGCTATGTGACCACTGGCAAAATCACCTAACCTCTCAGTGCCACAGGCAACTCTCCAAGACTATGTACACATTGTTGGTGAGTTATCAAATTGCAACAGGGGAGGGACTTTCCACACCAGGACTACTCCACAACAATAAGAACTTGTTTAATGTTTTGTAGTAGGACTTCATAGAAAGTTTGTTTTAGGTAAAGATATCGGCCCCCACATCATTTTATCTATTTCTCCTCCCTTAAAATCCTATCAAACAAATGTTTCCCATATGCCCTTCATGATTTTAGGTAGTTTAAATGTTATACCAGAAGTCACAAAAAGTTAAGATGCTATACCTACCTATTGTAAATGTCTATTGAAATTATTTACAGTCATGATTATTCACCTTGCATTTTGGATATATGAATATATATATATATATATGGATACATACAAATTATTTCCATGAGCTTTTGAAATTATAAATCCCACATATGTATTCATATATTTCTCAAGAGCATTATGCCAAAAGATAAACTAAAAAAAAACCCCACTTCTACTTTATATTTTATAAACCACCCCCACTCCTCTATCTTGAGGGAGGGGGGAGGAGTCAGTATTGAACCTACTTAATGGATTTATTCCTTCACCAGGGTAAATGTGTTGGTACAAAGGTAAAATATTCAAATGTGTTAGATTACAACTTTACTAATTTTTTTTTTACACTACTACATTGAATTTAAAACTAAGAGACCGAAATAATGGCCTGAAATTTGGAATGCACATAATTCCTAATTGTTCCAAGGAATGCTAAGTGAAAATCCTATTAGTGGAAAAAGACCTAAAAGTGCCAACTACATATTTAAATATACACTATCAAAATTACTAGGCCCTTCTGTGTGTTAGAAATACCTATGCTGGTTTAAATGATAGTGAGTGGCACTAATATAGTACCGTGCCTAACATGAAGTACAATCCAGATACACCTAAGGAGATTATTTTTGCAACATTTCAAAGTTTTATAAGGATTCAATTTATCTTTATGATTGATGAGATTTTTAAATGCCTGATAAAAGATATTTTAAGAGGAGGAAGGGAGGATAGGTGAGAGAAATAGGCTCAGACCATATATTAAAGAATAAGTTCTGGAGTTGCCTTGTTCATGTGGCTGTCTTTGCTTATTGACTCATTCATAAAACTAAATTCTAGAGTATCATTATAAAAAGCCTGCTAAATCAAAGGGACAGAGCAAAATGAGAATTTTTCCCAATTATATGCTAGAAAATGTGTTTAATCCACCTGTCTCCTCTAGGGCTGATCAGTGGGATGTGAGCAGAAGCAGACAGGTGCCAAAATGATTATGCATCTCTCACCAAGAAATGAGTGGTTGGTGGCAACCCAAAAGCAATGATGCCAGTTAGTACCAATTGTTATGAGGAAATTGAGTACCCAAACCTGCATTTCTGATGTGCATGAATATAAAAAGGAATGTTACTGGTGTTCCTTTGGCTTAATGAATCAGTTCCACTACTTTGTATTCAGCTTTCATAGATAAGTATAGTGAATAACATAGTTAACTTATGGGCAGATAAAATATCCCTAACTCTACAATTGAGAATTTTTGAACAGCTACTTCTAAGTCATTTTCAAAAATATTTGGAATATAAAACTGACCTTAGAAATGAATGGATTTCAGGAAAACTGCTCATACTTAATGGAACTGCTGTTGTTAGCAGAGGAAATTGAAGACATAACTAATTGTATAGAGGGAAGTGGAGAGAAGGATGGGAAGGGGCTAAGAGGAAACACAGGGAGAGGAAAGCTTAAAAAATAAATCACAAAATGGTGTTCCTCTACACACCACAATATCCTAGAGAAATCTCCTGGAAATGATTTGAGTGTCTGACACAAAAATTAACCTCTTAAAAAAAAAAAATCAAAGAGTACTTTAATGTCTTTTCTGATCCTCTAAATTACCTGCAATTTTCTATGTGAATTAACAGCATACTTTTAGTTTGTAACCATAATTCAATTTTTTGAAAATTTGTATAGAAAGATAGCATATCCAATTTTCATGTTGAATTCCCTCTAAACCTACTAAAAATGTTTAATATTCAACCAAATGGGAGCTATTAAACAATGTGATAGTATTCACTAATTTTCAACTAAACTTTTAAAAAAGCTCCTCTTAAAAAGGCAAGGGGAAGCTAAAAACCTTTACAATTTAGCATTTAAGTTCCTCTAAATTCTGAATCAGACACACAGCTTAAAAAAAACCCCAAACCCCAAAACCTCAAGCGCCTATTTCCTGCCTTTTTCCCCACAGCAGAAAGACAAGAGGGAAGAGGGGGAGCCTCTTCTGAGCATCTTTCTCTTTCAAAATCTAACATTTCATTTAAAAAGTCAGGTGAAGTTTTTTTTTTTCCTTCCAGGATTTCTAAGGAATGAGTTCTTGAAGTTCTATCTGACCCCACCAGCCCTGCACCCTGGACAAAATACCCTGGGGAAGCCGCCTAATAATTGCAATTCTTTTCCTACTAGGGGTCTATTCTAGTCACCTCTCTAACTTTTCCTCTCAATGATTTAAAAAAAAAAAAAACCTTAAAACTGCCCTTATGGGAGCTCATGTTGTCCCATAAGATATAACAACTGACATGGAAAACAACTATTTCAAACTGCTATCAAATTTAATTGTGAGGGCTAGCCTAAAACTGTTCTTGATAGACACCCTTTGAATGTTGTGGCTTGACCAAGTCATTGGCTGTAGTTTTAGGTAGGTATGGCTTTTAAATGCTCAAGTGACCCTCTTTGTAAATCCATTTTGAATACACATCCAGTACACTTAAATGACATTCTTTTCAGTGCCCCAGAAGATTTTTAAAAAATCAGGCCCCCCCATAAGCATGTGATGCAATGCTGACATTCTGTGTTTAGAAATGAGAATGGGCATACCTATCTTCATCGCCATCGACAGGAATGGAAATACCGAAGACAGAGCTGGCCAGACTGTTCATGGGGGTCGTGGCGGGCAGGAGGGGGTTCGCCAGGGCATCCTGAATGGGAGGCTTCACGAGAGGCTTGCTTTCAGCAATGAGAGAGTGCGGTGGTTGAGGTAGGGGTTCTGATTTTCTTCGCGTCTCATCAACCTGTCCGGCTAGAGGGGGCGTCTGAGTCTGAAACTGGCTGACCCCGGCCTGCGGCAGGCTGGCCGGGGCGTTGGACGTGCCCTGCATCAAGGGGAGTCCGCCGGCGCTTCTGCTGCCGGACGCGTGGCTGCCGCTCAGCTGGGGCTGGGCCAGAGGAACAGGGACGTTTGGCATAGTAACAGAAGCCGCAGACACACTAGGCACGCTGGGACCCGGCGCGGCCGCAGGCAGGCCGGCACCGCCGGGGGCCCCCGGACCGCCGCCGCCCATTGGAAGCTGAGTCACGGCGCCCTGGGCGCAGATGGCCGGGCCGCTCGTCTCCCCGGCCTGGGAGGGTCCTCCCACCAAGTGGGCTCCCGCGGAGGAGGGGTTCGGGCCCGCAGGTAGACCGGACGCCCCAGGGCCGCTCCCGGGGGCGCCGCCGGCTGGCTGAACCGCGGCCAGGTGCTGCAGGTAGTCGGGCTGGCCGGAGGGCTGGGCCGGCGGCAGATGCCCGGCGGCCACGGTCTGCGGAGGGTACGCGGCAAACGGCTGAGGCGGGGTCCCGGCCGCCGCGGGGGGCTGCACCTGCTGCGGGCCTTTGCTGTTGTGTCCCCCCGAGAGCACTGTGGGCGCGGTCCCGGGGGGCGGGCTCTGCTGCGGGGGCCCCGCGGCGGGCTGGCCAGCCGGCCCGGAATAGAGCGGCTGGGCCGGCGCCGGGGGCGCAGCCCCGCCTACGGGCGGCTGCCCGATGACCAGATGCTGGGACTGGGGCGCGGGCGGCGGGTTCACCTTCTCCGTCGGCGGGGCCTGGGTCACGGCGGTCAGAGAGCCGTCCCCGCCGGGGTCGGAGCCCTGCGCGGCCTGAGCGGCCGCAACCACCACCACGGAGCCCCCGGTGGCGCCCAGGCCACTGTCCCTGTCGGCGCTGGGCTCGAAGGTGGTGGTGCTGTGCCGGATGCAGTCGCCGGTCCTGCTGAGGACGACGCTGTCCGAGTCCCGGTCATAGTACTCCATGCACGTCCATCGCCCGCGTCTATAGGGCTCCCCGGAGCCGTGGTCCAGCTTGATGACCCGAAAGCGGGAACTACAGGTGGTCGTGGTCTGAGAAACGGCCCCGGTGATCAGCCCCGCGGCCGAGACGGACGCGTGGGGGCCGCCGCCGGCCGGCGCCGAAGCCGCGGGGCCCGGGGGGGCGGCCGCGTTCCGGGGACCAACAGCTCCTCCCCCGTTGGCGGGGGCCCCCGCCCCCGCCGCCGCGGCCGCGGCCAACTGCCCGTCGAGGACGAGGTTGGGCGACACGGTGCCGGGGGTCTCGGCGTCGCCCACGTTGTTGAGGGTCTCTTCGGACGAGCTGCGCTCGCACACCTCCTCCGGGCCGTAGTCCGTGGCTCGGGAGACGTCGAAGATCTCGGAGGACACGTCCTCGGTGTGGGACTCGTCCGGGTCGTCCAAGCTCTCCGTGTCCTCAGTGATGCTGCTGGCCACCTGCGCCGTGGTGACACTGGTGATCTGGAAGCAGCTCTTCTTCTTGGCCGGCATCTTGGACATGGTGGGGACTCTGACGGCCGGGGCGGCCCCCGGCCTGGGCTGCGGGGGCGACTCCTGCGGGGTCCCGCCGAGGGCCGGCGCGGGCGGGCGGGGACGAGAGGGGGGCCCGGATCCCGCCAACGCCGAGCGTCCGAGTCCTGGGGGAGGGTCTGAAATCCGAGCCGGGAGAGTCAGGGGGAGAGTCAGGGGCAGAGCCGGGCCCGGCCGGGGGTCGGACACATCCCCTTTCTCTAGGGCTGTCCCCCCCCCCCCGGGGCGGATCGAGCGCTCCCGGGGGCCGCTCGCTCCCCCCCTCCTCCGAGGCGCTGCCGAGGCTCGGGACCGGTCCGCAGGCCCCGGGGCGCGGGCGGAGGGCGGGGCGGCGCCGGGGCTGCGGGCTCTGGAGGCCGCTCGCGGCTCTAGCTGGAGCCCCGCAGGGCCATGCCGGCCCGCAGGCCTGCAGCCGAGGCGGGCGGCTGGCTGCCCGGGTGGAGGCCCTGCCCGGCCGGCGCTGGGTGGCCGGGCCTCGCCTGCCTGGCTGCTGCGGGGCGCGGGCCCGGGCGGCGCTGCGGCGGCGGCCGCTCGGTGTCCCGGGCTCGGCTGGCTGCGCTGCGCCGCGCTCCGCCGGAACTGAAATTCAAACTACTGCGGCTGCTGCTCTGGCGGCGGCAGCTCCCTCCCCTCGACCAAGATGGGGCTGGAAGGGCCGCGCCAGGGATGCTGGGAGGAGGAGCGGCCGCGCCGCCGCCGTCACCGGTCCCGCCGCCGTCACCGTCGCCCGCGAGGAGGGAAGAGCGGCCGGAGGAGAAGGAGGAGGACGAGGATGCTGCCACCGCCGCCGCCTCTCCCGCTGCTGCTGCCGCCGCTGACACCGCCGCCGCCGCTGCTACCCCGGCCGCCGCTGCCGCTGCCCCGTGACGCGCCGGCGTCGTGACGTCACCGCCCCGCCCCCCCCCCGCCCGGCCGGCTTCCTGCGGCGCTGGGAGAGAGCTTCGCGTGGACCTCGGCGGAGACCAGAAGTGGGCGGGGCCGGCGTGCGGCCGGGGAGGGGGCGGAGCGGGAGGGCGTGGAGGCCGGCGTTGGGCTCTGGGGCGCCTCTGCCTCCATCTCTCCGGGCATCCCTGCGCCGCCGCGGCCGGCTCCAAAGAGCGCGACCCTCGGGCGCCTACGAGAAAGAAGACGTGTACGCACATGCGTACGCCGGTGCGGGGCTCTCTTATCCCGGCGAGTGTGGGTTGGGCGTCCGTGGACCAAGCCTGCGGAAAGGCGCCTTCGTGCGCGATCCCTGCACGGGGGCCTCGCTGTCGGCATTCTCTCCCGGCGGACGGTGCTTGCAACCCCGGCTTCCTAGACCCCACGGGGATGGGGGAGGGGAGGGGTTCAGGCTCGCGGTCACTCGGGATTTCGTGAGCCGCTAGGGACCTTAGAGAGCGTCTAGCCCAACTCGCGTATTGGTCTGGGCTGGATGACCTATGAGGTCACCTTCCAGCTCCGAGCTTCTGAGTCATGTGCGGCGTCCGGCGTCACCCGCTAACAGTCACCAGATCACTTTAGGGGCAACGGGCTGCAGAGCTCAACGTCCCCCGTGCGCCATCACTAAATAGCATTGGAGGTGCAGGAGGCCGGGGGCTCCAGAGGGGCCAGAAGGGTAGCCAAGTGGAAAGACCACCTGGTCACCAATGTTGGTGGGGACATAGTGACAATTACTTTATATCTGTAAGTGTGTCAGTGAGTCTGTGTGTGTGTGTACACACACACATACACACACCCCTTAGCGCTTTGAAGATCTGCAACAATCTTTACAAATGTCTCTTCTTTAATCACAGTGACTGGCACGTAGTAGGTGCTTTATAATTGCCTATTGACTGAAGGAAAATCAGGAAGTGTTGGATTCCAGGAGGTGGTTCAATAGAAGGGGCTGAACATTGGTCTGTGAGTCCTTAGAGAACCCCGTTCAGTTTAACGCTGAAGTTTCTCAAAAATCAGAATCAGACCCACAGCTTATAAAAAGCATGCCCCAGAACTTTCGTGGAGTCTTTTTTTTTTAACGATTGTTCTGCGGTAGAAAAAAGGAGAGGGAGCATTATCTTTTTAAAATCTTAGCATTTTATTTTAAAAGTCTCCTGAAGCTGTTTTCCTTCCAAAGGTTCCAAGGCTTGCTTTGACAGGGCCATCTCTCCTCTTTAGACTTTCAAAATAAAGTGGAGAAGACTCCAAATCATTTCAATTTGAATTCCACCTCCCAGTGTTTATTGTTTGACCTCTGGCAAGTCACTTAACCTCAGGAGGCCTCAGTGTCCTTAACTGTAAAAAGAGGGGGTTGGAGTAGATGTCATCGAAGGCGGCAGCTCTAGATTGGGGTTCCTAGTTAGACAAACTGGATGGGTGGCCAGGGTCTCTAACTCTCCATGCCCCAGGCAACTCTAAGACCCGGTAGATTATCTCAAGGGCGGGGGCAGTGTAGTGATACAAAGACAAAAAAACCTTTTCCTCAAGGAGCTTACACTCAGGATGATTCGAGGCGACAGCCCCCACAAGTTGGGAGTAGGTAAAGGCTTCTTTCTTGTCAGGATTGGCATAGGAACTGAGATCAGAATTCTAAGAGGTAGAGGGCAATGAGAGTGATGGGGCAGTCCAATGAGGGACCCTGCACCAAGGCACAGGAGGAGGAAATGGAATGTTTGGAGTAAGAAGAAGTCAGTAGGCATTTATTGAGTACCTACTATTTGTCAGTCATCGATAGAGACAAAAAACAAGCCAAGCACCTGCCCTCCAGGTACTTACAATTCTCCTGGGAGAAAATAACATGGACATCAATCAGTATCAACAAAATGTAGAGAGCATAGTTTGCAGCAGTATGATTCAGTGTCAACGGACTCGGGTTTGATTCCTGGAGCTACCATTTACTACCTCTGTGCCCATGGGCAGCTGCCCCTTTCTTCTCTCTGGGTCTATTCCTCTCTGCAAAACAAGGGGTTTGGACTAGATGGCTTCTCAGGTTTCTTCCGGTTTTAAATCTATCCAACAAACTTGTGAACCCTTGGGGGGAGAGGGAGAGACATCAGAAGGGGTCTCCTGTAGTAGGTGGCACTTGAACTGTGTTTTCAGAAGGCTGGGGAGTTGGAGGCGAGAAGGGAGGGCATTCCAGGGATTGGCACAGTTTATGCAAAGGAACTGTGGCCAGAGATGGATGCTCCTCCTCAGCATGAGCCAGTCCCAGTGACTTGCTTCTAACCTTGATCAGAAGGGAGGAGTGGGGAAGCATCTCTGCCACAGGAAGACAGGGTCATTAGGGTTAATTCGTGGGGATGATTTGGGGCCATTCAATAGTGTTGAATAGGACATTAGTTATCCCCATGGTTGGTTCAACCTGAACCCTAATTCTTCTGAGTCATGCCACTAGCCTCCATGATTCTCAGGGGAGATAGCCTTTAACAACTCCATATTCCCTGTGCTAGCCCACTCTGTGGATTGTTAAGGAAAGGGAACCCACCAAAATTCCTTAATGTTTTCCCACTGCCTAGATGGGGGCAGGCATTTAATTCTAGGATCCTTTTCTTTGTCTTATGGGCAAATTTATGAAAGGGCCTGGATAAAGCAGCACAGGATGGGCAGGCATGGATAGGTTGTGATCTGCATTGTCAGAGGGAACTTCCAAATGAATGAGATCGCAATTGCACTTGAGTCCCCTTTACTTGGGCCATCTGAAAATAGTTACTATTGTCTTCTGACCAAGCCTCCCCAAACAATCCTTTCAAAGGAGCTGTATCCTCAGAAAACAGCTCCTCTGCATCTCCTCCAATCCTTCCTGAAGCACGGAATCTGGCACACCATAGGTGCCTAATAAATGCTTATAAAAAACGTGACAAGGCTGGCCACTCTGCTCCCAAGTCCTGAGTACCTCAGCAGGGGTGCAGACCATTCTTTGGTAGACACAAGCCTAGGGTAGACTACTGGATCCTGTGCAGGGAGGGGGGAAGGGTTGGGGGAGGGGGAAGATCATTGTACCTGCTGTACTCTGCTCCCCACCCCCAAAAAAGACAGAGGGCACCCAAGTATGAGTCCTGACTGGCACTACCTTTGTGACCTCAGGCATTCATAGACCTTCTCTGGGCTTTCATTTCTTCATCTGTAAAAATGACAGAATTGGATTAAAAATATCTTCCAGCTCCGTCATTGAACCCATGTGTGGAAAAGTAGCCTGTAGCCAGATTTTGAAAATGCCAAGCTGAGGAGTTTGAACTTTAACCTAGAGGCAGTTGGAAGCCTCTTAAGATTAGACTTGATTAGCTCAAGAAAATCTTCAGGGACCTTAAAGGATGGGTAAAATGTTGACAGGTAGACATGGGAGACGAGGGACAGGACTCCTAGGGTGATATAACATTTTTTCGTCTTTTTTGGTAAAGCAATTGGGGTTAAGTGACTTGCCCAGGGTCACACAGCTAGTAAGTGTTAAGTGTCTGAGGCTGGATTTGAACTCAGGTCTTCCTGAATCCAGGGCCGGTGCTTTATCCACTGCACCACCTAGCTGCCCTGGTGATAGAACCTGAACAATCATCTAGTCTTAAAACACTTGTCTTGCACAAGAGCAAACAGTGCTCAGGACTGCCATGGAATCAGAAAATCCCTGGGGGAAGACACCTCCGATTAAGGGGAGAGCTCAGCTCAGAACATCTCATCTCCCACCCAGGAGAATTACTTTGGGATTTCTCTGACTTTTCCACCAAGCCCCAGGGGGCTCATTATTGGGGAAAGCCCATCATCCTGCCAGATCCAATCAGCCTTGGGACTTCACCTCATCCACACCCTCTGCCCCCTGAAAAAGGGAAGAGCCAGCAACTACAAAAGCCTTCACCTAAGGAGGGTGCTCCGTCCAGAACATCTCACCTCTTATCTGGCTCTATTATTTTGAGACTACTGAATTTTCCACCAGGCCTGTTTACCTTCCCTGGTGGCCCTCCCCCGCCTCAACCCCCCCCCCCCTCTTTTCAGCTTTTCTTTGAGTTGTCTCCCTACCTACCCCACCCCTTCCTGAGGGCAGAGACTGTTGATTGATTGATTGATGCAAGTTTAGACCCTAAACATGGCTTGGGTGAAAAGGAGTAATATAAGGTTGGAAAGCACGAAGATGCTTAAATGTCAAGCTTAAGAAATGATGAATTTGATGAATACAGAGAAGCATGGGAAGGCAGGGACTGATACTGAGTGAAGGAGGACCAGGAAATGTGACTAACATCAGGAGGACCCGAGTTCCCATCTCACCTCAGACACTCCCTAGCTGTGTGACCCTGGTCAAGTCACTTAACCCCAATTGCCTTAAAACATCTGAGGCCACCTGCAGTTGTCCTGATGTATAACTTGCCACTGGACCCAAATGGCTCTGGAGGAAAGAGTGAGGTTGGAACCCTTTGCACAGCCCTTTCTCACTTAAATCCAATTCATTGCAACTCATGATATCACCCCAATGTCATAGTCCTCTTTGAGAACCGTAGAATAACAACAAAGAACAAAAAACGTGAAACAATGTAAGTGTAATGGCCAGGCTTGGCCCTGAATCAGGTATAGGAAAATACACCTCCCTCTGTTCTGTGTAGATGGGAAAGACTATGTATGGGTGGAAAGCATTACATATAATAGTGGATTTAGAGACGTGTTCATTAGTTTTGGTGGACTTTGAAAAGGAATTGTTCTCTTTTGTTATAAGAGATGGCTCTCTAGTAGGGGGATATTTCAGAAATGCAGACAGTATATAAGTAAAATCTATCTATCTATCTATCTATCTATCTATCTATCTATCTATCTATCTATCTGTATATATTTTTTTCCCCAAAGACAAGATTGGAAAATTGAGGAGGGCCCCAAGTAGGTCCTAAAGGCTAGGCTAAAGAGCTCAGATTGATTGATTCTAAAGACAATGAGTAGGGAGCCCTTGAAGAGCTTTGTGCAAAGTATTGATGTAATTAGATTTGTGTGTAGGGAAGGTTAGCTGCTCTAGCAGTTGATCTAAACCTTGGAAGGGGAAAGGCTGCAGAAGATTTATGGAGGGTAGTGGAACGATCTGAACAAATGGTATGCATTAGGGTGGTGGTAGTGGAAATAAAGCAACCACAAAGACCATAATCAATCAGTGAATAAACATGTATCAAGTGCCTACCGTGTGCCAGGCACTGTGCTAAGCACAAGGCATACAAAAGGAAGCAAAAGATAGTCCCTGCCTTCAAAGAGCTTACAAATCTAATGGGGGAGACAAGGCACAAGCAGATACAGGATAAATAGGAAATAATCAATAGAGGGAAGGTGCTAGAATCAAGGGGAGTTGAGGAAGAATTCCTGTAGGAGATGAGATTTTAGTTGGGACATGAAAGAAGTAAGCTATGGCATAATTACGATCATAAGAAGCACTGTGCTGAGTGAGTCTGATGGTCTGTCCAGTTCAATATCCACTCTCAAAGCTGCACATGCAACATACATGACTGTGTCATTCGATGTCTCATGGGAGACCATACTCAGTTACCTGTTCCTGAGGTCAACTTCAAAAGTTCTGCCACATCTCTAAGTCCTTTCAATAATCTCTTGTGAATTAGTCATCTTCTTGAGCCCACTTAAATTAGCAAAATGAGTTACCTTTGAATTCCATAAGCTCACATACTGAGTTACATAGTACTTCCTCTTCTTGGCCCCCAGACTCAGCAGTTTTTTATTCTGTAGATACAACTACTGACTCCCCTATTGGACTAGGAGCTCCTCATTTAGTGATACCCCAAAGACACATATTGCAGCTTCAGGACTGTTGGTCTGAACCAGTTTTCTCCCAGCATCAGAATTATGGTAGAAAACAACCCTGTACATCCTCAATGTGGAGGAGCACTAGGTATTCAGAGCAACTGAGACCCTGACTTCTAGCTACTTCTATCACCTATTGATAATTTCCATTAATATGTCTTTTGAAGTGTGAAAAAAACCAACACATTGTAAGGACTAGAAACCTATATGAGTTGCTGGCAGAACTAGGAATCAATCCTTTACCAAATGCAGTGAGGTACAATGAAATCTAGTGCTAGATTGGATTTAAATCCCAGCCTTAAATCCTAGTATGACTTTGGTAAGATTCATCACTCTAAAGCTCAGTTTTTTCATCTGTAAAATGAAGATGTTGGATTATATGACCTCTAAGGTCTATCCAAACCCTAAGTCTATGATCCTAACTTGGACTAGCCGACACCAAAGATTCCTTCTAGGTCTAAAATTCCATGATTTCATACTACTCATTGTGAGATTATCCCCTTAAAACTGGTACCAAGAGTACAAAGTACACAGGTACCAGTAAATGGTCTTTAATGACCTCATGAGACTTATGTCCAAGGGACCCTGGAGGGATAACTGAAAGAAGCTGCTTTCTCCAGGGTCTCTTCTAGTCCATAGTTTGTTCTATTTAAGTCTTGTCCCAGACCAAGTCACAAGTGTTTTAGGCGGAAAACTCAAACAAAACTTCCCAAATGATCAAATGAGTTAGAATTCCCATTAAAGTAATCAGTCATATTTGCTTACTCAAATATCAGTACAGTTTCCTACACTGCCTTAGTCCCAGGGATAATATTTGTAAAGCACATAGTACAGTGGGTGGCTAGGTGGCACTGCAGGGAATAGAGTGCTGTGCCTGGAGTCAGGAAGACTCATCTTCCCGAGTTCAAATCCAGCCTCAGACACTTATTAGCTGTGTGATCTTGGGCAATTCACTTCACCCTGTTTGCCTGAGTTTCGTCATCTCTAAAATGAGCTGGAGAAGGAAATATCAAACCACTCCAGTGTCTTTGCCAAGAAAACCCCAAATGGGGTCATAAAGAGTAATACAACTGGAACAACTGAACAACAAAACAGTAGAGTGCCTAGCACATAGTAGGCACTTAAAAATAAATTTTTATTTGCTTCCTATCCTTTGGGACTGAATCAATAACAATTATTGGATGGCAACAGTCATTCATCTTTCATTTCTTGGAACTCCTTTGTCAGTTGACTCTACAGAAGTATAAGGCACAATGGACTATGTATATTTTTTAACATCTGATTCAGATTTAGTCATCTGCTTAAAATGTTCCAAATTAGATGAAAAATTAGATATTAATAAAAATGAACAAGTAACTAACTAGCTGGATGACCTTGGGAAGGTCACTTCATTGCAGGATTTGGACAAGATTATCTCTGAGGTCTCTACCAGCTCACTAAATAGTTGGCCATTATGACAGTTCTTGAGATTTTGTTAAGAATTTGGAATTCACTCCCTCCTCTCATTTTCTACTACTATGCATTCTTTGCATTCAGTTGTGTGCTACCATTAAGTCAGGAGATTGTAAACTCTTTGAGGGCAGACATTGCTTTAATTTTGTGTTCCTATCCTTACTGCCCAGTATAGTGCCTACCTAGCACATTGTAGTTTGGTGAATTAACTCCAATCCTCTCCTAACAACTTTATGGTAATCAGACAAGGGCTTGAATTGTAGCCCTGACATTCCCTAGCTGTGTAACTGTGGGTAAGGCTTTAAAACTCTCCAAACATCAGTTTCCTTATCTGTAGAGATAATAATGCCTCCGAGTATTGTTTTTGATAATAATACATGTCAAGCTCTTTTTATTGGTAAATTGTTGTTGTTTAGTCGTATCAGACTCTGATCCCATTTCAGACAGCATTTTCTTGGTGAAGATACTAAAGTGGTTTGCCATTTCCTTCTCCAGCTCATTTTACAGGTGAGAAAACTGGGGCAAACAAGGTTAAATGACTTGCCCAGGGTCATACAGCTAGGAAGCAGTTGAGGCCAGATATGAACTCTAGATGAGTCTTCTTGACTCCAGACCCAGCACTCTATCCACTGTACCACCTAGCTACCCTTTTATTGGTAAAGGTGAATGCTATGCACATTTCCAAAAAATCAAATTAGGGTTAGAAAAAAAAACTAAGTTGGCCAACTGGAATATGCTGCTAATGTCGCTGTAGTTCAAGGTAAATTTTGAGAAGGCTTTCTGACTTTTCAGTTTTCCTGCTTGTTCCAGACAAACTGACCTTCCTGCTACTCTCCATATTTAACACTCCATCATCTACTGCTTCTGTTTTTATCTTGTTCTTTGCCCACCTCTTGCTCTTGGAACCTCTAGTTCTCTTCAAGGATCACCTTAAATCCCTAATTCTTTCTTAATTTCTCTGGTTGTTAGTATCTCCCCACCAAAAAAAAAAATCAATTTGTATTTTGTATCCTATATTTACTTACCTATTGTGTCAAGATAATGGAATGTGATAGATGAGATTTAGCAGATACTCAGGGGTCCACCTGGAGAATGGTTTAAACTGATTGAATTGGATAAGGTGACTGAATGCTGACTGGATTACTGGTTTACTTTCCTGGCTGGTACTTAGGGGTACTTAAGAAAGCAATTGTTCTCAGAAGCTAAAAAAATGACACTAGCCAATCAGCTTGAAGAACCTCCCATTTCTGGGAGGGGAACAGGAAGGAGGAAGCAGACCCGAGAGAGCTTGGCCTCTTTTGGTGTGAGACATCATCATGGTGGCAGAGAACTTCAGGAGTGGGAAGTTTAAGAAGATTAGGGTTGCCAGGTTATAGGAAATCTGTTCTCAATCTTTCTCTTTCTTTTACTATCTTTCAATAAACCTTTAAAAAACCTACACTCGTTTATCAGTGAATTTTAGTCAGTTTCCCCCAAAAACTGGGGGGGATAGGTTAGAACCCACATTTAGAATTTTAAATTACACACTATGAACACATTATGTACCCTACAATTAGAACATACTCTTGGGGGCAGCTAGGTGGCACAATGGATAAAGCACCAGCCTTGGATTCAGGAGCACCTCAGTTCAGATCCTGGCTCAGACACTTGACACTAGCTGTGTGACCCTGGGCAAGTCACTTAACCCTCATTGCCCTGCAAAAAGCAACCAAAAGACCATACTCTCCTTGAGGGTACACATTAACTCGATTTTGTATTTATATTCCTTGTATGCTGTTTCATTGATCTTGGATTAGTTGACTGGTTCATTAAGGGCAGATATTGAATGTTACCAGTGGAATTTATCTTGCTGATTCCATTGTTAATTGTGCTTAATAAAAATAGTTGCTTATTTCCTAATGGGAAAGTCTTAAATGTTTTTATGATCACAAGATGATTTTAGTGGAAAACAACATTGCTAAAAGAAAAAGTAAAAGAAAGTAAGGCTTCTTATAGTGACACTGGATTTCACATTAAAGGAAACAAGGAATTTTAGTTGATGTAAAGATGAAGATAATTCCCAAAAAAGGCAACCTAGAAATGATCCAAAAGAATCAGGGAATCACTGAATTTCAGGGTCAGAAGGAACCTCAATGACAATCTAGTTCAGCCCTTACCTGTAAAGAAACAGGCCCTTCTACCTTATCTCCAATAAGTAGCTGTCCATTTGCATGAAGGCCTTCAATATTACCTCCAGAGGTAGTGTCCATTTTTGGAGAGTTCTAATTATTAGGAAATATTTGCTGACTTCTTTCTTTTTTTCTTTCTGAGGCAATGAGGGTTAAGTGACTTGCCCAAGGTCACACAGCTAGTAAGTGTCAAGTGTCTGAAGCCAGATTTGAACTCAGGTCCTCCTGAATCCAGGGACAGTGCTCTATCCACTGTGCCACCTAGCTGCCTCTATTTGCTGACTTCAAACCAAACAAAGTTTGTCTTTTTGCAGCTTCCTCACATTGCTCCTCTTTGTGTTCTCAGGGGCCAAACAGAACAAATCAAATCTCTTTTCCATATGCCAGACCTTCAGAAACTATCATGTTCCCCCTGAGTCTTCTCTAGGCTAAAGAAACTGTGTTTCTGTTAAGGATCAAATTAAAGATATTTTAGAGAGTATTTGAGAAAGGGGAAAAAAATCAAATGAAAGTAAGTGTAATGTTCCCATTGGAATGCTACAGGGTTTGGGGAGTAGGCGGGGTACGTTTGCCTTTAAAAAAAAAAAGCACAAAGTGGTTTGCATGAAAGTTATAGTTTTCTATCATTTAAAAATCCTAGCTTCCTGTGTAAATTTTTCCTTAAAAAACAATACCATTAAAAATTCTAGACTGAATGGGGAGGTATAAATCTCTGAGTTGATGTAGAATTATTATCAGTCAAGAAGTGCTTATTAGGTACTTGCTGTATGCCCGCCATTTCAGGATATAATAATCTACAGCTGTGTCCCTAAGTCACTGGATATTCTGTGGGAGCTCTTTAGTTCGTCCAGGAGCACCAATCATCAGAGTTCTTCTAACCCTAGTCCACCTTTAGGAAAGAACTCAGCCATAGGTGGAGGAAACACCTAATTCCCTGATTGTTTTGTTTTTGTTTTTGTTTTTGTCGAGGCAGTTGGGGTTAAGTGACTTGCCCAGGGTCACACAGCTAGTAAGTGTCAAGTGTCTGAGGCCGGATTTGAACTCAGGTCCTCCTGACTCCAGGGCCAGTGCTCTATTCACTGGACCACCTAGCTGCCCCCTGAAACACCTAATTCCAACTCCCACAGCCTCAAGCTGGCCTGCTTTTTTTTTTTTTTGAAGACTTGGCATTGACCTCACTGTCTGTAATTTAAGTAGTTCCAATATGAAGACTTTAAGTAGAGAGAAGGAAAAAAAAAAGGCACATTGCAACTTAGGACTATTCCCAGTGATGGAAAAAACTGTTGAATCATCATCCATTCATCATTCTGAGGCATTCTATTCCCCAATTCTGTTACTTTATTATCTAGCAGCATCAGTACCAGATGGTAGATTGTTCCACATTCCTTAGACCCTGGAATGTGATCTGCAGAGACCAACAGAAAAAAAGCACACTTAAAAAAATATATATTTTTTTTGCATTTTTAAAATAAGGGTGATACTATGATCTGAGGAAAAAAAAGAAGATATGAAAGCATATTTTCAAGATTTAGTGCGGTTTCAAAGAATGGGACCTGGAGAAATTCATCCCTGGAGAAAAGTAAACTTGAAGAGCTGATGCTTTTAGGAAGCCATGCCCTCCCCACCCCCAACCAATCTTGGGAGCACCCACTATGTGTAGGAAGTGCTGAATTGGGCATCGGATAGTCTGTGCCACAGCCCATGCATTTTCCTGGCAGTCCCTAAATAGCTTCTGTTTATTTTCTGTGCGAGTATCACTGAATTGTTATAACAAGATAAAATGGAGAATAATTGTAGGTTGCCAGAAAGCATTTGACGGAAATAAATATCAGTTGTCTAAACAATTACAAATGGATTTATGACTATACTTTTCTGGGTTTTTCCATTTTTGAACTAGAATTATATGAGTATCTTTTTGTTGTGAGAAGACCATCACGTTAGTTGTCCAACGTATCTGAAAGAAAAACATCGTAGACTATAGAGACTCTAAGACCAGTGAAACTCCACGAATTCCTATATCAAGAAAAACATTTCTTTAAAGTTAATAATTCATACTTGAACTTTGAGGTTTACAAAACATCTCACCTATTTTAATTTCATTTGGAACTCACCATAAGCATTTGAAGTAGGTGCTATTATTATCCGAATTTTACAGATTAAGAACCAAGTCCGGGGGACCAAGTTTGGGGGAAGGTAAGTGATTTGCCCAGAGTTGCATAGCCAGTGTCTGAGATAGAAATTAAGCCCACATCTTATTCCAAGCCCAGCACTCTTATCCATTACAAAACTCTGCCTCTCATCTCTCCTCATAAGTTCTGAGGCATAATGTACTTTAAAATTTCTGCCAATAAAAATAAAATGGATTAAAACTGAAAAAAAAAAGTTTTGGTCTTGACCTGTGATTTCACAAGTATAGGGTCCTGCTATCGAGGAAGTACCCTCAATCAATAGAGAGGATCTATTTTGCATTTTAGAGTTTTGTAGCTTTACCTAATGACTATAAGAGGTTAAGTGACTTGCTTATAGCTACTCAACTAAATATGTGTTGGAGATGAGATTTGAATTCAAGTCTTTCTCACTCGGGAAGCTGATGCACTTCTGACTCTAGAGCTGACACACTATTTACCATGCCACTCCGCCTCTCTTTGAGGGAATTAGGGCTAGATACATGTAGACTTACAAGTCATCTAGGATGATAACTGAACCTATGGGAATTGATGCAATCACCAAGCATAAAGAGAAGAGAAAAGGGACCACCAAGTCAGAGGCTGAGGTGGGGAATGGGTTTGTTTCAGAGGAGGTGGCAAATTGTGTCCCAGAAGACAAAGGAGGAGAGAGTATAAAGAGAGAGCATGAGGGGAAGTCAACTTAGTCAAAAGCTACAGGAAGGTAAAGCAAGGTGGAAGTTGAGGAAAAAACATTGCATTTGGCAATTAAGAGAAAACTGGGGTGGGTGGCAGCTAGGTGGCACAGTGGATAAAGCACTGGCCCTGGATTCAGGAGGACCTGAGTTCAAATCTGGCCTCAGACACTTGCCACTTACTAGCTGTGTGACCCTGGGTAAGTCACTTAACCCTCATTACCCTGCAAAATTAAAAGAGAGAGAGAGAGAAAGAGAGAGAGAAAACTGGCAATCTTAGAGGTATCATTTAAATTTGGGGGGAGGGGTGTGTGAGGCAATCGGGGTTAAGTGACTTGCCTAGGGTCACACAGCTAGTAATTGTTAAGTGTCTGAGGTCAAATTTGAACTTAGGTCCTCCTGAATCCAGGGCCGGTGCTCTATCTACTGTGCCACCTAGCTGCGCCTAAAGAAACTGATTGTTTCTCTATTTTATTATTATTATTTTTGGGGGGTGAGATAATTGGGGTTAAGTGACTTGCCCAGGGTCACACAGCTAGTAAGTGTTAAGTGTCTGATGCTGGATTTGAACTCAGGTAGGTCCTTCTGACTCCAGGGCCGGTGCTCTATCCACTGTGCCACCTAGCTGCCCCAAGGCATCATTTTAGAAGCTAGATTGTCAGGGGCTGAGAAGTTAGTGGGTGGTGAAGAAATGGAAACAGGAAAAGCAAATGACTTATGGAACTTGGCAGTGAAAATGAGAAGAGACTTAAGAGAGTAGCTTGAGGGTATGTCCAGGTCAAAAGAAGTATTTTAAGAATGGAGAGACCTGAGCACATTTTGAGGCAAGGAGGAAAGAGCCAAAGATTGCAGAAATGATCAAGGGAACTGATGATGTTTGGGACAAACTTTCTGAGGAGATGTGACTGGATGGGAATCAACCACCACGGTGCACACAAGCTTTGTGGGTACCACCAGAGATTTCCAAGAAACATAGACCTGAAGAAGTTTTGGCTAGATGAAAGGCCTGGGCTGAGATTTCTCTGAGAGATGAATAAAAGACTTGGTTATGTTGGTTTCAAAGGGGACCCAAAAGGAAACAAGAAACATGACTTTAGGGGGACACTTGGCCATTTTGCTTTTGTGTTGCTCTGGATGAACAGAACACTATAAAGGTAATTTCAACCTATAAGCTAATTTAGTGTAATGGAGACAGGCAACCAGTTCTTTGGGACTCAAAGTCTTGGTGATGTACACCATTCCCTGATCTGTAACATGGTTATGCAGTTGAGTTGAGTACTGGGTTTATTGCTAGGAAAAGTCCAATATTCATGTACTTATGGACCTCAATCTGGCTACTCTGGAGAAAGTGAATAATTATAGTAATGGAGTTAGGGTTTGAAGGGAGAAAATAAAAAAGATACCCAATGTACAATAAGAATTGGGAATAGGACAGGTCATTCATCTTCACACATAAAGCAATAAATTCATAAGAATCAGAGCATGAACTGAATGACTTAAACAACATTCATTGTCTTAACTTATCACTACTAGTAATAAGTTTATGAGTTTAATATTTAACATGAAACAGTCTTTGCAAAACTGATAATCAGTTGTGTTCCATTTTAAATCCTTTTAGCAGTTAGTATATGATATAACAGCCAAGCTTCATCTTTCCAGTGGTGGCTCTCTGAAGCCAAATCTTCCTTTGGTGCTGCTAACCCACTCCTACAACTGCTTAGGCACACTTCTGACGCCTAGGTAAAATGGAAGATGGTAGTTGCCATTTCTTCCAGGCTTTTTGATGCTCACCAAGATAGTTACTAAATGAAGGAGACACAAAAGAGGGAGTCAGGGAACCAGGCAAAAGCTTCATTAGTTGATTTTATGTTCCCAGAGGGAAGCCACGGCCAACTGCTACCATTATGTCAGGTTAATGAAGGACCATCTTCCACCCCTCCCTGAAATCACATTGCATCACCGGAGAGAAGGCTGGAATTGACCCCTTTTTCTACCAGGTGTGACATTGTCAGTTATCAGCTTTTCCAGTTTAGCAGCCAGTTATCAAACTCTTAGATATATATGGCCTCAACAGAGTTCCCACATAGTCTACCAGAGACAAGCAGAGAATATCTCTGGAGGTGTGTGGGAGGGAGGGCCCCATTATATTAGCATACTTTGCAATTCTCTTCACCCTCACTGCCCCAACCACTTGGATCTTCTCTTCTAAAATTACCTTCCTTCTACTAGATGGTGTCTAGACCTATTTATTTACATGTTATCTCTCTCATCGCATGTAACCTCCTTGAGGGCAGGTTTTTGCTTTTCTTTGTAACCCCAGGGCTTAACCCAGTGCCTGTATCACTTTAATTCTGGTGGATGGATCAATTATTGAAGATAAAGAACTAGAGGATACAGATATTGGGTCTGTATCCCAAAGAGATCATAAAAAAGGGGAAAGTACCCACATGTACCAAAATATTTATAGCAGCTCTCTTTGTGATGGCAAAGAATTGGAAATGAAGGGGATGCCCATCAATAGGGGAATGGCTAAACAACTTGTGTTATGTGAATGTAATAGAATAGTATTGTGCTGTAAGAAACGATGAGCAGGCAGATTTCAGAAAAACCTGGGAAGACTTAAGTGGATTGATGCTGGATGAAGTGAGCAGAACCAGGAGAACATTGTACACAGTAACAGCAACATTGTGTGATGATCAACTGTGATAGACTTGGCTCTTCTCAGCAGTGCAATGATCCAAAACAATTCCAAAGGACTCATGATGGAAAATGCTCTCCACATCCAAAAAAAGAACTGTGGAATCTGGATTCAGATTGAACTACACTGTTTCTACTTTTGTTTTCTTTTTCTTTTTTGAGGTTTTTCCCTTTTGTTCTAGTTCTAATTTCATAACATGACTAATGCAGAAATATGTTTAATGTGATATATATATATACATATACATACATACATATATATTTATATAAAACCTATATCAGATTGCTTTCTGTCTTGGGGAGGGGGGACAGAAGGGAGGGAGGGAGAAAAATTTGGAACTCAAAATCTTATAAAAGCAAATGTAGAAAACTCTTTATATGTAACTGGGAAATACTTTTATGATTAAAAAAGAAAAGAAAAGAAATAGAGAAATTTTTTGAAGAATGACCATGATTTCTCTCTCCCAGTTCCAATATCTTCTTTTTGATCTGACATTGAACTTTTCTGGGAGAAAGTGACTTGCCTAGGGTCACACAGCTAGTAAGTGTCAAGTGTCTGAGGCCAGATTTGAACTCAGGTACTCCTGAATCCAGGGCCAGTGCTCTATCCACTGCACCACCTAGCTGCCCCCTACATATATCTTTAAACTACAAGAATCTGTGTTTTTCATGAGTGTTCATATACCTTCTATAGACCTAGGTTGCTACTCCCTTTGCAATTTAGAAGATAGTATTCAAAAACTTCTGTGGCCAAAAAATTAATCACATTTTAGCAGACATCAAAAAGTACAAGGATTTTTATTCCTATTTTATAGATGAGAAAACTGAGGTTTAGTGAGAGGAAAGTTATTTGTCCCCAGTCATGTAGTTAAAAGGGCAGCTAGGTGGCACCATGAGTGCTGGTCTTGGTGTCAGGGAGACTCATCTTCCTGAGTTCAAATCTGGCCTCAGACATTTACTAGCTGTATGACCCTGGGAAAGTCACTTAATCCTGTTTGTTTGTCTTGGTTTCCTAATCTGTAAAATGAACTGATGAATGAAATAGCAAAGCATGCTAGTATCATTGCTAAGAAAATCCCAACTGGGGTTACAAAGAGTCGGACATGACTGAAAATGACTGAACAAAAACATATAGTTTTTAAAAGTTTGAACCAAAATGAGCTCTCGAACTCATGACACGATCGCTCCAAAAAACATCCAAATAATGCCATAGGAAAATGGCTAGAGCAGCAAAACTCACAGAAGAATGTGCTGAAATCTTCTTCTTTTTTTTTTTTAGTGAGGCAATTGGGGTTAAGTGATTTGCCCAGGGTCACACAGCTAGTAAGTGTTAAGTGTCTGAGGCCAGATTTGAACTCAGGTCCTCCTGACTCCAGGGCCTGTGCTCTATCCACTGCGCCACCTAGCTGCCCCCTGAAATCATCTTCTAACCAAGAATGGCTTGGAAGGTCAGAAGGAGGGAGTTGCTGTGCTGATACAGGAGTCAAGCCCAACCCCACAGTCACCCTGACACAGATCCAGTCTCAGGAAGTCCTCACCAGAGAAGGAGACCTCCAGAGCCTCTGAATCAGCTGAAGCGCCAGTGTCATCTGGAACTAAGCTCACAGTCTGGTGAAAGGGCTGAGTCCTGGGCAGGGGGGAGACTACAGGGATCTATGCTGGTGCTGAGGCAGAACTTGGATTTTTCACCCCTGCTGTGAACCAGGACGTAGGCTTGAGTAGCAGTGGCCCAGGTGGGGGAGGGGCAAGGCTCATCAGAGCTAACAACCACAAGACACAAAGCTGGTTGATTAGCAAGTAGGTCTGGGGTCATCTATGGACCAGGGAACAGGCCAGGTGAGTGAAGAACCTGATCCTCCTTAAATCATACCACCTGGGACTTCTTAAGCTTGGGATAGTGCAGCCTGGAAACAGTGCCCCACTTTAAGGAGCTAAAAGTCAAGTAAAAGAAAGGCAAGATGAACAGACAGAGAAAGGTGAGAACCATAGAAAGTTTCTTCAGTAACAAAGGAAGACCAAAGTGCACCCTCAGAGGAAGATGTCAACATCAGGGCCCCTATATCTAAAGCTTCCAAGAAAAATATGACTTGGTCTCAGGCCATAGAAGTGCTCAAAAGGACTTTGAAGATAAAGTTAGAGAGGTAGAGGAAAAAATGGAAAGAGAAATGAGGGTGATGCAGGAAAGACATGAGAAAAAAGTCAACAGCTTGAAAAGCCAAATGGAAAAGCTCTCTGATGAAAATAATTGCCTAAGAATTAGGATTGAACAAATGGAAGCCAGTGACTTTATGAGAAACCAAGACACAAGAAAGCAAATCCAAATAAATAAAAAATAGAAGGCAATGTGAAATATCTTCTGGGAAAAACTGCTGACCTGGAAAATAGGTCCAGGAGAGATAATTTGAAAATTATTGGTCTACCTGAAAACCATTATCAAGCAAAGAGCTTAGACATCATCTTCCAAGATATTCTCAGGGAAAATTGCCCTGAAATTCTAGAAGAAGAAGCTAAAATAGAAATTGAAAGAATCCACTGATCACCTCCAGAAAGAGATCCCAAAAGGAAAACTCCTAGGAATATTATAGCCAAATTCCAGAGCTCTCAGGTCAAGGAGAAAGTACTGCAAGCTGCCAAAAAGAAAGAATTCAAGTACTGTGGAGCCCCAGTCAGGATAGCACAAGATCTAGCAGCTTCTACATTAAAGGACCAGAGGGCATGGAATATGATATTCCAGAGGGCAAAGGAATTGAGATTACAACCAAGAATCACCTACCCAGCAAAACTCAGCATAATCTTTCAGAGGAAAAAGTGGGATTTTAATGAAAAAGAAGACTATCAGATATTTATGATGAAAAGACCTGAACTGAATGGCAAATTTGACTTTCAAGCAGAAGACCCTAGAGAACTATAAAAAATTGGAGCTGGGGGACATACCTGGGGTCATACAGTGGATGGCTGTCTTGTGTCTGAGGCTGGGTTTTGACTGGGACCCCCTTGGTCCAGGGGTGGTTCTTTGTCCACTGTGTCACCTAGCTACCCCATGATGACATGCTTAGGGTTAAATTGAGGGGTAAGGGGAATGCACTGGGGGAGGGGGAGGGACAGAGGTGAAATCCTACATGAAAGAAACAGGAAAAGGCTTATGGAGTGGGGGTAGAGATGGGAGAGGAGCAGGGCAGTAAATTAATTTTACACTCATCAGAAAAGGCTCAAAGACCTTAAACTCATCAGAGTTACCTCAAGGAGGGACTAACACAGGCACCCAACTGGGTGGAGTAATCTATTTAATCTGGGCAGTAAATGAGCCTAACACTCATCAGAATTGGCTCAGAGACTTCAATCTCATCAGAATTGGCTCAAGGAGGGAATAATGTACACACTCAATTGGGTGGAGTAATCTCTCTCACCCTGCAGAAAAATAGGAGGGGAAGGGGATAAAGAGAGAGGGGCAGGGGGCGGCTAGGTGGCGCAATGGATAAAGCACTGGCCCTGGATTCAGGAGTACCTGAGTTCAAATCCGGCCTCAGACACTTACTAGCTGTGTGACCCTGGGCAAATCACTTAACCTCCACTGCCCCGCAAAAAAAAAAAAAAAAAAAAGAGAGCGGGGCAAAAGAAGGAAGGGCAAAGTGGGGGAGGGGACAGACAGAAACAACTCCCTTTTGAAGAGTGATAGGATTAAAGAAGATGGATAATAGAATAAATGTCATGGGGAAGGGAATAGGATTGAAGGGAAACACAACAATAGTAATCATGAAAAAGAGAAAAGGGGGAAAAGTTGTACAAAAAATACTTATAGCAACTCTTTGTGATGGCTAAGAATTGAGAACCAAGGGAATGTCCATTAACTGAGGAATGATGGAAGAAGCTATGCTATATGATTGTGGTGGAATGGTCTTGTGCTATAGGAAATGACAAACAGGATGATCCCAGAAAAACCTGGAAAGACAAATGAATATCAATGTATAGTGAAGTGAGCAGAGCTGGGAGGACTTTGTGTATAGGGACAGCAGTATTGTTCAATGAGCAATTGTGAATGACTTAACTACTCTCAGCAATGCAATGATCTAAGGCAATCCCAAGGAACTAATGAGGAAGCTTACTATCTACCCCCATAGAATGAACTGATGAAAAGAACACTTGTGGATTCTACATATATAACCTGGTTGTGATCTTGTGGAGGGGGGAGGAAAGGGAAGGAGGGAGGGAGAAAAATTTGGAACTCTAAATCTTATGAAAAGGAATGTTGAAAACTACCCTTACATGTAACTGGAAAAAATAAAATAAATGTTTGTTGCAAAAAATAAAAATAAAAAATAATAGTCCGAACCAAGATTTGAACCCAGGCTTCCTGATTCTGAGCATTTAAATGCTCTTTTCATAGGATAAGTAGACACTTAATAAATCTTTATTGAAATAAATGGAATTTGTTGAATTGACAATCTTCATGCAATGGAAATCAACACAAATTGATCTGGGGTGGAAAGTGACAACCCTGTTAGGAATTGTTTCAGGAGGAAGAAATGAAAGAGACAAGAAGTTTATAGACAAATCAGAAGCCTCACACCTTTGCATAATGACTAGTTTCTTCAAGAAAAAGAGTCAGAAGGTGTTGCATAACTTCCTAAGAGATCAAATTGACTGTGTCTTAATGGACAGGAACCGACTGGTTATAGATATAAGTCACTTGAGAATCAACTGCTGGTATGCATTCACATCATTGTGGTGTCAGCAGAGGGGAAGGTAAATTCTCAATGAAAAGAAATGATAAAAATCACAGAATAAGATCCTAGAATTTAGAGTTGAAAGGGGCCTTAGATTAGAAATCATTTAGCCCATCTGCCAAGATGCTGGTCAAATAGCAGAACTAAGATTGGAGTATAGCCCTGAGTTCCTATCCAGTACCTTTTCCTTTGCAACATGTTTCTTCCCCTCCCTTGCCCCCCAACACAGAATCTCAGAATTGGAATGGATATTAGGCATCATTCATGCCAACCTCTCTTTGAACAGGAACCTGTGCTCCCTCCCTTCAACATCTCTGATAAATACTCATCCAGCTTCCTCTTCAAGATTCAAAGTTATTGCACACCCACTCATCCCTGAGGCAGCCCATTCCAATTTTGGACAATTAGGAAGGTTTTTCTTCTATGAAGCCAATGTTTGCCCTTCTGCAATTTCTGCTTATGGTTTCCACCTCTGGTGGCGGGAGCCAAGAAAAAGAAATCTAAAATGTTTTCTCCATCACAACACTTCAACTACTTGCAGACAGTCATCACATCTACCCTAAGTCTTGTCTTGTCCAGGTGAAATATTCCAAGCTCCTTCACCAATATTTATATGGCAATTCCTCCCTCTCACTCTTCTGACGGCTCTTTTCTGGATGCAACACCTTTTGGTAATACCCTGACGGGGGTAGAAAGAATATGGGACTGTGACTTAGAGTGCTTAAATGTGATCTCCAACTTTGCTACTTATTGACTTTCTAACCCAGACAAGTCACAAGGTTACTCTAAATTTTATGATCCTATCAATGCAGATTTAAAATGTTAACTCTGGAGGCTTCCATGTTACATTGTTGACTGTTAAGGCTATAATATAGTAAAAATCCCAGATCTTTTTCTCTCAGACCATAGAAGCTTAGTTCTGCCCCTTTACCCCATAACATAGTTCTGTTGGTCAATTTTTGAAATCAACTATAGTAATTACAATTTATCCCTATTGAATTTCTTATTAGCTGTGGTTCATCCTTCTGGATTATTCAGATCTTTTTGGATCCTGGCTATGTTGTTCAATATTTTGCCTCCCTTCATCAAGTTTTGTGTCATCTGGAAATTTGATAAGCAAGCTACCTACATATTCATCCAAGTCACAACTAAAAATATGGAACAGAACAAAGTGACTTCATGATTTTTTCTGCAGGTTGGCATCAGTCCTTTCATTATTACTTCTTGTGCTCAGACTCTCAATCAGTTCTGAATTCACCTAATTGCATTTTCATTTAGCCCATGTCTCATGGATACCATATGATACTTTGTCCAAACTTGCTGAAATGCAGGTCTATGTTGTCTGCTTCATTCACTCCCCCTGCTCTAAGAAACCCTGATTCTACTAACCTTGACAAAGAGGTTAGTTTGCTGTGATCTGTTACTGAAGAACTCATGTTGACTCTTAGTGAATACTGCTTCCCTTTCTAAGTACTCAGAAATAGAGTTTTAGGTTTTTTCAGGAACAGAAATCAAGTTCATTGGCTTATAGTTTAAAAAAATTCATCCTCTTTCCCTTTTGGAAAATTGCATTAACATTTACCTTTCTTTCATTTTGCAGGTCATCAGATTAAAAAACATAGCGTGTGACTTCAGAAGCTCCAACAACTAGTTTAAGCAAGCTACTGACTCTAAAAAGTGGGAAATTGGCAAAATAACTGAGACATCTAATTTCTTACAGAAACTTATCTAATGCAAAATAGTTACTACCAGAAGGAAGCTGAAAAAAGTCTAGAAACAACTCCAGCCAATAAATCCTTAATCTTTTTGCCAGGAGGAGAACAATGACAACCAAGGGCAAGACTATTTTGGAATACAAAGTCATTTATAGTACATTACAGAGAATGACGATGCAAGATTATGAGTACTATTTCTTAAAAACAAAAACAAAAACAAAAACAACCCCCCCTCAAAAAAACCCAAAACATTGAAAAACAGTTAAGGAGAAAACAGCTTACAGAATTTAGCATGAGAAAGATTTGCCTAAACCAAATCCTCCCAAGAGTATTTGTAGATGAAACCAGAACAAGAACAACAAATAGATATAAATGGAATAGATATGCCAGTATTTTTATGCTATATTTTCATCTAAGATAATAATAGTATCACAACTTTTGGATACTACCACCTCAGTACCAGATTTACAATTTGAGAAAGTTGCAATGGTACTATAAAAGATAAATTTGGAATGAGTGTTCCAAGTCTTCATAAAGAAGGAATCGATATTGGAGATAATGCAATTCTTTTTTATGTGGATAATGCAATTTTGAAGGCATTCAGGGATGGATTGATTTTCAAGATATCTCAAATATGGAAAAATTCCAAAACAATGAAGAAGATCACAGATGGTGCTTTAAAAAAAAAAAGACAAATGAGAATATATCAGCAACTACCAATCCATATGACTTAATTCTCATCTCTATAAAACCTTTATTCACATTGTGGTTTATATAGAGCCTTTTCTCCTGACAACCCTGGGAGTTAATGAAATATTGCAATCTTCATTTTGGAGATGAGAAATTGAGGATCAGAGGAAATAAAATGATTTGTGTAAGTAAGTATCAGAGCCAAAACTTGGACTCATATCTCCAATGCCACTGATCTTCCTAAAATGCCATGTTGGTCTTATACATACATTGAAAAATATCCTTGATGAACATATGAGAAGTGAACAGGCAGGTTTTCTTGAGTAGCATTTTAAAGGAGAACACATCTGCTGTGGTTCAAGGAGTTGTCTGAGTGGTATTGGGAAAATCCCACTGTGTTTGTTGTTTCTTGACCTTTATAGTAATTAACTCAGTAGGACAAAATGCAGCCCTTCAACATTTCCCATGCCTTGTTAAAAAACGATTAAGATAAATATAACTGTTAGGATAATTTTGTTCAATGATCCAGGAGGGGCAGCTAGATGGCACAGTGGATAAAGCACCTGCCCTGGATTCAGAAGGACCTGAGTTCAAATCTGGCCTCAGACACTTGACACTTACTAGCTGTGTGACCTTGGGCAAGTCACTTAACCCTCATTGCCCTGCCAAAAAAACAAACAAACAAATCAATGATCCAATACAAAATAGGGGGTGAGGGAGTACAAACAAAATAGTATTCCTTCTAAATGGGGAGGTTTTCCAAATTTTCCTCTTTGTAGTAGTAGCACTGTGCACTCAAATATTACTAAGCCCCCCTTCAAGAAATTTCATAGCAACATTGGGCCCAGTCTAATGATCCACATAAGAAAAACAATGAATATGATAAGCACCTATTGGTTAGAAAATGAAATGCAGCTGGATGGCCAGCCCATTCTACCCTATTCCACTAAATATGTCTTGGATAGACCCTACAAATAAACAAGGATCTGGGCCCAATATTAAATATTAAGAGGAAATTAAACTGCATTGAAGGGACTGTCCAGTATTTTTGATGATCCTAAAGCTACTCATTGCTGTAAAAATCTATCCTATCAGCACTCGTATTCCCCTGATGATGTTACATGACAACAAATCACAGAACATCATGATCTCAAAAAAGAATTATACTTAAAAGTAACCTAAAGGGCAATGGAAAGTCCCATGGTGGGAATATGTTGGCTGCCATATATTTCTTTCTTTCTTTTTTTTTTTTTTAGTGAGGCAATAGGGGCTAAGTGACTTGCCCAGGGTCACACAGCTAGTAAGTGTTAAGTGTCTGAGGCCGGATTTGAACTCAGGTACTCCTGACTCCAGGGCCAGTGCTCTACCCACTGCGCCATCCAGCTGCCCCTATATATTTCTAATGATGATTGCTCATGAGAAGGTAGTGTGGAAGAAATATTTTAAAAATCGTACTCAAAGACTGCTCTTCTACTCTTTCCAATACCACCAGTGACCTCTTAATTGTAAGAAGCAATAGTCTTTTCTCAGTTCTCATCCTCCTTGACTTTTCCACAACAGTTGACATGGTTAACTAGATAATATTACAAGAAACTTCTTAATATCATCTCTACCCCCCAGTTTCTATTCCACTGCTCCTTCCTGATTCTTTTCTTACTTGTCTACTACTCTTCTGTCTGTTTTATTCATTCTTTATTTTCTTCCTGACCCCTAAGGTCAAGAGTCTTTGAAAGGTCTACCCTTGGTCTTCTCTTCCCTTACCATGTTCTTTTCCTTGGCAATTCCATCTATTCCTCCATTCTCATTTATCATTTCAACACAGATGAATACTGAATTCCCATATCCAGAATAAATCTCTTATGAGTTCCAGGACCATTACCAAGACAACCTGGTGACACAATGGATAGAGTGCTGGTCCTGGAGTCAGGAAGACTTGAATTCAAATCCAGCCTCAAACTGGCTGTTTGACCCTGGTTCAAGTCAACCCTGGAAAATTCTCTTTCTCTCAGTTTCCTCATCTGTAAAATGAGCTGAAGAGGGAAATGGCAAAGTACTCTAGTATCTTTGCCAAGAAAGCCCCAAATAGGGTCATGAAGAGTTGAAGACAACTTACATGACTGAAAAACAACAACAACAATAACAACAACCCCATTACTAACTCTTTGCTGGCCATCTTCTCCTGGATATCCTATGAACACGTCAAATTGAAAACTTCCACAACTAAACAACTACTTCCCTACCAAATGTACCTCTCTCAACTTCCTTTTCCCTGTTAATGGCAGTACTATGATCCACATCAGCCAGACTAAAAAAGGAGTCTTCTTTGACTCTTCACTTTCCCTCGCCATCTAAATGCAATCTGTTCCCAAATCCTGTTGATGGTATTGACATAATATCTCTAAAATCCATCCCTCTCTATTTGAACTTCTACCATTCTAATTAAAGCCCTTATAGCTTTCCACCTAGGCAACTCTTATATGCCATCCTATTCTTGATGATGTCCTTTCCTTCTATTCTTCTTTGGAGTTCCTTGTTGGGTATATGTTGTAAACTTCTCATGCCCATTGCATGCCTTTCCATTGCCCTCTCTGGGATGCTTATCTTGAGCTCTTTTGGTGCAGATCTTACAGCTGTAAGATACAGATATTGAAGCCCTGGCAAAATGTTTGTTCAGAAAAGATGAACCTTTGCTGTTGGCAAAAGTGCATTTTAGGTTTCCTAAAAGCCATTGAACCCACTCTCCTCCTCTTTTTTTTTTTTTTCAGGGCAATGGGGGTTAAGTGACTTGCCCAGGGTCACACAGCTAGTAAGTGTCAAGTGTCTGAGGCTGGATTTGAACTCAGGTACTCCTGAATCCAGGGCCGGTGTTTTAGCCACCGCACCATCTAGCTGCCTCTCCTCCTCTTTTAAAATTCTGGGTGCAGCTCTTGTCCACCATGTAGACACTGTTGGTCAATCTCTACAGGGTGTTGTTCAAGTGTGTTGAAATCTTATCAATATTCATTCTTCATCCATTTGATCTTTCCTATGTGAATGGATGGACCAAACTCATTTTTGTGATTGTTGATCTTTCTCACAAGGCTCCATAATGTCTGAATGTAATCAACATGATGTCTACTCATACTGCCTTTCTTGATATTTCTCACATATAATATTCTGTTTCCCATCTCTGTGCTTTTATACTGGCCTTGCCTCATGCCTAGCATGCTCTCCCTCCTCACTTCTGACTCTGAAAATCCCTTGCTCCCTTCAACACAGCTCAGGTTTCATCTTCTTGCAGAAGACCTTTCCCAGTCCCTCCAACTTTGAGTGCCTTTTCTTTAAAGGTTACCTTCTAAGTCTTTTGTATGTATCTCAAATATATATATGTTATCTTTCCCATTAGCCTATAACTCCCTTGAAGGTATCAACTGTTTTGCCTTTATCTTTGCATCCCCATTGCTTAGCACAGTGATTGGCACATAGCAAGCCCTTAATAAACATTTGTTGGTTAATTTATCAATTGAGTTGGCCAGTTTGAGTCACAACAGCAAATCTACTGCACTACTTTATAGTCATATTTTTGTTTTTGGCAAGAAAAAAATATGGGATTGCTCAACTTGATCACCCACCTAATTCATTATATTTGGTTTCAAATGACTAGCAGATGTTTCCAAAAAATGAAAACCAGCCTCAAAGGATGAAGATCAAAGATTTTAGGAATTTAGGTTGGAAGGGACCTTTGAGGTTATTTATCCAATCACCTCATTTTACAGATGAGAAAACCAAGGTCTAGACAGGGTAGGTGACTGATGGGAGCTTATACCAGAAGTAAAATGGCAGAGGGAGGGTTTTAACCCATTGCTTCTGGATCCAAACCCAGGAACTTTTCACTGTGCCACTTTGCCTCTCACTGCCATGGAGGATACTCAAAAACTGGGGCCTAGGCTCTAAAGACAGTTCTAAGAGAGGGACTCCACAATGTTGTCAGCAGTGGTGATACCTTCCAAGGGGCCTATTCTGAAGAGGATAGGATTCATCTGGTTGTTCAAATGCTAGTGTATATGTATGCACATACACGCACAGGTGATATGTATATGCATTTATATACATATCTTAGAACATGCATAGGGGCAGCTAGGTGGTACAGTGGATAGAGCACTGGCCCTAGAGTCAGGAAGACCTGAGTTCAAATCTGGCCTTGGACACTTGACACTTACTAGTTGAGTGACCCTGGGCAAGTCACTTAACTCCAAATGCCTCACCAAAAAAAAAAAGGGATAAAAAGGAACATGCTTACTATGTACACGTACACGTACACATACACACATGTTCACACATATACTGTGTCACATATATACCACCATCACACCTGTGTGATTTTACACAAATCACTTAATGTCTTTGAGACTGAACTCTCTCATACATAATAGGCCATATGGAATATTGCTTAGAGCTCTGGTCTTAAAGGAAAGAAGAAGAGGGTTCAAAACCTGCTTCTGACTCATACTTGACTGTACTTCCTTCCTTTTTCCTTTGATATTGAAATTGACCTTTTTTTATTCAGCAAAAAAAAAAAAATCTATCTTCTCCCCCTCTCCCTGCCCCAACTGAGAAAGAAAGAAAACCAAAATACCTGTACAAACAATGTAGTCAAGTAAAAAAAAAAGTCTCATTCCACAGTCTGCATCCTTCACCTCCCTATCAGGAGGTGAGAAGCGTGTTTCAGCATGAGTTCTCTAGAATCATATTTGATTATTGTGCTGATAAGAGTTCCTAAGTCAAAAAAAAAGTTCCTAAGTTTTTCACAGCTATTTGTCTTTACAATATTGTTATTGTTCACTTCAATCTGCATCAGTTTATACATGTCTTCCCAGGTTTCTCTGAAAGTATCCTTTTCATCATTTTTTGTAGCACAATAGTATTTCATCACATTCATATAATATAACTTGTTTAGCCATTCTCAAGTTCATGGGCACCCCTCAGTTTCCAATTCTTTGATGCTACAAAAAGAAATGCTATAGATATTTTTTTATATCCTTAGTTAAAGTTGGTTTTGCTCAGAACTAGTTTTGCTTAATCTACCTTCCCTCTTCATACCCTATCTCCCTTCCATTTTCCTGCTAAATGAAAAGTATTTTTATGCCTATCTCTGCATGTAATTATGTGTTCTTTCTTCCTTTGACAAGTTCAGATGAGAGAGAGACTCAACTGTTGGTCATTCTCACATCTTCCCTTTTGTTTATTTCTTGACTTTTGACTCCTTCTTAAAGTGGAGCACTGCCTCCAAGATGCACTATCCCAAGCTTCAGAAGGTCCCAGGTGGTAAGATTTAAGGAGAGGCACATTCTCAGCTCACCTGGCCTGTGTTCTGGTCTGTCTTCCTTTTTGTTTATTTAGAAGTATAGTTGCACACACAGATTATGTGAAATTATTTCCCCATACCTTTCTTTCCTTTCCCCTTAACCCAACTAGTTTATTCCCCTTCCCCTCCCTTTCCATTCTTCTTTTAGTATCAAGACATAACAGAACCACTCCTAATATTTATCTAATGAGACTCTCAGACTCCTGATGATAATAGGGTTCAGAGGAGACACATGCATCATCATCTCCCTTTAGAAGAATATAAAGTTTTTCCATATTTGGTCCTTTATAATTGTTTGTTCATGTTTATCTCTTAATTCCTGTGTTTGTACTTCAAGATTTCTTTCCAGCTCTGGTCTTTTCATCAGAGACACTTGGAAGTCCTCTAGGTGATTAAAGATCTATTTTTTTCTCTTTTAGGATTATACACAATTTTCCTGGGTAAATTGTTCTTGTCCATTACCCTATATCCTTAGCCTTCTGGAATACCATGTTTCAATCTCTTCACTCCTTCGTAGTGGTGATTGTTAAATCATATGCTATCTCCTCAGTACTTTGCGTTCTTTGTTTCTGATTGCTTGCAATATTTTTTCTTTGACCTGGAAGCTTGAGATTTTGGCTATAATGTTCCTGGAAGTTTTTATTTTAAGGTTTCTTTTAGGAGATGACTACTGGATTCTTTCTATTTCCATTTTGTCCTCTGGTTCTAAGACATCTGGGCAGTTTTGTGATTTCTTGGAATATGATCTCTAAGCTCTTGTTTTGAACATGACTTTTAGATAGTTCAACGATTCTTATATTTTTTCTACTTTCTAGGTTTCTTCTTCTTTTCCTCCTCCTCCTCCTCCCTGTTTTCCTCCTCTTTCTTCTTCAAAAGACCAGAGAAGTTGGCACTTTCTGCAATAATAGCTCACATTATAGTAGATTACAGATTTCAAAGCCCTTTACTTACAACAACCCTATGAAACAGTAACTGCAATCTTTCTTATCCCCTCTTTTACAGATAAGAAAACCGAGGCTTAAGGAGTTGAAGTCACTTGCCCAAGTTTGCATAGCTAATGCATGGCAGAGCTGGGAGGCATGAACCCAAGTCTGCTGACTCCAAAACCCTCTGTTCTTTCTGCCAGATCCCACTTCTGACACAGATATGTTGAATTTTCTATAAAGATCTTTGAGAATCATCCAGTTGTTATGACTCATCTTCTAACCAATGATCAACCATGTCTAGATAGGACATGGGGTCCTCTGTGATGATAGGGCCAAACATATACATTACTTTGGAAGGACTGACAATCTCAAAAAAATTATATATTTTAAACATTTACTATATAATATAGTTAACAGAAACTAACCCACCAAACATGAAAATATCATAATTAATGCTGTGCAAGGGGAAAATGTCATAGTTCAGTATTTATAATAAACCAACATGAAACTCTAAAGTAAATCAGACTGCACTATGAAAAAAAAAATCCCATGAGCTGAATTGCATGGTGTAAAGAATACAAATTAGTGGATTGTTTTCATATATATATGTGTTTGTAAATATATATGTGTGTGTGTGTATGTATGTATGTATGTGTAAAGGCTACCTGGGCTTTGTGTGTGTTTCATCTATTTAGTTTGCTTCTCTCATTTACATACTTGTCCTCATTAGGGTGTCAGTGTCAGAGCTGGCCTCAGTTCTGAAATGTGAGTAAATGTCTTGCCATGTGATACTGATTTTCCATTGCATCTTCTGGCCCTTATGGTGTCTGAGATGAGCAATAATGGTTGGTAAGTAAGAGAAACCTTCAAATAAAAGAAGTCAACTTTGAAAACATATTTGAACCTCAGTGCCAACCCCAACTTAATGAGGTCTTGGACTAATAAAGCAGATGGTTAGAGACCCAAAATGAATCATTGTTTAAACAAGGCCTTTATGGAAGGAAACACCTAATGTTTCTAACTGGATGATAATTTTCATCATCATAAGAATACTTGGAACTTCTTAAACACCTTTCATCTGAAGATCTCAAAGTCCTTTAGAAGTAGCTCATGAAAAGTCTCTGAGTTAGGGGAATATGTAGGAGGTTTACAAATATTCCTAAAGAGTGAATATGGCAATCAACAGCAACTGTTTATGGTACAGAGCAGAGATTTCACAACCATTTTGGAACCAAGTAGAAAATCTAGTAGCTGGAAGATTTAGAAATACTAGTGATCAGTCCCTATGTTGAAATTTGCCTGGAACTCTATATTTAACATCTCTGCTTTTTTTTTTTAAAGCTATAGAAGAAATATCTAAATGAAGTGATATAGAGTGAAGCAGAACCAGAAAAAAAATAATACATGCAATGACTACAACAATGGAAGTGAAAAGAACAAGCCAAAAAAAAAAAAAGCCCTCAAATGGAATGCAGCATGATTATAACAACTGATCCTGGGTTTAGGAAATAGCTGATAAAATGAATCTTCCTCCCCTCTGCAGAAGTGGAGGACTATGGGTGCGGAACATTCATTTTGTGTTGCTGGACTTCTTCTCTCTCCCATTTCCCTTTAAAAAAAAAAAGATCTTTATTTTAAGGAATGAGTATTGGAGAGGATGGTATATATTTAGAAATTCAGGTAACAAAAAAAATCGTCAAGTCACTCCAAGTATTTCCCCCAACATGTCACTGTTGTTCAGAAGGATCCTTCTGGAACATAATTTGATGGTAGGGATCATCAATATCCTTGTCAGGTCTCAAAGGTAAAACATCGTGTAGGTATATTGAATTATAAATGACAAAAATTTATTAAAATTAGAGAATCATATTGAAGACTCAGAGCTGTAAAGGATCTCAGAGTTCATATTTTCTACTCCTTGAGTCCCTCAAAGGTTAAGTGACCTGGGGCAGCTAGGTGGCACAGTGGATAAAGCACCAGCCCTGGATTCAGGAGGACCTGAGTTCAAATCTGGCCTCAAACACTTGACACTTACTTCCTGTGTGACCCTGGGCAAGTCACTTAACCCTCATTGCCCCACAAAAAAACCCCCCAAAACGGTTAAGTGACTTGTCCACAGTTAAATTGGCAGTAAGTAGCAACACCTGGGTTCAAATCCAGGGCCTTTCATTTCAGATTTAGAAAGTACTCTCACCACTGCACAACACTGTCTCTAGAGAAATGTGACCTCGGTCAAGTAATTTAATGTAGTTGTGCCATGTCCCGATTTGTAAAATGATGTTAATAATATATACCCCTTACTAACTCCACAGGCAGGTTGGGGAATTAATAATATGGTAGACCTGAAGCCTTGTGAACTCTTCAGAAGAAAGATGTTATTATAAATGTAAGGTATTATCATTATCATTGCTTGAGAAACTGAAACTTAGGATGGAAAAGTAGCTTATACCCCAGTAGGGAATGGCATTGGGTCTCAAGTAAGGAACCAAACTCAGGAGAGTCTAGTCAGCTGAATTTTCAGGGCTTATATAGAAAGCATTGGGCTCTCTGTTAAAACCATTGTAGAAGGAAGGATATCCCCTGCTAAATCATGCTATGTAACTTCCTGTAGCTTATACCCTAGTATTCTTTCTGAGTGACAATTTCACAGATTTGAATTAACTTGCGAAGTCAAATATGATTTCATCAATCAATGGTAAATGTTTCTACTAAAAGTGTCAACCAATAGTCAAGTCATTTTTCTTGGAAAGTCCACTCCATTTCCCACCCCCACCCCCCAAGAATTGCTTGTTTTTACTAGATTATATGCTTTGAAAGAAACTCAGGGGCAGCTAGGTGGCACAGTGGATAAAGCATTGGCCCTGGATTCAGGAGGACCTGAGTTCAAATCCGGCCTCAGACACTTGACACTTACTAGCTGTGTGATACTGGGTAAGTCACTTAACCCTCATTGCCCCCCCAAAAAAGAAAAGAAAGAAAGAAAAGAAACTCAAAGAGGAATGGGGACAATCTCTGCAAACAAATGAAATGTTTTCAGATTTCATGCAGGGTACATTAGGTAGTTCTCATTAAGCTTTTTTGACTATTATGGCTTTAGCACCCTCATTTTTCTATGCTCCTAATATCTCTGTTAAATTCTGTAAGCTGATATCAGGAATTTTTAAATAGTACTTCATTTGAAGAAACTTATTTTCTAGCTTCTAGATTCCTTGTTGTTCTTCAGTGAAAATGAAAAAAAAAGTCAGGATATCAAAATCCACTAATCCTTTTTTTTTTCTTGCATTAAGAAGACTTTGCTGTTTATATTTCTTAAACATAATAGACCTCATTGCCCCACAAAAAAAAATAGACAATGGCAAATGAAATTGGTCATTGTTGCATTTTTTTTAACGAATTGTAGTGGCATTTCTTTAATAGATCCTGCTTATTATGGTTAATGGAAACTATATCAGGTGAGAACTACTGAGCCAGTTAAAAGTTGCCATCCAATCAGAACAGATATTCCCCAACTTTCTGGGTAAGAACTACTTTTTGAAATAGTTGACATTGTTTAGAAGTGGTGGGGGAAGGTAGAGGAGATGAGATTCTAACAATGAAGTCTCTCTGGAGGGCATGGTTGCCCAGTGAAGGACAGTGAAAAGAATTCTGGGTAAGCTTTAGAGGCAGAGGACCTTGATTAACATTCAGGTTCTTGCAACCTTCTAGCTGTATGACCTTGGTCCTTGGTTGTTACTTGCCCTTCCTGTGCCTATTTTCTCTTCTGTGAAATGCTTTATGTAGTGGTGAAGATGGAAAGTTATAATGACTACATTTTCCCATTTAAGATGGATTCAGCATCAATGGGACCCTGTGTTTAATCACTTCACGAAATATAATTTTCAAGTCCATTCACACCTATTTATTAGGTACTTGCAATGCAAGAGACACTATGTTAGACCCTGGGGATATGGAGGGTAAAATGCCAACCCGCCCCCCCCCCCCATGCAGAGATGACTTACTCACACAGGAATATCACACAAGGTATGGGGAGGGGGAAGAGGTGACAGGAGAGAGCCAGACAAAATATTTCAGAGAAATCTGAGGAGCAAGAGAATTTGATCATGTTCAAGAGGGATATAAACAGGACTGACATTTAAGGCTTCCTACCAGGCTCATCTCTTTGCTTTAAATTTTAGCTCTGTTTTGCATCTTATTCTTGATAGTTATGAAATTTTGAGAATAAGCTTCTGAGTAAATGAAATCTGGCATGTTAATTAGCATACTTTTATTTGTTGAATGTCATCATAAGAAAGTTGGTTGTTTTTAAAATACTTTCTCTTCAAACTCTTGGAATATCTGTGACATTTTATTACAAAAGCACCTAAATGTATACCAAATAAATCAAATTATTTTTCCACATGTCATCGATTTAAAAATGAGACTGTAATATTTTAATTACCTCCTAGATGAGCTTTAACCATTTAAGAACAGCTAAACTAAGAGACACTGAAATAATTTATAATGCAAATGCTAACACAAGTTTCCCCATAGTCCTTCTGGGAAGGCTTCTGCTGAGACCAGATTAATGTACCAACCAAAGAAAAGAGTTGACCATGAGGCACAGGTCAGGATACTCTGGAGAGCAATCAGGGGTTTGCTGGATAAAGAATCAACTGGCCTGGGGGCAGCTAGATGGCTCAGTGGATAAAGCACCCGCCCTGGATTCAGGAGTACCTGAGTTCAAATCCGGCCTCAGACACTTGACACTTACTAGCTGTGTGACTCTGGGCAAGTCACTTAACCCCCATCGCCTGCAAAAACAAACGAAACAAAAAACAAACAAAAAAAAGAATCAACTGGCCTGACATGTTGAAGTCACCTTCTAGTACCCTAGAAATTTGCCCATTTTGTGAATGTAGTCTTACCTTGTAGACAGTAATCCCCAAAACATTGAGCTGAATACAATTTTCTTCAACCGAGAAGTAGGTTATGTCTTCATTTTTTTGTGTGTGGGGGGCAATGAGGGTTAAGTGATTTGCCCAGGGTCATACAGCTAGTAAGTGTCAAGTGCCTGAGGCTGAATTTAAACTCAGGTCCTCCTGAATCCAGGGCCCTTGCTTTATCCACTGCACCACCTAGTTGGCCCTATGTCTTCATTTTTATAGAATTACACTAACAAACCGAAACCATTCCCCTCCCCCCCCCCGCAGAGAATTAGTCATGTTGTTTTTAATAACTAAACAATTTTAATCTTAATAGCATTTTATTTTTTTCCAGTTACATGTAAAGATAGTTTCCAACATTTGTCAGAACCATTTTTTTGTTTGTTTGTTTGTTTTGTGGGGCAATGAAGGTTAAGTGACTTGCCCAGGGTCACACAGCTAGTAAGTGTCAAAACCATTTTTTAAAAAAGTAAATTTTCTTTCCTTTATATTTTAAAATGTCCATATTATAAAAAAAGCAAATGAAAAGAAGTACTAAAAGATCAAACTCTCACAAAGGCCATCGGCCAATAGTCAAGGGTCCCAAATCAGTCTATCACTATCAATTGTCCAATCATGTAGAAGCCCAACCTACACTATCAAAGGAAGGCCCCTACTGTCCACATTCCTTCCCCAAAGTCTGATGGGATTTAGAATAGCTGGGCATCCATCTCACAGGGCATAGAGATATAGCCTCACCCCCCCATTTCATAGAAGAAGAAACAGGAATAGGAAGGGCAAGTAACAACCAAGGTCATACAGCAGAATAGGATTTTGAAGTTTTAGTGAAAGTAACAGGATGGGGGCAGCTAGGTGGTGCAGTGGATAAAGCACTGGCCCTGGATTCAGGAGGACCTGAGTTCGAATCTGGACTCAGACACTTGACACTTACTAGCTGTGTGACCCTGGCCAAGCCACTTAACCCTCATTGCCCTGTAAAAGAAAAAAAAAAGAAAGTAACAGAATCATCTGCTAGCTTATCCTAGGACGTTAAATATAGAGTAACTTGGGGCAGCTAGGTGGTGTAGTGGATAAAGCACCGGTCCTGGATTCAGGAGGACCTGAGTTCAAATCAGACCTCAGGCACTTGACACTAGCTGTGTGACCCTGGGCAAGTCACTTAACCCCAAGTGCCCCGCAAAAACCAAAACAAACAAATAAACAAAAATAAATATAGAGTAACTTGTGTATAATGAACATAGCTCTAGGTTTGGAGCAGGGGGGAAGAGAAAAATTTTGATTAATTCTATCTTTGAGATCTTAGAGTCTAACAATTAACTGAGTCAAGTTTCATTTATCATTGTGTTACTCTTTCTTTTACATAGTGCTGAACAGGTAATTCAATCTCCCATCTTAAATGTGATGACAAAGGTTAGGAGGTTCTTTTCTTACTTGTTAATGGTGTTTGTTTTGAGATTTTCCAATCATTTCTCCCATTAAAATGTGAACTCCTCTAGGGCAGGGACTGTCTTTTGCTTTTCTTTGTATCCTCAGGCTTAGCATAGTGCCTTGCACACAGTAGGCACTTAAATGCTTATTTAAGAGCAGCTAGGTGGCACAGTGAATAGAGTGCTGGACCTGGAGTCTTCCTGAGTTCAAATCTGGCCTCGGACATTTAGTAGCTGTGTGACCCTGGGCAAGTCACTTAATTCTGTTTGCCTCAGTTTCCTTATCTGTAAGATGAGCTAGAGAAGGAAATGGCAAACCATTCCAGTATCTCTGTCAAGAAAACCCCAAATGTGGTCACGACAAGAATCAGGTGCCTCTGAAAATGACTGAAATGTTTATTGACTGACTCGTAGATCTACTCTTCTACTTCCCTTGGGAGTTGTTCCTTCTGACAAAGGCCCAAGCCCTATAATCTCATCAAAAGGATTTTATGGGGGCAGCCAGGTGGCACAGTGGATAAAGCACCGACCCTGGATTCAGGAGGACCTGAGTTCAAATCCAGCCTCTGACACTTGACAATAGCTGTGTGACCCCAGGCAAGTTACTTAACCTCATTGCCCTGCAAAAAACCAAAACAAACCAAAAAAAGGATTTTATGAAATGGGAGAGGGGGGAAAGGGAGGCACCTCCACTTTTTCTTCTCTTCTTTACTTCTTATAATATTGACCTCATAGAAATTGCCACCGATCTCTTAATTGCCATATCCAATGGCCTTTTCTCAGTCTTCATTCTCCTCTATCTCTCTGTAGCCTTTGCCACTGTTGATCACTCTCTTCTCCTTGATGCCCTCTTCTGGGCATCAAGTTTCTGGGAATCTACTCTCTCCTAGTTTTCCTTCTGTCCGCTCCTTCTTAGTCTTGTTTGCTGGACCCTCATCCAAGTCACGCCCACTAACCATGGGTATCCCACTGGTCTCTAACCTGGGACAGGTTATGTGTCTTCACTTGATGATCTCATCAGTGCCTATGGATTTAATTACCATCCCTACACTGATGATTCTCAAACATCTTAAACTCAACACATCATTATCCTGCCTCCTAAACCCTCCCCCATACCATCTTTCCTATATCTGCAGAGGGCAACGACATCCTCCCTCAGGCTCCCAATCTAGGTGTCATCCTGGACTCCTCATTCTCTCTCACATTCCCACCCCCACATACCCATCCAATTGCTTGCCAAGGCCTGTTGATTTTATCTTTGCAACATCCTTCCCTTACAGGATACAAGAGATGCTTTTCTTCTAAGTCACTGTGGGCACTCTAGTGCAGACCCTCATCACTTCATGGCTGGTGGGTCTGCCTGTTCCAAGCCAATCTGTGGTCCATTAGACCACCAAATTGATTTTCCTAAGCTCAAATCCAGTCATATCACACACTTCCCACCCACACCTCCCAAACACACTTCATAAACTCTAGTAGCTTCCTATTGCCTCCAGGATCAATTATAAAATGCTGTTTGGCATTCCAAGCCCTTCATAACCTAGTGCCCCCACTACCTTTTAAATTTTCTTACACCTTACTCCTTAAAGGATACTCTTAGATCCAGTGACATTGGCTTTCTGGCTCTTCCTCTAACAAGGCACTCCAATCTCTGGCTGTCTTCCATGCCTGGAATCCTCTCCCTCCTCTTCTCCACCTAAGGGCTCCTCTGGCTAAAATCCAAGTAAAATCCCATCTACAGGAAGCCCCTCTTAATTCTATTGCCTTCCCTATCTTCATTATTTCCTATTTATCCTTTATATAGTGTGTTTGTACATACTTGTTTACTAGTTGTCTCCTCCATTAGATTGTAAGCTCCTTGAGGGAAGGGACTGTCTTTTGCCTCTTTTTGTATTCCTAGCATTTAGCACAGTGTCTGGTATATAGTAGGAAATTAATAAAATGTTTGTGGACTGACTCAGATTGGTCATAGGCTTTCCTGGTTAACTCTGTACTACATATGAAATTGACTAAACTGAATAGTCATTCTGATGTCCATATTGTTCACGTCTTATGTGTGGTCCAGCATAAAGACTTTTTCAGGGCTATAGTCAAAAGTATTCAAGTTTTCAGAGGTTGTGAAATGTGTACTGTTTTCTTGTCCCAGAAAGACAACTAGGGCTAGCCCGGAGATGACACAGTAAATAAATATGTTCTCCATGTCCACACACCTAGACTTGCTTCATGGAGCTCTGGTTTTCCATGGAAGGCAGCTAGAAAATGATTGCTTCATCACAGTCACAACCCTATTGTCAATTTGATCATTTGTGGCATGTATTTTCTTCTGTGGTTGCTAAAATGGCAGCTAGGTTTACGTCTTTTTTTCCCCCTAGCCTGTGTTTCTATGTGTATGTAAATTATTCTTGTGAAAAAAAAATTGGTTATATGTTGAAGACCCATATAGTTCTTCCACCAACAAAGGTATCTTGAAAAAAATGCCACAAATGAACAATGACCTGAATCCAAAATGGAACAGGAAGAAGATGATGGCTTGTTTTATCTTTGGCAAAGAGTGAAATTCTTTTGACAGCCCCAAGTTTCTCCTTGAAACAAAGGTGCGCTTAAAAAAACCAAACGAACACAAAAAACCCAATATTCTTCCATTGATGTTATATGACTGTAGGTCATGGAATATCACAGTCTCCAAAGAACTGAAATCGAGGGCTACTGGAAGAACAGAAAAGCAGATAGTGGGTGTGAGCAGGCTGCAAGATATTACAGACAACATTTCATCTCCTGCTTCTTGCCCACATAGTAGCCCATGTCTGGAATGTAATTTTTCCTTCCCAGAATCCTTTGTCGTTTTTTTTAAGCATAGCTCAGGGGGCAGCTAGGTGGCACAGTGGATAAAGCACCGACCCTGGATTCAGGAGGACCTGAGTTCAAATCCGGCCTCAGACACTTGACCCTTACTAGCTGTGTGACCTTGGGCAAGTCACTTAACCCTCATTGACCTGTCAAACAAACAAACAAACAAAAAGCATAACTCAGGTACCACCTATGACACAGGATCTTTCCTAACCTCCTCAGTGACTAACACTGTACCTGTCTTGATGTTGTTTTGTAATTTCTTTGTCCTTTACAACTATGTATATAAATATACATGGTAGAATATGCTTAGTAGAATATAAATATAAATGTACTTATAAATAAATATAAATATACTTAGTAGAATATAAACTCTATGAGGGTAGGAACTGTTTTTGTTTTTGTATTCCCTTTCCAATGCTAGGCATATAGAAGGTGCTTAATAAATGCACATTGGATTGCTGTTTTGTCATGGGGGATAAATGGCACAAAGAAATATAGAAACATAGAGGCAAAAAAAAAAAAAAAGCCTGGTTGAATAGAAAGACTAAGGGATAACCAACAGAATCAGCAACTTTGTCAAAAAGACTGCATGACTACTATGTGTCAAGCATTGTACTAAGCACTATAGATACAAAGAAAGGGAAAAAAACCTCCCAAAATAGTTTTCGCCCTCAAGGACTATACATTCTAGTAGGGGAGATAATTTATACATACATACATCACATGCACACACATGTACACACAAATATACACATATATTCATGCATACACACACATACATACATGGTACATGCAGTATAGATAGAAGGAAACCTTAGAGGGGAAAGTCCTAATAGCTGAGGGGTCTGGGAAAGTCCTCTTGAAGGAAATGGAATTGGAGCAGAGTCTTTAAGTAGACCAGGGAAACTGGGAACAAGAGCTAGAGGCAGAGCATTTCAGGCATGTGGAACAGCCAGGGTAAAGGCATTATGAGATGGGCTGTTATAGAAAAGATAAACAGAGGAGGTCAAGGTAGCTGTGTTTTAGAGTGGGTGGGGCAGCTAGGTGGCTCAGTGGATAGAGCACCAGCCCTGGATTCAGGAGGACCTGAGTTCAAATCCAGCCTCAGACACTTGACCCTTAGTAGCTGTGTGACCCTGGGCAAGTCACTTAACCCCAATTGCTTCACTCCCCAGAATGAATGAATGAATGAATGAATAAACAAACAAACAAATAAATAAATAGAATGAGTGAAGAGGGATAAGGCACAAAGCTCAAAGCTAGGAGGAGAATGGTTAGGAGGGGTCTTAAATACCCAGCAAAAGACTTTATATTTGATCCTGGAGGGAGCAACTGGAACAGACTGAGTGAGGAGGAGGATGATATGGTTGGTCTACATGGTCCATTAGTATTTATACTACATAAAGAGCACATGAAGACCACCACTACCCCCCACCCCAGGTTGGCTAAATTCCTTCCAGCAGACTGATGGGAGGATGTGGTTGAGAAGCCCACAGGATGGGCCAGGATAACTGGTTTACCATCTTTGTTGGCGAAGGGAGTCCCCAGAACATCATTGAGATCATAGATCCATCAGAGAATTGAAGCGTGCATCTTTTTCTCATTTTAATTGAAGCAGGTATCTTTTTCTCATTTTAATTTTTATTGATCAGTTTTGTTTTTATATCATGTCATTTCTCAATATAATTCTCTCCACACTTTTCAGAGATCCTTACGACAAATTTTAAAAAGAAAGAAAGAAACCCACTCAAGCAAACTGTTGAACACATCTACAAAGTGTTCCACTCCCATCGTCCTTGACCTCTAAAAAGAAGAGAGGGAGATGTATTATCAGAACAACCTTCGTCATTACAATTATACTGTATTTCAATTCAGGGTGTTTTTTTGGTTGTGTGTTTTTTCCACTTACATTGTTATAGCCATTGTGTATATTGCTTTCCTGTTTCTGCTTACTTCCCTTTGAGTCAGATTATATGTCTTCCCATGCTTCCCTTATTCATATTCATAATCTCTTGCTGCACAATAATATCCCCTATTTTCATGTACCATATTTGTTTAGCCACGCCCCAATCGATAGACATTTCCTTTGTTTCTGGTTCTTCGTTATTATAAAAAGTCCTGTGTGGGGCACATATAACTATTTTTAAAATTACTGATATCCTTGGGATATATGCCTAATGGTAGACTGGATCCAAAGGCACCCACATTTTAGTCACAGAGAATGCTTCTGAGCAATATGGTCTAGTGGAAACAACTAGATTTGCAGGGAAAAGGATCCAGGCTCAAGGAAGGACCCTGCCACTTACTAGCTGTAGGACTTTAGTTGTTATTTAATTTCTCTGGACCTTGGTTTCTTTTTTTTTTCTTTTCTAAAAAATTTTAAAATAAAACAATTTTATTATTTTCCAGTTACTTGTAAGGATAGTTTTCAACATTTGTTTTTATAGGATTTTTAGTTGCAAATTTTTTGGACCTTAGTTTCTTTACCTGTAAAATTGAGTGTGGAATAAGCAGACTAGATGATGAAAAGATAGAGGAGAGGCCATCTACTCCAACCTATGGTCCCATAGTGATCATTACTTACTATAGTGATCATCTGTTCTTCCCTCTAAAGGGGAAAGGGAAAGGGTTCTGTTGCCAATAGAGAGTAGGAAACAGCTCTCCTCTCCCCACCTCAACTTTGCTGTCAAGAGAAGCCTAGGATACTGAGGAAAGGACCTTCCTGCCTCAGTTTCTTTATCTGTAAAAACAAGAGGGTTAGGCTACATGGTCTCTAAGATCCCTTTCATCTCCAACAGTTTATAATTCTGGATCTCAAGAGCAAAGGTCACCATGTCCCATGAGTCACTATAGCCCTGCACTTGGTAATCCAGAGATTAACTGTGTGCCTCACTACCATGAATAGAGGTTTAAAGAGCTCTGAGTTCTCATTTGGGATTGTTTTACAGTCCTAGACCAATGACCTTCAAGAAAGTTCTGTTTTCTTATCTTTAAATATGAACAATAATGCAGACTTGCCCTTTAGGGAGAGGATATAATAAGATAGGACTAAGGATTGCAAATCATTTTCAAAATGTAAAGCACTCTGTGAAGCATTAGGAAAGAATTGTTAGTAATTGAATATAAATGAAAAGTGAGATTGATTTAAATTCATCTGGCCTGGATGTCTCAACCTCAAATCTCTTTATTCATCACATACCACTGTCTCTATAAATATGTCACATAGCCACTTTGACTTACTATATCACCTACCATAAGTATGCAGTAGCATCATGTGGTCCACACTTGACTTCCCAGAATTTATTTTTAAGGTTGTTTGTGGAACAGGTCTCTTTTTTAGTTTCCTCAAACACCATAAAATAAACTCCTATTGCTTATTTTGTTCCCTTTCAGATTAGCAGAGAAGACCATGAACTTTGCTTCAACCACAAAATATGTAAAACTGGAAACTGATGGAGTTGAAGAATATGGCTTGAGATAGCCTTTGATGAAAGCATACATTCAATAGACTGTAAGTTCCTGAAAGGCAAGCACTGCTGCATTTTTTAGCTTTCTTTTTTCAGGAAGCAGCAAGTAATGTGGATTTAGTAAATATTTGTTGAATTTACTGTTCATCGAGTTCAAATATACAAATGTAAATTTCCACTCTTTATACTTTTTAGAATGGGCATCTTAAATTCATTTTCTTCTTCTATTTGTCTGAATTTCATTGCTATTATTATAGATATGTAATCAAGGAGCAGCAGAGTGGCAAAATGTATAAGAAAATGGACAAAAAGTTGAGAAGATCTGTGCTCCAGCCCTACCTTTGCTACACACTGGCTTTATGAACCTTGGGCCAGTCACTTAACCTCAACTCCTGAGACTAGAAGATATTGTCTTGCATTGGTAAAGAGAGTTTCCCCATGAGAAATTCCCTATACAAATGAAATGACAGGGATGGCATAAAAACCATTGTGGGGGGCGGCTAGGTGGCACAGTGGATAAAGCACTGGCCCTGGATTCAGGAGGACCTGAGTTCAAATCCGGCCTCAGATACTTGACACCTACTAGCTGTGTGACCCTGGGCAAGTCACTTAACCCCAATTGCCCCACCAAAAAAAAAAAACACAAAACAAAACAAAAAAACCATTGTGGTCATTATCACTTACGAAGTTGTAGTCAGGATATATTTTCATTTTTATTTCTTCCCTCTCCATCAACTTCATATGTTTTTCCACATTTCCTTGTCTCTCATGGGTCATTTCTCATGGCCCAACAATATTTTCTTTGCCTACGATATTTATCCACTACTATTTGTTTGTTCAGCTACTCCCCAACCATTAGATACCTGTAATTTCATAGACTTTCCACTTAGATGAATGAATTTCCATCTAAATATTTAAATGAAATCTCCTGTATTTTCACTAGTATTTTCAGTAGTCCAGAAATGATCAAATAGAATCCGTGTCATTTCACTGAATCTAAATGTAAAGGATCCAAGTGACACTTTCTCCATACAAGTAATTAAAGACGTAAATCTCTTTGCCTGCGTGTCTGGATTTGACACAGATTCCTTGCGTTTCAATAGTATCACTCCACTAAGATCATCACCACAACATCTGAGGAAATCATTTGTGGAAGAGGGTGGGTTTTTTTGTTTTTTTCTGCTTTTCTGAGTTCCTCATGCAGGAAACCACAGGAAACTGTATTGTAGTACACATTTCCCTGCAGGATTTGGTGTGTCATTCATTGTAGGGAATTTGGCTTCCCAGCTGCCTGTGGTTCATATTTTAAAATTCATTTCCCCATTCTCCCTCCCCTCCCCCAAGGATAATTTGATGAAGTCAGTTCCTCAGAGATAGAAAGTTTTTTTTTTCTTTCCTTCATTTTTCTTTAAAGGTCAGAGGTGAGTGGGTTGGTTGGTTTGCCCTATGGACACATCAGCATTCTGATTTAAAAAAAAAAGAATTTCAAGAGCCATAGTTTATGATTTTGACTCATGGAATCATAGTCATCCATCCTTCGTGATCGAAGGATAAGATATTCACTGCATAGTTATTTTTTTGTAACCTAATGGGATTAGTGTTCAGGGTGAATGGAAATATTATCTGTTATAACATCTGAAGAGTTGCAAGACAGGCAACTTGTAAGCTGCTTATATGAAAAGGGAAAGAAAAGCCAGGCTTTCCTCAGACAACTTAACAATCATTCATACGATAAAGAGATTTTACTTTAAAGTTTCACCCTCCTCCCTCACCCGGTTTTGTGTTTGTTTGTTTTTTTTTTCCTTTTGGATTAGGAAGCAAAAAACATATTTCCTTAGTAGGGCTTGGGGGTTGCTATGTTTTCCAAGTGAGAGTCAAAAACTTCACGTACACAGGCAGTTTTCTGAACATCTGTTTACTGTTTCACAAAGATATTGAGTTATATGCTCAATTCATTTCTCTCCCATCCAGACCTGTCGAGGGCCATCTCTTGTTCAGAGACTGTATTCCTTGGTCCAATGAAGAACAATGGATTGGAAAATGCCACAAACCCCTCACTCTCAATGGCTCCGATGTCATAGAGAGTTCTTGAAAATTGAATGGAGGTCCCCACTGATTTCTGGTATCCCTCTGTTCTGAGTTCCAGAATCCCAGCCTATCTGGTATTCCTGACTACCAGGTGAGTCTTCACTTCCATGAATAACAATATCTCTGATGCACGGACTTGGCTATTCTAAGGTTTGCAGGTGTTATCTTATCTCTAATTGTCCTTCCTTAGCCAAGTTTTTATTTAAATTCCTAAGTGCCCAGATGTCACAGAATCATGGGAGCTGAGTTGGGAGGTATCTCAGGGGTGAGAGCTTGTACTGAGACAAGAATTCCCCCTGTGATATGCCTGACAAGTGGCCACTCAGTTCCTGTTTGAAGACCTCCAAGGAGGGTGATCCACCTCAGGGAAGCCCATACCACTCTGTTGGGCAGTTTTTCCTTTTAGCAAATTAAATGTGACTTTTTTGCACTTCTACCCATTTCTTCCAGATCTGCAGCCCCCCTTCCCCCCAAAGAGAACATATCTAAGGCTTCTTTATGTGACTTACTGGAAGACAGCTATAATGCCACCCCTCCCCCTAATCTTCTCTTCTCCATTAAAAATATATCTGTAGTTCTTAAAACTGCTCTCCTATGGCATGAACGGAAGACCCTCCTCTGTCCTGATTGCTCTCCATTAGATAGGTGCTCTCTAACTTATCAATGTGCTTCTTAAACCTTGATGCACAGAACAGAACAAAACATTTCAGAAGCTTTCTGACCATGGCAGAATACAGTGGGACCCTATCATCTCCCAAAGTTCTGGATGCTATGGGTCTTGTATTGTGATATGATATCATATGATATGATAATATCCATTATATACTATTATATAAATATAATAATACAACACAACATAATAATTATACTATACTGTACTACACTATAATATAAATAATATAATGTAATGTAATAATATAACATGATATAATAGAATGCCAGGTAATGTAGTGTAATATAATGTAATGTTATATAATATAATATAGCATTTGTGTTATTGGTTGCCATATCACACTTACATATTAAGTTTGCAGTGCACTAAAATCTCCATATCATTTTTAGAACTGCTATCTAACCATCCTCTTAGCCAGCTGTTTATTTTCCAAATCTGCCTTTATCTTCAGACATTCTACTTCAGTGAGCAGCCATAATGAAAACAGACCATTCTCAGTCTGCATTTTCTTGCTCAAGACTTTAGCAAAGCTTTCTAGGTTCTCTTCATCAACATTCTTTGTACTTGTGAATTGTCATAAGTGGATAATAGTCTTTTAGCTTGACAAGTTTTGCAAAATTCTCTTGAATATATACTGCAAGAAGACAGAAGACCTTACTATTGAATCAACAAGCCTTTATTAGGGGCAGTTGGTGGCACAGTGGATAGAGCACCGGCCCTGGATTCAGGAGGACCTGAGTTCAAATCCGACCTCAGATACTTGACACTGTGTGACCCTGGGCAAGTCACTTGACCCTTATTGCCCTGCCCCCCCTATAAAAAAAAAGATTTCTGGTACAATTCCTCCACTTCTCCCTTTCCTTCTTTCCGTCAATTTTTCTTCCACTAGACGTAACTGAGCCTGTGCTTATAGGCTTTTCCCCACTCTCCTTCCTAATCTTGCTGTGCCTTTAGACCTCAGCAGAAACCCTTTCCTTCTCTTCCTCTCCCACCAGAACCTCTGTGAATGGGGAAGACACAGGAAAGTATCCCTCGTCCCTGGACCATTTTTCTAAATTGCAACCTGCTTCTCTCCTCTAGTCACTTGGCTGTGGCATTCCACAGTGCTAAAGAGAGAAAATAGTATTCGTCGCCATTTCCATAGAATTTAAGGTTTCCTAAGTGCTCCACATAAATTGCCTCGTTTTATTCTCATCACAACCCTGTGAAGTAAGTTGTTGCCCTTCCTTCATTTCCCAAGAAGATCAATGACATCCATTTTGAGTAATGTCTTGACTTGCTCATGAATTGGACTTAAGTGAGGCAGAGTTATGCAAAGTCATAAGTCTCAATCTCTCTTCCTGAGTCATTGAAGTCCAGTGGCAGGACAAAAGTCAGCACTGGTAAGGGCCCAGGATGCAGTGCGTGACCTTGGCATTTTCCATGTCTGATAAAGCTCTAAGCACTCCACAAGCCTTGCTTTAGCTGCCTTCCCAACCACTGGAACAAATTGTGCTTATCCACCCATTCTGCTGGGGGAAGTGTTCACATGCTTGGGATAGACATCCTCCTGACTTATCAACAGTTGGTTATCCTCAATTTAGTTTAACCCATCTGCGGAGAGGGTTTTATCAGGATATGGCCACCACACATGCTGCAGCTTCTTAGGACCACATATGAGAGTTGGGTGACAGGTGAACACCAAAGGTGAATGAGCAGCCTTACAAAGGGCTCAGCAAGCCCTCACACCAGAAGTGCTGGTCCTCTTTGAACACCCCATAGAGGTTAAGTACAACAGACACTACTGGGGACGCTGGGAGATTAAGCGATGTGCCCGTGGCTACATAGCTTGTGTGGAGGTACAATGCCAACTTGAGTCTTTCCTGGTGACAGGAAGGAAATTGAGATGTTTGGAGATTTGCTGCAAGCAAACTTTGAGCCTTCACTTCCCCTTCGATTTTCAGAAGAAGCCTAATGAAAACTCCAGGTGTCCAAATGAGAAAGCACAATCCTGATTTGTGGGTTACGAGGATTTCTGGTATACTCTGATTACTCTTCTGAGTCTGTGATTCTTTCCTCTTTGTATTTTTGAAGCAATGTTGTTTTGTGGATAGTGAGCTGGACTCGAAGCTGGTAAGACATGAGTTCGGGGCGGCTAGGTGGCGCAGTGGATAGAGCACCGGCCCTGGGTTCAGGAGGATCTGAGTTCAAATCTGGCCTCAGACACTTGACACTAGCTGTGTGACCCTGGGCAAGTCACTTAACCCCCATTGCCTCACTTTAAAAAAAAAAGACATGAGTTCAAATCCAGCCTTTAACATGCTCTGTGTGACCCTGGACAAATCAACAATTACTAAGTGCTCTGGGCAAGTCTCTAAGACTAAAACATTCTGATGAGCATAGAAGAGGGAATTTCCTCTAAGAATTCCCTATACCAAGGAAATCACAGGTTCAGTCCCTATCACTTATACTTTTAAAAGTGCAATCTCTCAAGGTTCTCAATTAACTTCAACAAATTTATCTCTTTGGTGCTTACTTTGAGCAAGGCACACTGCTAAGTGCTGTCAAAACAAAGGCAAAACCACTTGCCCTCTCAGATTCTACTGGGAGGTGGAGAGGACATGATAAAATTATGGTTGCACTTAGGCAAATCCTCTTTGTGTGTGTGTGGGGGGGGTGGGGGGACAATGAGGGCTAAGTGACTTGCCCAGGGTCACACAGCTAGTAAGTGTCAAGTGTCTGAGGCTGTGCTCCACCTAGCTGCCCCATTTAGGCAAATCCTAATGTAAACGACAAACAAAGCCTCCATAATCGTCTTTGTATTTTGGATCTGATTTTTGTTTGTATTTTAAAAAGTTTAGCTTTTGATCTTAAAAATATTTAAATTTAGTTGTTATAGTTGGTTTTTTTTTTTAGATTGATGGTTAAAAATCATGCCCTTTAGGGGCAGCTAGGTGGCGCAGTGGATAGAGCACCAGCCCTGGAGTCCGGAGTACTTGAGTTCAAATCTGACCTCAGACACTTAACACTTACTACCTGTGTGACCCTGGGCAAGTCACTTAATGCCAATTGCCTCACTAAAAAAGAAAAAAAGAAATCATGCCCTTTAGCACTGAGTATTCAATAAATGTTTGCCTTTGAAAGAATAAATATGATTCCCTGGCTGTCATCCTAATATGTTGATATATGCAGCATGGAAACAATAAATGCACTCATCTGAGTGCATAATAATCCTCTATCCTGGGGAGGGAGGAGTACCAAGACAATCTCCTGTAGGAGGAGGCATCCGACCTGGGGTCTTAGGGATGGGCTGAGGAAGGAGAGAGGGTGGTTCAGGCGTGGATAGCAGCCTGTGAAAAGGTACAGAGGTAGTAGGTGGGGTGGGCGGTGTCTTGGAGGAGGATGGAGGGACCATTTGACAGCCATAGAAAGTGGGGGGACTAATAGGGAATAAGACTGAAGAGGCAGATGGGATGGAGTGAGCCAGGAGGTGAAGGGTCTAACGTGCAAAACTGAGGAGAGGCAATAGAGAACCACTGAAGAATTCTGAGTGGTGACATTCTTGGGTATTTTAGGAATATGAATTCTCATGTAAATGAAACTTCACTTATAAAATCTATGTACTTTATATAACAGTAGCTATATGGTTTACATAACATTCAAAATAGAGATGAGTGTTGGATAAGATGTGAGATGCAAAGTACTAATGGGAACACAATGCTAACAGCAAATGTTTATATAGCACTTGATGGTTTGAAAATCAATGCTTGAGCACTGGCCTTGGATTCAGGAGGACCTGAGTTCAAATCCAGCCTCAGACACTTGACACTTACTAGCTGTGTGACCCTGGGCAAGTCACTTAACCCTCATTGCCCTGCAAAAAAAGAAAAAAAGAAAAACAATGCTTGATCCTTACTACGATCCTATAAGATAGGTGTCATTTTACAGATAAGAAACTGAGGCTGTGAGTGACTGTGAGGGTAAGTGACTTTTCCAGGATCACAGAGCTGCTACACATCCAAAGGAAGGACTTCCTGACTCCAAGTCCAACAGTTAGGACAATTCACTATATATTGGCTATATTCATTCTTTTGAAGGCTGCATTCTGGAATCCTCTACCAAGCCACAGAAACCTTGGCATCCTAGAAGCTCACTCCAGCCCCAGAATTCATACAGTGGCAGTGTCCGCCTCTCCTATGGCCTCTCCCTCTGATTGGATGGCTCCTCCCAGACCTTCCCTTTAAGGAGGCAGCTGAGTCTTCTCTCCAGACTGTACTCTATACTTTGTCTACCATAGGCTTGAGCCCACTACCTTCAAAATCAGTCGGAGCAGCTAGGTGGCGCAGTGGATAAAGCACTGGTCTTGGATTTAGGAGGACCTGAGTTCAAATCCAGCCTCAGACACTTGACACTTACTAGCTGTGTGACACCCTGGGCAAGTCACTTGACTCTTATTGCCCTGCCCAAAACAAACAAACAAAAAACAAAACAAACTCAGTCAATAGACATTTATTAAGTACCTACTTTGTGTAAGAAACTGGGCCAAGCACCCACTGTGCAAGCATTGTTCTAAGTGACAAGGATACAAAGAAAGGCACAAGACATTCCCTGCCCTCAAGGAGCTCACAATCTAATAAGGGGCCACAACACATTAAAAGAAGTTGAATTGCTTGAGTTCTTGTGGGTGGGGGGTGGGAATGGAGGGAGGAAGAGAAGTTGGAACGCAAAGTTTAAAAAAATTGATGTTAAAATTTATTTTTACATATGTTTTGGAAAATAAAATTCTATTCAAAGCAAAAAAAAAGAAGTTGAAAAGGGGGTAGTGGGATGTATGATGAAGTCCTGTAGCTTGAGGGGGAAATGGTCTGAGGAGGCAAGAGTGTCAAGGTTGGTTCATCTTGGAGAAGGATGAGTTTCTGGAGATCATGGAGTCCAGGAAAGCAACCAGTGTAAAATGATGAGTACCTTGAGTCTCTTGCCCTCCCCTCCCAGCTTTGTTTTATGTGTGCTCTTGCTACCCCATTAGAATAGATGCTTCTTCTGAACAGGGGCTGTCTTTCTGATCTGTATCACCATGCAAGTATTTGTATTCCCAGTACCTAGCACTGTGCTTGGCACATAGAACTCACCCAACAAATGCTTATTGACTGACTATCTGTCTTATTGACTTGTCACAAAGAATAAAGTCTAGTCCCTTCCCTGGGGAAGCTTAGACTACCAGGAGAGAGAAGATGTGCACAAGTTACTAACACAATGTGAAAGCACGTTGAGAGGTACAAAGTAGTACTGAGAGGAGGGGAAGACAACAATGGATGACATTTCTTTAGCCTTTAAGGTGGACTAAGCATTTTCCATAACTTATTTAATTCTCATCACAACCCTGTGAAGTAAGTACTACAGGCATTATTGTGGCCACTTTACAGTTGAGTACAGTGAGGTTCCAAGAAGATCATCGATTTGCCAACATAGGGTCTCAGGCACGCAGCCATATTTACATATGGGCACACTCCACACAGCCAGTGTGGAGGGAGGATTCCAACTCGGGTCCCTCCTGAGGACAGGTTCCACCCAGCTGTCTTCCACACCACAATCAGGCAAGCACACCAATAGCCGATGAATTGTTCTCAACGCCTCCTTTCTAGCCACTGAATTTTGTTTTTTCCTCAATAACATTCTCTCTCTCTTTTTTTTTTCCCTGTAGGATCACCAATAGGTATTGCATCATCACTTCCCTTTCCCCTAATGCTCTGTGACCCACTGTTTGGATTATCAGGAAGGAGCAGCCAAAAGGTATTAGCTATGGCATTTGAGGTGGGGGAAAAACAAGAAGAGGAAATGGCTCTTTTTAATTCCCCTTTATATCCACCTATCATGGAGGTCCCATGCACTGGAGTCCAATATGTCCCCCATACTGGACCACCGCACAGGCACCAAGGGCAAAAATCTTGGGGAGAACAGCTTGAGTTGAGCTTGGCTTCTCTCATCTCCATTTCCAGGGTACAGCCTAACTGGGAATAGTGTGGAACTAGGGAATTACCAGTGCCCCTGGAAAGTGTTGGGTACTTCCAGGGAGAAAATTCCCTCTCTCAATACAGATTAGTAACTGCAGTATTCTGTTAACTAATAGTGGGGCAGCTAGGAGGTGCAGTGGATGGAGAACTGACCCTGAAGTCAGGAGGACATGAGTTCAAATCCAGCCTTAGATACTTATTAGCTGTGTGACCTTGGACAAGTCACTTAACCCCAGTTGCCTCAAAAACAAAAACAAAGAAACCCAAACTCTTATAGTCTTATGACATTTCTTGGGGAAAGGGGGTGGGAAAGGAATGCTGAGACATTGAGTGTCTCATCAAGTGCCAGAGGGAAAACTTGAACCCAGGTCTTCTTGACTCCAAAGCCAACCTCCTATCTATTATACAAAGCTACCTCTCACCTACTGGATAGCTCCTTCTTCAAAAACAAAACAACAAATAAAAAACAAACAAACAACAACAAAAACCCAGCAAAAATTCTCCTGAAGTAATTAACTCAGAAACACATAATCTAGAAAGAAATGATGTGGGATGGATTTAGGGTCGAATTGATCGCGAGTCGTCCCAAAAGAATTGCAAGACTCAGTGACTCAGTTTTCCCAAGTTTTATTGCAATACTGTGGGTGACCACAGGGAGAGAACCAGAAAAGTGGAAAGGTGTCTCCCCAATTAGGAATGGAAAGACAGTTATATTTATGGTATGGATACATTGATTATCAGTCTCATTATAATAATCTCCACCTTAGGGAGGTACAAGGGAGGGTTTATCCTAATTTGGACTTCCTGGGGGCTTAAGCCAACCACTGTGGCGGGTACTTTTTTCTGTGGAGGTGTGTTTTTAGGGTTTACACATTTTAAGGTGAATCCGGGTACAAATTTGGCCTTTTTTGCACGTTACCTCAACTTGCCATGGTCAGAATGTTTCCTTCCCAGGCCCGGTCTCTGGGCATCAACATATTTATCAATTAAGATTTCTATAAGCTGTCTCTATGTCTTTGTTATAGTTAAGGTCTCTATGACCTGCCTCTTGTTATGGGTGATGATTAATGTGGGTAATAAGAGCCTAGGCCCTGACTGAAGGCCCAAATCTTAAATTATTCATTAATCCCTTTCAGAACCAGGGCCGGTAAGTTATAGCCCCTCTTGGAGCTCAGATCTAAATTAGAGCTTGGGTCTTAGGTTTTTCTGTTAACCCCTTTTAGGTACTATTGATAGGTTATCTGTTAACCCTTTTAGCCTCCTCCATCAGAAATAATATGTTGAGTATGTAGGTATATGTATGTTACTCCTAAAACACACAAGGGACAGACAGTATATATACAGAGAGTTGGAATCAGAGTATTAGATTTTAATCTGAGCTCTGGTATTTACTAGTTATAGGACCTCAAACAAGTCTGGACCCTGTTTCTTCTTCTTTCAAATGAGGTTAGAGGGGCAGCTAGGCAGCACAGTGGCTAGAGCACCAGCCTTGGATTCAGGAGGACCCAAGTTCAAACCTGGACTCAGACACTTGACACTTACTAGCTGTGTGACCCTGGGCAAGTCACTTAACCCCAATTGCCTCACAAAACAACAGCAACAACAACAACAACAAACTCAAAAACAAATAAAAAAAAATAACCCTTTAGGGGCAGCTAGGTGGCCCCCAAAAAAATGAGGTTAGAAAAATGTGATCTTTAAGTGGAACTCAAGCATTAAATCCTAAGATTATATATAGTTTTGATATAGTCCCGAGAGTATGGGGTTGATAGAGTTAAAAACAAATGTGCAAATAAGGACAGATTATAAGAATAACTCATCCAAATACCTTATGTCTAGTAACCCATATATCTTCTTCAGTGAGTTGACAGGGTCAAAGGTAGAGCTTTATCTGGATGATTTCCTTCTGTGTTTCTTATACACATAACTTCCCCTTTTGATGTGACTAATAAAAGTTTGTGAGAAAGGAAATAATACTAGATAAAGGTGTGGAATATTTAACCCCATTTAATCAACTTGTACCGTATACTTTGAATTTTTAGATAGCTATACTGCTCAGTGACTCACTGCATTTCTGTTCCCTGTGCCCAGTGCTTCTTCCTGCTTTCTCTAGAGATAGAAAGTTAGGAGCAAGTTTATCTGGCACTATTCAGCAAGGCAATCTGGGATGCAGCTTTCCTTAGCCCTTACTTACCTAACTCCGGTACCTGCTGTGTGGGGGCTCTTAAGTAACACAAGCTAAATAGTACAGTCATCCATTAAAATCCTTACATGTCACAATGAGGATCTAAAGGAAGAGGTTTGAGACCAAGGACTGAGAATGCTACCAATTCTTATACTGTAACTTCATAGACTCACAACATTTCTTGCTAAATCCATACTTTCTCTAACACAAAGCATGAGATACAAAATACCTTCCTTTTCTTTCTTTTTTTTTTGGGGGGGGGGGGGTTCAGAGAGATAAAATCATGCCAGGTCATCTCTGCCTTGTATGCATGCTTATAGGCATGACCTATCACGGCTAGAAGGGATCTTAGAAGGCCCAGTTCCCAGAATAAAGCCTCCTTCTTTAACACCCCAACTAGAATCTGGCCTTTGCTTGAAGACCTCTAGGGATGGGAAACCTACTACCTCCCAAAGCATCCCATTCCATTTGTGGGATGACTATTGGGAAGTTTTCCTTACATTAGACCAAAATATGTCTCATTTCAAATTTTGCCTTCTAGGACCAAGCCGAATAAATCTAATTTGTTTTCCATATGACAGCCCTTCAAATACTTGAAGAGAGTCATACCCTCTGTAATTTCCTTCCTTCTTTCCTTCTCTCTACCCTTCCAGCACCCATATACAACATAGTCATTTAACTAAAGAAAAAAATAATTAAAAAATAATATTGCCCATACTTCCCAATGTATCCTTCCCTCCTCCCCTTCTTGGGAGAGACACCCCTTAAAACAATGGATAAAAAGGTGGGGGAGGGGGTATGTCCAGCAAAACTAACATATTGAAAAAGTATGACATTATATTCAATATTCTACACGTATAATCCTCTCCACTTCACTGAAGAAGGGCAGGGGAGAGGGATCAAAGGTGCCTTCTCCTCTCTCTCTCTCTCTCTTTTTGCAGGGCAATTAGGGTTAAATGACTTGTCCAGGGTCACACAGCTAGTAAGTGTCAAGCATCTGAGACCAGATTTGAACTCAGGTCTTCTTGAATCCAGAGCTGGTGCTTTATTCACTGTGCCACCTAGCTGCCCCCTCATATTTCTTTTTGGGGGTTTTTTGGTGGGGCAATGAGGGTTAAGTGACTTGCCCAGGGTCACACAGCTAGTAAGTGTCAAGTGTCTGAGGCTGGATTTGAACTCAGGTACTCCTGAATCCAGGGCTGGTGCTTATCCACTGCGCCACCTAGCCGCCCCCCTCATATTTCTTTTTGAGGTTCACCTTGGTCATAATTTGGAAGGAATCAATTTCAACTGTTCAGTACATCAGTCAACAAGCATTTATTAAGTACCTGCTATGTGCCAGGCACTATGCTAAACTCTGGGGGTCAAAGAGAGATAAAAAATAATTCCTGTTCTCAAGAACTTCATTTTCTAATGAGAAATACAACATCATATAAATTATGAGGTACATACTATATATATATATGTGTGTGTGTGTGTATATATGTATATCTATCATCTATCTATCTATCTATCTATCTATCTTGAAGAGGAGAGAGAGAGAGACAGACAGACAGACAGAAAAGGTGACCAAAAAGTGAGGATGGGGTAGGATTAGGAAAGACCTTTTTCCCGAAAGCAGGATTTGAGTTGAAACTTGAAGGAAGTCAGGGAAACTATGAGATAGAGCTGAGTCAGAAAAGCATTCCAGGTGTGGGGAAGAACCCAAACAAAACATGAATTTGAGAGGAGTATCATGAGGAAGGAAGGAAGAAAAGAAGGAAGGAAGGAAGGAAAGAAAGAGGGAGGGAGGGAGAGGGAGGGACTAGGTTGTCAAGAGCTTAGATGCCAAACAAAGGACATTATTTCTAGCCTGGAGGTAATAGGGAACCACTGGGTTTCTCTCTTATTCTGAGCCTAGCCCTTCACACGGGCCTGCTCTTCGATCCCCATTCACTGACAGGGCTGAGTGGCTGCTGGATACCATTCATTGTTGTCAGCTTCTGGCTCCAATCCCTTCTCTATTCTCAGGATCATGAGTCATTCTCTTCTCTGGGGATGGAGCTGGTAACCTACATGTTTGTACAATAATCACAAACAAAAATGCATGTGACAACAGTAGTATAAACATCTTTTCACCATCCCATCATCTCTCCCTTGACTTCCTCGTCCCCTATTCTCCCAGCCCTACATAATTGGGCATAGTTAAATCATCCCAGGAACACTGAGAGAGATCTCAACAAATGGAATTGGAGTCACTCAGCCAAACCAAGTTGAAAAAAAGTAAACAGGAGGCAGAGAGTAGATTGGGCTGGCCATTAAGTAAACCAGAAGTCAGGTAAGGAAATGTAGGTTAAGTTGAACAAAAAGATGAGAACCAGAAGGACAAAAATGGGCTGGAATATCACAGGAAATATCTATAGCACCATCATGAGAGGTTTTAGAGGATACTAGAGTTGATAGGACAAGAGGGCCCTTCCATAGCATTAAGCATCTAAATGAAGAAACTCATCACCAACTAGTGGATATGGAAGATAGTGTGTAACAGGTAAATGGAAAATGGCCATTCATTTGAGGTACAGTGAAGAAGACCAACACTTAATGGATAGATAATGTGTTAAGTGACAACATTGTACTTAGAATAAAGACAGAGAAAAGCAGGTCAGTGGTGTGATACCTGATCAAGACAGTTCTACTAATGGAAAGATCAAATGTTATCTGAGGACATTGGCTGTGGAATGCATGCACAGGAAAGAAACACATGGGTTCATAAATGGCTAGGAGAGTTTTTGTTGTTGTTTTTTAACAGAGTAGTAGTCTGAAAAGTGTGATAGATTTTGAGTTTGTGGAATTATTAGTTATGTATTTAAAATTTGGGGCTTCTTTGAGGTAACTAGTTACTAGGCTTATTAAGAGGTTTGCATGTGAAGTAGGAGTCAAAAGAGGAGAAAGGGGGGAACTTGAAAGGGGGAGGGAAAGATCTATTCGGGTCATGAAATACAATGATGATTGTACTGCTGATCAATCAACAAGTACTTAGTAAGAACCTACTGTGTGCCAGGAACAGGATGATACTCTAATAATACAAAGAGAAAGTGAAATAGTTCCTGCTTTCAAAGGGTTTACATTCAAGCAGGGAATCAACAGATTTACATACAGATGGCCAGAGAGAGGTAAGGAGAGAGAGAGATTAGTTAGATAGACAGACAGACAGATAGATAGATAATTGATGGATAAATAGATTATAGATATATAAATAGATGATAATAGATGATGGATGGATGGATGGATGGAGATAGACATAAACATAGAGATGAACATTGATAGATATGTACATATCTGTCTACATAACATGTATGTATTATATATTTGTATACATATTATTTATGTACAAAGTAACATCTGGTAATAAAGGAGAAGGTACAAGAAGCTAGAAGGAACAGAAAAGCACAAGACAACTAAAACAGGTCATTTTAGGAAGAGATATAGCAATGCTCCTGCAGAATCCATAATGCCGATCTACACTGACTTACCTATCCCAAAAGAAAATTCAGAAGCAAAGGTTTTATATGAATAATACTAATCCTAGCTGGCATGTATTAGGGTTCACAGAGTCAATCAACAAATATTTTGCACACCTTATTTGATTCTCACAACACACATGAAAAGGTTTATTATTTTCTGTATTTTACAAACAAGGAAACAGAAATATAGAGTGATAGGGTCTGAGGCAGGATTTGAAGTCAGGTGTCTTTTTGACTCTAAGTAGAGCAGGCTATCTACTATATTATGCTACCCTTGTGAAAAAACATCATTCACAATCAAATGAAAATGTGATAGATCCAGAAAATAAATTTTGCTTTCAATTTTTTTCTTTTTTCTTTCTTTTTTTTTTGCGGGGCAATGGGGGTTAAGTGACTTGCCCAGGGTCACACAGCTAGTAAGTGTTAAGTGTCTGAGGCCGGATTTGAACTCAGGTACTCCTGAATCCAGGGCCGGTGCTTCAACCACTGTGCCATCTAGCTGCCCCACTTTCAATTTTTTTCAATGCCCAAAATATTATTTGAAAAATTATTGGGGGCAGCTAGGTGGCACAGTGGATAAAGCACCAGCCCTAGATTCAGGAGGATCTGAGTTCAAATCCGACTTCAGACACTTGACACTTACTAGCTCTGTAACCCTGGGTAAGTCACTTAACCCTCATTGCCCCACCAAAAAAAAAAATTATTAAGCACCTGCTATAGACTTAATAATTCAAACAATTCTCATTTGATTCTAACAATTCTGTGAGGCAGGTGCTATTATTATCATGCACATATTACAGTTGAGGAAACTGAGGCAGACAATAGTCAGGTGACTTTCCCAAAGTCACACAACTACTAAAGGTATGAGGCCATATTTTAACTCAGGTCTTCCTGACTCCAGACCAGGTACTCTACTGCCTAGCTGCCTCTAATTACATGGATTTTTATTAAGGATACCACTTTTTAACTTTTCAAAGTTATACCCAGGACTTTTGTAATAAAATATGTATCTCATTATAATGACATAATAGTGTTTCTTACCCTCTCTCCACTAATGAGGATTTGTTTTGAAAAAAAAAGTTTTACTAATGCCTTTAAAAACATTTATTCTTTTAAAATATTTTTCCCTACTGTTTTCAGTTACAAATATGTCCCTCCCAATTTGCTCCCTGAGCATCTCTTATAACCAAACATTTTTTAAAAAAGTAAAGAAGAAAGATAAGAGGAAAAAAAACCAGCTCAGTTTAGCCTAAGTAGCCAAGGCTATGGTAGATGCAATGTTCCCTACTCACAGTCCCTTTCCTCTAGCCTTTTGTCTGTAAATCACAGACATTTCCTGATATAACTCTCCCACCCTGCATTTAACTCTCCATTATAACAAAGAAAAACTGTTCAGCAAAACTAATTGGCCAAGAGACCACATTGGACAATGTAAGTAACATTTTACACCTTCCCTTCCTCCTGAGAGGAGGAGGTGTGTTTCATTATCAAGTCTCTGAGATCAAGAATGATTCTTAGAAAAACTCAGAATTCAGTTTCCTATTATTGTCTTCTTCATTTATATGAAAAGTCATGTCGATGATACTCTTGGTTCTGCTGACTTCATAACGCATCAGTTTATCTAAGTGTTCCCATGTTTCTCTGAATGCCTCATATATGATAATATTAAATGTCCTAATATGGAAGACTATTAAATTGCATTTATTCAGATCCTGACTCTGCTACTTAGCACTTGAGTGGCCTCTGACAAATCCCTTAACTCCCCATGGTCTTGGTTTCCTCATCTATTAAGTGAGAACCTCGAACTAGATGCTCTCTGAAGTTTCTTCTGGATCCAAAGATATGATCCTGTGATCCTATTTGCAATATCTTCTGCCATTTCCTAATCAATGGGCACCCGCTTTCTTTCCAATTTCTCACTGCTATGAATATTCTAGTACACAGAGTACTTTTCTTTCTGTCTTTCCCTTCCTTGGCATGCATGCTGTGTAGCAGGATCACTGGGGCAAAGGGTATGAACCTTTTAGTTTCACTTTTTTTTTGCTTATTTCCAAATTGTAAGAAGATTCCTTTAGGGAAGATGTACTTAATGTATATTAAAGACACAGACCACCACAAAATTATTTCAATATTGAAAGGCTGGAGACATGCCAATAGACAGATGAAAGAGTATGAAAAACAGAAATCCCACTTGGAGTATTTGGAATGCTATTTAATGAAGATTGGTGAATGCAGCACAGCTAGAAAGATGATATAACTAAGCAAACTTCTGATTCACAACCAGGATAAAATGAGTCCAGAAAAAAAAGAAGCATTTTAGGATAAGTTACTGATATAATGATCCTTAATTTTATAAAGGGTTCAGCATCAAGAAGTTAATTAGTAACCGCCACTGACTCTGTGACCTTGATCAAGTCACTTTATTTCTGTATGATTTCTTTGGGAGGGGGACCTCAGGGAGAGGAAAATTTCTTCTGCTGTTGCTTCTGGGCAAATCGCTAAATGTTTGCCTCAGTTTCCTCATATGTAAAAATGGGGATAATAACAGCATCTACCTCCTGGGGTTGTTGTGAGAATCGAGTGAGATAATAGTTGTAAAATTCTCAGCATGTACTAGGTTAGTTTTTGTCGTAAGAATAGGATTCAAAGTCAGATTCTCTGACTCCTGAATGAGTTCTCTTTCCACTGTGTCACTGATTTGTGAAGCTGCTCTCTTTATCCTCTTCTTCGAGATCTTGGGATGTTCTCATTTTTGTAATGGTTACCTGAATTAAACAGTTCTAGGAAAGGATGACTGAGGCAATGTCACCTCTTCTGTCCATTTCCCATTTTCCAAAATTGATGGCTTGTTTAAATAGGTTGGATAGCAGTTTTTAAATAGTAGCCAGTATCTCATCTTTTCTCTTTCTTTAAATTTCACATTAATTTTGACCTTTGCTCTAAACAGTTGATGATTTGGCTGTAAGTACAGCTGATTCTGATATGACTATTAAGTCTGTAATCAGTGGTTTCCTGTCTGTTAAGATACAGTTCATCTCATTTTTTTTCATGATGGTGTTCAACTCATCCACAACCTTCTGATCCTCTTCTTGAGTATATTCATAATATACATAAATATGAGACTTCTGACTTCATTTTTTTAAGTGGATATCTTCAAACTTTTGGCCTCTTTCATTTCCTTAGCCCACTTTTTTTTTTTTTTAGTGAGGCAATTGGGGTTAAGTGACTTGCCCAGGGTCACACAGCTAGTAAGTGTCAAGTGTCTGAGGCTGGATTTGAACTCAGGTCCTCCTGACTCCAGGGCTGGTATTAACCCACTTTTTTAAAGTGATTTTTGGCCATCATTTCTGTATCTGTTTTTTTTTTTGTTGGTTTGTTGTTGTTTTTTTTGCACCAAGACTACCAATTATCAAGGTATAAGCTGATTTTGTTTAGAGGGTCCTATCAAGGGCTTTATAAAATGTATCTTCTTCATCATCTGCAACACATATTAAAACATCAATCAAAGACAAACCCAGGAACTCAATGAACACAACTACCAAACACTCTTCACACAAATCAAATCAGATCTAAATAATTGGAAAGATATCAATTGCTCATGGATAGGCAGAGCTAATATAGTAAAAATGACAATACTGCCTAAATTAATTTACTTATTCAGTTCCATACCAGACTACCTAAAATTATTTTATAGAGCTAGAAAAAATAATAACAAAATTCATCTGGAAAAACAAAAAATCAAGAATATCCAGGGAAATAATGAAAAAAAAATTCACGGGAAGGTGGGTTAGCAGTACCAAACCTGGAGCTTTACTATAAAGCGGCAGTCATCAAAACTATCTGGTACTGACTAAAAAATAGGGTGGTAGATCAATGGAATAGGCTAGGCTCAGGAAATGCAGTAGTAAATGACACTAGTAATGTAGTGTTTGATAAACCCAAAGACTCCAGCTTCTGGGATAGGAACTCAGTATTTGACAAAAACTGCTGGGAAAACTGGAAGATAGTATGGCAGAAATTAGGCATAGACCAACATCTGACACCTTATACTAAAATAAGGTCAAAATGGATACATGATTTAGGCATAAGAGGTGATACCATAGGTAAATTAGGAGAGAAAGGAATAGTCTACCTATCAGATCTTTGGAAAGGAAAACAGTTTTTGACCAAACAAGAGATAGAGTATATTATAAAATGCAATATGGATGATTTTGATTACATTAAATTAAAAAATCTTTGTACAAACAGAAGCAATGCATCCAAAATTAGAAGGGAAGCAGAAACCTGGGAAACAATTTTTGTGGCCAGTACTTCTGATAAAGGCCTCATCTCTAAAATATATAGGGAACTAAATCAAATTTATAAGAACCCAAGTCATTCCCCAATTGAGAAATGGTCAAAGGATATGAACAGGCAGTTTTCTGATGAAGAAACCAAAGCTATCTATTCCCATATGAAAAAATGCTCTAAATCTCTAATGATTAGAGAGATGCAAATTAAAACAACTCTGAGGTACCACCTGACACCTATCAGTCTAAAATGGCTAAAATGACAAAAAAGGAAGATAATAAATGTTGGAGAGGCTGTGGGAAAATTGGAACACTAATGCATTGTTGGTGGAGCTGTGAACTGATGCAGCCATTCTGGAGAGCAATTTGGAATTATGCCCAAAGGGCGTTAAAGCTGTGCATACCCTTTGACCCAGGAATACCAATTTTGGGTCTTTTTCCCAAAGAAATCATGGAAGGGGGAAAGGGACCCACATGTACAAAAATATTTATAGCTGCTCTTTACGTGGTGGCAAGGAATTGGAAGTTGAGGGGGTGCCCATCAATTGGGGAATGGCTGGACAAGTTGTGGTATATGAATACAATGGAATACTATTGTGCTGTAAGAAATGATGAGCAGGAGGAGTTCAGAGAAACCTGGAGGGTCTTGTGTGAGCTGATGATGAGTGAGATGAGCAGAACCAGAAGAACATTGTTCACAGTATCATCAACATTGAGTGTTGATCTACTGTGATGGACTAGATTCTTCTCACCAATGCAATGGCACAGAAGAGTTCCAGGGAACTTGTGATGGAAGAGGATCTCCAAATCCAAGGAAAAAAAAAAAAAAGAACTGCGGAATATAGATGCTGAATGAACCATACTATTTCTTTTGTTTTTGATGCTGTTGTTTTTTTTTTCTATTTTGAGGTTTTTCATCATTGCTCTGATTTTTTCTCTTATAACATGAATAATGCAGAAGTTTGTTTAATGTTATTATGTGTATATATATATAACCTATATCAGATTACCTGCTGTCTAGGGAGGGGGGGAAGGAAGGGAGGGAGGGAGAAAAATCTGAAATTGTAAAGCTTGTATAAACAAAGGTTGAGAACTATCTTTACATGTAACGGAAAAAAAAATAAAATACTTTATTAATTAAAAAAAACATCAATCAGCTGCAATTATTATCAGAACTGTTTATTTGCTTCTTACTCATCCTGGGTTTAGCAAAGGGAGATGGCCAAGAGTCCTACAAAATAGCATTTGTTGTTGCCTTTGGCCACATGATAAAAGCAACACTGTGTCCTTCCATTTACCTGAAACCCCCTGATGGTTGCTCATTTAATTTACAGTGAGAATGTCATGGACCTTCAAGACCTAGAACTATAAGGGACCTGTGGGATCATCCAATCCAACCCTCCCCTTTTAAAGATGACGAAGCAAAGGTCCGAAATAGCTGAGTGAGTTATCCAAGGTCACACGGTTAGTCAGTGAAAGAACTGTCATTCCAGTGGGGGGGTCTATCTCCCTCCAGAGTCTCTGTTCAAGCCACTCAGTCGCATTGCTTTCCTTGCTGTATGAATTTCATTCAGTTCCTCTAGGGTTATGCTAACTTATTGATGAACAACTTTGAGCTGAGGCACAAATGATTTTATATTTGTTGATAGTTTAAGAACTATGTGGAGAGTATTATGGCAGAAAACACATTGAATTTGGAGTCAGAGGATTTAGGTCTGAATACCAGTTCCATTGACAAGTCATTTATCCTTTCCGAGCTTCGGTTTACCTATTTATAAAATGAAAGGGTCAGGTTAAGCTGATCTCTAGGACATTTAGCTCTAACCCCAATCATCTGAGGATCTTTGTTATGAATAATGATAAATAACTGCTTGGGAGGCAACATGACAGTGGATAGAGGACCAGTCTTGGAGGCAGAAGATGTGGGTTCACATCCTGTCTCTGACACAAAAATGACTTTGTGACCCTGGAAAACAATTTAACCTCTGTTATTAATGCATTTCATCTGTGGCTGGAGTGTCTATTTGAGGACAGAAACAATAGATCCATATGATGTCCCTTAAAAAGAAAAAAAAAAGCTACTTATCTCACAGGATTAGAAGTAGCATGTTATGGTAGTAGCATGTAATTGTGGACTTTGGAGTCAAGGGACCCAGGTTCAATTCAATTCAGACTCTGCCTCTGTCAATTACTACCTACAAGTCCTTTTACAGATCACAACTTCTCTGGTCCTCATCTTCTCATCTGTAAAATGGGAGGGACCCTTTAAAAAAGGACAGATCCCTTTCAGCTCTAAATTTAAGACCTTATGATACAATATTTATTGTCAGGCCTTAATGAGATAATACATGGTATTTGAAAAATGGTAAAATGCCATATAAATGTACATATTTTATTCTGTGATAATGTAAAGACTATGAGGTATTATTTATGCTACACTATTATACTATACTATTATATTAAAGATACTACTAGATTTCTGTATCTTGTTGCCACTTATTTACAAAGTACTTTTCACATCCAAATCTAATCTGTGCCTGCTCAGTCTAGCCCTTTCATTTTACTGATGAAGAAACCAAGTTCTCAAGTAGTCAAGTGACTTCTCCAAGGTCACAGATGGTAAGTAGCAAAGTCCAGATCTGAGAACCAGGACCCTTGATTCTAGAGTCAGCATTGTCTCTCTAATCCTTGTGAGTTTTGTTTTAAGAAATAATCAGGGAAAGGGAGGGAGAAAAAGAGGAAAGAAGAGGGAGAGAGATGTAGAGAGACAGTGAGGCAGAGATGGAGACAGACACAGAAACAGAGACAGGCAGAGAAAGATGCTAGAGAAAGAGTTAGAGACAGAGAGACAGTCACAAAGAGGAAGACAGAGACAGAGACTGAAAAAGAGAGGAGGGAGAGACAGAGTCACAAAAAGAAAGAGACTGAGGCAGTGATAGTGAGAGAGAGAGAGACAGACAGAGACACAGACACAGACACAGAGAGAGACAGAGAGCAAGAGAGAAGTATGTGTGTGTGTGTGTGGGGGGGACAGAGAGAGAGAGAGAAATAGAGACACAGAGAGAGAGAGAGAACAGTCTCCAATTACTCCTTTTATCAAAAGTTGCTGGCCATGTCTGCAAAGTCCCACAGCCATCTCATTTCTATTTAAGCCGTGGAAAGACTGGATGTGATCCTTTAATCCCTGGGTGATGTGGCCCTCACTTCCCCAGTGAGACAATGAGGCTGTTTGATTTGGCGATTTGGCAATTAGTCACGTGCCCAGTTCAAAAGTGACTTATCTGTAATGTACATTCTGACTAACCAGTAACTAAGCCGTTTCATTGTGATCTTGGTGTCAGTGGAATTCCTGACACCTATCCAACGGTTAAGTCATATTGCATAATTGCCAGATGACATCATCAGCCTACAAGGTGATTGGCCAAAGGAGGAAAGACAACCCCCCAAAAAGTTTCCTGGACTATCGGCCTTTCCGGTATCTGAACGAACGACTTGTACCGGGGCTGTGGGACAGCCAGAGAAAATTTATTTGAAGTGGTTTCTGCTCCTTGTCGGGGGTTTTTGGTGTGTCATTGAAAACCTCAGACTGCACAGGATGAGGCAGGCAGGCATGCAGCCCCGGGGGAGATTCTCCTATTCTCCCACATCCCTAATAGTTAGAATGGTCGACTCTTCCCTTTGGGGCTGTCCAGCGCCAGTCACTGAGGTGTGGGGTGAAACAACTGAATAGGAATAAACGGAGCTTCTCGCGATGAAGGCATTTCATTTTTTTTTTAACAGGACTTGTCTTTTGAAGAAGAAAAAAACTTTTTTTTTTTTAAATGAGCCCTCCATCTGCTGAAGCATGGACACCAGAGTGATAGGTCAGCTGGGACCCAGCTGAATATCTGATGTGGCTGAGAACTGGCTTTTTTCCAAGAGAAATAGTCGTCTGGGTTAACCACCATGTTAAAAGAAAATACACTTCTGAAATAAAACTACTACTATTTTTTTTTATCCTAAAAATGAACTTTTACGGTTTATCCATAGAAACGTTTGAAAATTGGTATTGTGGTCGTTTTGGCTTTATTATAATAATGACCGGGGTGATTAACATCATGAGACTTATTCTTTAATCAGGTTATAAAGCCATGATTCAAAAGGAGGGGGAGACAGAAGGATGCCAGGAATCAGATCATCCTGGTCCGGGACTGGTATTACAGGATTCACTGGGTGAGAAGAATGGCATCCTCAGCTGACCATCCTGTTTGATGTAGGGAAAAGATCACCAGGCTTGAAGTCAAAAGACCTAGTTTTGAATTTCAGTTCTGCCACTCACTTTGTGACCTTGGACAAGTTGCTTTTATTTACTGAGTCTCAATTTCCTCAACTGTAAAATGGGGGTGGTGGTGGGCTGGATTGGATGATATCTAAAATTTAAATTTAACATATAGTGCTTCTGAGAGGAGGGGCTGTCCTAGTGACGAGATGCCAGGCATGTCTGGCATGGGTTGCCAGGATTTACTGCTGCTCTTTTTAAAAAATTTTATTTTTGGGGGGTTGCCAGGATTTACTTAAGGGTGGGTGCAGTCCTGGATGAGAATTAGGATTCTTGGGGGGTGTGGGTCTATAGGCATGTGTATCACCCAGGTGTTGGCTTAAATGTCATTTTGGGGGTCTCCAGATGACCCAGGTCTGGGTATATGAGAGAGACGCGTTTCTCCTTTTAGTTTTTGCCCCTTTTCCTCCTCCCTCCTCCTCCCTCTTCTTCCAAGGCCACTCATCCGCCCCGCCCTCCTTTAATAATCAGACTCAACCTTGCACATGCTCAGTTCTTTTCTATAGTTTCCCCCCACCCCCACACACACACACTCACCACCCCCACTCCTTAGCACATACTCAGTTCTCTGGAATGTGGCCACCCATAAGCAATGACACACATTTTCAAAGGGCTTTAGAAATTCAAGTGATTAGTGAACTTTATTTTGCTCAAGGGGGAAGGGCAGCTTCGTAGCACATGTATAGTCTCCGAAGCCATCACTTTACAGGCTTCCCTTGTTTTATGAAAACTTGAAATTACAAAAGGAATCGCTTACTGGTGATAATTCACACCACCAAAAAAAGATTCTTTTGGTGATACCAAAAAAAAAAAATCACCATCATGTCCTTTCAAACGGAAAGTTCTGGTGCTTTAAAAATTTGATTCTGTTTATAATATACCAATTTGTTCATTCATTCATTTTGTTCAACAAATATTTACGGAATGGTAATGTCATGGTAGGTAATGTAAGGAATAAAAAAATAATGTGTGAAAACGTGAATTTGAAAAGGGAGAGATAATGCTAATATTAGTAATAATAATAGATAACATTTATAAAGCACTTTATGCGTTTTATTTCTTTTGATCTTCAATCACCTTGTAAACTAGATGTTATTATTATTATGGTTTAGTGACTTACCCAGGGTCACCCAGTTTGGTAAATACCTGAGAAGGCATATGAGATCATTTTTAGGTAGTGTGACCCTCTAGGGAAGGCTTCATGGAGGGAAGTATTTTGTTGGGTAGAGATAAATGACATGGGGAAACTTTTATAGACAGAAGAGAACAAGTCATATCTGTGTGACAGAACGTTCTTCAGGAATTGTGGTACAATGGGGAGGAGGGGATAGGAAATGCTGCATTTGGAGTGACAGGACCTCAGTTTCCATCTGGGCTCTGAAATTTACTACCTCTGTGACCTTCAACTAATTATTTAATTTCTCTGAATCTCAGTTCCTCATCTGTAAAATGACTGGATTAGATTCCATCCTAGCTTCTTAAACTGTGGATTGAGTAACTGAATGTGGGGGTCGTGAAGAATTTGGCAACAGTAAAAGGTTATGTATACAAATTTTATATATCTGTATAACAGGGGTCATGTAAAAATTTCTTGGGTGAAAAGGGGTCGTAAGTGAAACAAGGTTAAGAAGCCCTGGATTAGATGATCCCTGAGGTCTCTTTCAGTTATAAATCTATGATCTTATGATACACTGGAGAAAGTGAGGTCTACCTGTAATCCCTGAAATAAAGTTGTGTTGATGGTCAGCTTTTTAAAAAGAAGACAGTATGGGGGCAGCTAGGTGGCACAGTGGATAAAGGACCCTCCCTGGATTCAGGAGGACCTGAGTTCAAACCTAGCCTCAGACACTTGACACTTACTAGCTGTGTGACCCTGGGCAAGTCACTTAACCCTCATTGCCCAAGGGGAGAAAAAGAAAAGAAAAGAATATCATAGAATAGTGTGGCTTTACTTCCCTAGAAATTGAATAAGAAAAATAAACTAAGAGTACTTATTTTGGATGATCTGGTTATTCCTGTCAATCTTGCCCCTTGGAACATGCATCTCCCTTTTGATGAAGGTATGAGAGAGTCTGGTTCTGTAAACAATCCTTGGCTACCCACAGGGTGTTGTTGATTCCATTGATTCCTGAGAGTCATCAGACTTGCCAAGTTCCCTCAAGTTAGCCACTAGCTTTTCTCCTTGGCCCATATTCCTGAGCTATAAAATTGGCCAAGTACCTCAGAGTAAAGTATGAAAAATCAATCCACTGGAGACTGGAGTTTTGTTACTGTGATGATCCTATGCCAGGCCATGTCTTTTGACCATTCTCTAGCTAAAACTGCCTCAGTATAAGGTCCTTTAGACATGCCAGTCAATGCCTTATACTCTAGGGTAAGGCCCAGGTTGGATGTTCCTTCTACTGGATTAATCTATATAGCTTAAAGTGTTATAAGGAGAACATAGTATAATTAGATTACCAGTATGTTCAAATTAACGGACAGACAAGTTCTTTTTCCCAATAAAGTCTTCATCCAATGTCTCATTTGGGCCTGAAGGGGACCAGGGGTTCTCAATGACTATGACAGAGGGAATTTCTCAATGACTGACATAGTGAAACTTATACTTTGGTAGATTCTATCTAGCTGCAGGGACTTCGGTTATGTGATTAGCACCAAGGTGTACATCTGTCATGAGGAACAACCTAGCTAAGAGGAGCTCTTTGGCATAGGGGAGGGACAGGAGGGATAGTAGAGGGAGGGGCTTGGACTTAAGAAGACCTGAGTTCAAATCTAGCCTAAGATACTTATTACCTGTGTGACTCAGGGCAAACCATTTTAACCTCTGTCTGCCTCAGTTTCCTCAACTGTAAAAATATGGGGATAATAATAGCACCTACCTCTCAGGGTTATTGTGAGGATCAAATGAGACAGTGGTAAAGTGCTTAGCCAGTACCTGGCATATAGTAGGTGCTATATAAATGCTACCTATCATCACCTCCACCACCACCATCATCTAAATTCAGAGAGGCTCATCATCAAAAATTGGCCATTGCTGATGAATTTTTCCATCTACAACAATTCCTAAGTCATAGAAGAGTTGCATTTTCCATTGGTAGAAAGTATGCCCCTATCAATGAAATATTCTTGAAATACGAGTTGGTGCACGCCTGTAATCTCTGCTATTAGAGGAGGCTGAGGCTGGTTCAGGAGTTCTGAGCTGAAATTGGACTAAAGCCAATCAGACGTCTTCACTAAGTCCTGCACTGATATGGCCAGCAGAAGTCCAGGTTGGGAGCAGAACAAGTCAAAGCCCGATGGGGGTAGGCCCATGAGGGACTGCTGCACTTCCATCTAGGTTGAGGTAAGGAGACCCTTTCTTGACTCATCGAACAGCTAACAAATGTCAGAAGTAGGATTTGAACTCTTGTCTACTTGACTTTCTTTTTTTTTTTTTGGTGAGGCAATTAGGGTTAAGTGACTTGCCCAGGGTCACACAGCTAGTAAGTGTTAAGTGACTGAGGCCAGATTTGAACTCAGGTACTCCTGACTCCAGGGCCGGTGCTCTATCCACTGCGCCACCTAGCTGCCCCTTCTATTTGACTTTCAAAGTCCCTCTTGGCCCACTGTATCATTCTCCCTTTCTGGATACAGATTTCATATTGAACTTCACTAACATAAGACATCATCCTAATATGGACATCAATTTGGAGATTTAAAATTAGACTGGCAGCTTAGGGGGTCAAAATTTGATATACGGAGCATTATTTGGGTGACTTGCCTTAATATTGGGGGTCCCGGAAATATGAGGAACCTTTTAGGTTTACCCTCCCCTTTTTAGATATTTCTCCCAGGCCAATAAGAAAGGAGCCTCTAAGCTTTAGTTCACAAAAGGATCAGATTTTATTACTTGGGAATTAATTAAACAACAAAGGTGAAACTAATAAAAATCAAACATAAGGAAATAGGAAAATAGAAATACAGATAAATACTCTTAACTCTAAACTTAACCTATGCAACCCCAGACCTTTTCCAATTAAGCTAGTTCAAAGGAATTTAGGGTTTTTGGTAATTAACTCACCAACCCTGGACAGTCTACAGTTGCTTACACCAGGCTGAGACAGAACGAACATGCGCCACCGCAAGGGTAGTCGCCAGACAGAGAGACAGGAGAGACCTGAGAGTGAGCTCACCTTCCGGAAGAAGCCTAGCATTCCAGAAGTACCCCTCCCCCTCCCTTCAGGGAGTGTTCAATCTTTCCTTCTCCAAAAGGGGAGGTTCTTCAAAAACTGCCTATGGAGAGTTCTCCTTCTCAGTTCAGTAGTTCAGTAAACTCAGGGTGGGCCAGGTACGGCCCTTCCCAAATCAGTTAGCTAAAAACGGGAATATTAATCTTTACCACAAATAATTTTTACCACATAGGATAAATACATTTTACAAATATTATCTCATTTGATTCTCACAACAACCCTACAAGCTAGGTGCTATTATTATTATTGATGATGATGGAGCAATTAGGGTTAAGTAACTTGGCCAGGGTCACACAGCTAGTATCTAGTGTCAAGTGTCTGAGCTGGATTTGAACTCAGGTCCTCCTGAATCCAGGGTCAGTGCTTTATCCACTGTGCCACCTAGCTGCCCCCTAGGTGCTATTATTAACTCCATTTTAAATTAAGGAAACTGGGACCAATAGAGGTTAAGAGACTTGCCAAGGGTCATACAACTAGTAAGTGTCTGAGACTGGATTTGAACTGAAATCTTCCTGACTCCAGGCTATTGGTCTATCCACTCTGACACCTAGTTGTCTAGGTGATTATTGGAGGAATCAATCAAATGCTCTTTTAAAGTCCCTCTGACTCCACACTGCTGCAACTCCATAAATAATAATAGCAATTGGAATTTATATCTTGTTTTAAAGTTTGCAAAATGCTTTTATACATAATCTTATTTAAGCTTCAGAACAATCATACTAGAAGTACAATTATATGAAATTTCCCAATTAGGAAAGTAAGGGTCAGTGACTTGCCTATGGTCACACAGTAAGTCAGAGCTTTCTTTGAGCTTTTGCATTTGGTTTTCTCCAGGACCCTGACTGATGAAGTGTCCAGGGTCATTAAAGCTGAGCAGTTAGAAAAGGGAGAGGGGGCAGCTAGGTGGCACAGTGGATAAAGCACCACCCCTGGATTCAGGAGGACCTGAGTTCAAATCTGACCTCAGACACTTGATACTTACTAGCTGTGCAACCCTGGGCAAGTCACTTAACCCTCATTGCCCCACCAAAAAAAAAAATAAAATAAAGAAAAGGGGGAGAGGATGTTGAGAAATGAGGGATGTTCACCATACATTCCTGGACACATTTTGCCAATAGAAAAATTTTAGAATTATTGCTTACATTGTCAGGCTAGTCTACAAACTCATCATGTAGATGGGATATCCTGGCAGCCTAACCAATGGTAAAATTATTGCTAAAGGAAGAAGATTCCAAGTTCCAAATAACTGACTTAGAAAAAGCAAACCATTTTTAAACTGAGAGTAGCAGAAAGATGAAATATCTGTCATGAGGACCTGAGTTTGAATCCTGGCTCTGTTACCTAGTCTTGGGGAAATCATACCATGTCTCTGAACTTCAGTTTCCTTCTCTGTTAAAATGGAATGGACTAAATGACTTCTGAGATTTCTTCTTACTCTAAATCCTGTGATCTTTATTTATTTATTTATTTTTGCAAGGCAATGAGGGTTAAGTGACTTGCCCTGGGTCACACAGCTAGTAAGTGTCAAGTGTCTGAGGCCAAACCTGAACTCAGGTCTTCCTGAATTCAGGGTAGGTGCTTTATCCACTGTGCCACCCAGCTGCCCCCAATCCTGTGATCTTATGAATTCTGTATCACATATCTATTTATTTTTATTTTTTAATAAATAAATAAATTGATTAATTAATTAATTTATTTGTGGGGCAATGGGGGTACTCCTGAATCCAAGGCTGGTGCTTTATCCACTGCGCCACCTAGCTGCCCCCTCTGTATCACATATCTAGATGATATAGTGGATAGAGGCGTCAGGAAGACCCAACTTCATAATCAGCTTTACTACCTATGTATGTGGCCATGGGCAAGTAAGTTAACCTCTCTCAGATTTCTCATCTATAAAACAGCCATAATAAATGCAATTCTGTCATAGGTTTGCAGTGAGGTTCAAATGAGGTGATATATATAAAACATTTTGTGAATCTTAAGGCACTACATAAATGTCCACTCTATATCTTTCTTCCCTCGCTTGGAAAAAATCAAAGGTCTAGTGTAGATATCATGATGAACATTGTTAATCATAAGAGCTAAAATTCATAGAATACTTTAAAGCATACAAGATGCTTTACATGTATTATCTCACTTGATCCCTGTAACAACCCTGTGATATTGATGTTATTATCTCCTTTTTACAAATGAGGAAACTGAGGCCAAATGTCAGGAGTCAAACTCACACCCTCCTGACTCAAGCCCACTGTACCAACCACCAGGCCACCTTGCAGGCCTAATGATAAAAAAAAAAATTAACAAAATTTCATTTTTGAGGATGGTTTTAAAAATGCATTAAGCTTATTGGAAGTCCATATGAATGTCAGTTTGGAGATTTATATTTAGTGCACTTTGAAGCAAAATGGTGCTTTTCATTTTTATTTGTCATAAAATATTTCTTTGACTTTCATTTGCTGCACATTAATGAAAAGAAATCTGTCTTAATATTACTAGAAAATTGTTTATGCAGCCATTAAATTTTCTGCAAGAATAATACCCAGTTGTCATTTAAAAATAGCTTTGAAATATATTTATTTTTTTAAGATGGGGTGGAAAATGAGCAGTTCCTTCTTGAGTAGGCTATATTTCAGACACAATTTTGCACTCAATTGAATATTTGTGGACAAGCTATAATCCTTGAAAATAGAAATGCTGGCACATCCCTGTTTGTTTATGTATAACACTGGTTTATGACAAATAACCAGGAATGCTTATTTAAAAACAACTCTTTACAAACGTGTTCAGAAAAGCTTGGTTTAGTAGTATTTATAGCCTGAGAAATTTTTAGAAGTAATATTTATGTCTATTTTATTATTCATAGAGACTGCGGGAAATCTATATAAGCATCATTCTGTCTCCAGGCTGAAGGTACTGTCTTTAAAAGAAGATGACCCCACAGTACCTTATGGGGAAATGTCTGAAAGTTGTGTTTCTTTCTTTCTTTTTTCTTTCTTTCTTTCTTTCTTTCTTTCTTTCTTTCTTTCTTTCTTTCTTTCTTTCTTTCTTTCTTTCTTTCTTTCTTTCTTTCTTTCTTTCTTTCTTTCTTTCTTTCTTTCTTTCTTTCTTTCTTTCTTCCTTCCTTCCTTCCTTCCTTCCTTTCTTTCTTTCTTTCTTTTTCTTTCTTCCTTCTTTCTTTTTCTTTCTTATCTATACCTTTATCTATCCACATCTTTGTATCTATCAATTATTCATCTATACTATCTATGTCTATATCTATCAATTATTTATCCATCAGTGTCTATGTCTACCTATGTATAAACATGTGTGACCAACTAGTGAATGTATAGGGTCTTGGGATCATTGGATCAGAGATTTAAAACTAAAAGAGCACCTATAAGGATGTCCATTTAAGTTTAATATCTTTATTTTATAGATTAGGAAGTTGAGACATAGACACAGAGAATTTAAATGACTCACCCAAGTCATTTGACCAAGGTAGTAAGCAACAGAATCAAAGAATTTGAGAATTAGAATGGACCTCAGCAGTCATACAATCTAATCCCAAGCAGAAAGGAGTCCTCCAATATAACATAGAACATACTTGACAAATGATCATTGAGCCTTTGCTTGAAAATCTCTGGAGGAAGAACCCATCACATGCAAAGGCAATCCATTCCAAGACAGCTCTAATCATTAAAATGCCTTTCCTGATGTTGAATCTAGATTGACTTTCTTTTTATTTATTTTTTTCAATTTCTACTCATTGGTCTTGTTTGTGTCCTTTGGGGTTAAACAGAATCGGTGTGATTCCCTCCTCCACAAGAAAGTCCTTCAGATGCTTGAAGCCACCATGATGTATCACACCAACCTCCCAAGTCTTCTCTTGTATAAATATGCCCAGTTTATTCAACCTCTCCTTATATGACATGGACTCAAGACCCATCACAAGCCTGCTTGTCCTCTTAATATAATTTAGCTGCCTATGTCCCTCCTCACCTGTGGCCCAGAACAGAACACAATATGATGATGTCTGAAGCAGACAGAGACCCTAATCAACCTGGATAGCAAGCTTCATGAGATCAGGGACCTTGGTTAGTATCAATCCTTTTTTGTTGTTGTGGAGTCGTTTTAAGTCACAAGCTCTTGAATGAATCTATGATCTCATCATATTCAGGAGTTCCCTCCAGTTATACAGAGTAGAATACATCTATTCTGTGTGATTCTCATCCATGACAGCCCACAAGTTCACCACTGAGAGACCCAGCATTCTGAGGGCCTTATGTAGTACCTATAAATCCTTTTTTTTCTTCCCAAAGAAAGGTAGATTGTGAACTTTAGATAGTAAGCTCCTTGAGGGGAGGGACTATCTTTTGCCTCTTTGTGTAACTCCAGTGCTTAACACAGGGCCTGGCACATAGTAAATGCTTAACAAATGTTTATTGATTGACTGACAAAAAGTGATTTAGAAGTGTGAGCCCTCTGGGTAATCGAAGTCTTTCTCTTGTAGTTCTTCCTTAATCACTGTTTCCCATATATTTCTCATCATTCTTACCTTTTCCTACCTTTATATTGATAAATATCAAAGTGTATTTTTATTTGATTTGGATAGTATTATCAAATTATTCACAGAATTTCTTTATGACTCCATCTTTAACACTTTAAAAATTTATTATATTTTAATTTATGGAATAAAACAAGCAGTTCCATAGCATCTTCAGCAACTGTACAGATGTATAAGTTGCAGTGGTTTTCAAGACGGTCTTTTGTTTTCTTCAAATACTTATCATTAGAACTGAAATATATGGTAATCAAACATCCCAAGAAATACTGCTTCATATTGTCTCTGGGCATTCAATAAAAGTCATTTTGTCAACTCCTTTCTTTGTTACTTCAAACAATACCTGTGAACCTTCCTTCCTCCCTTTAATAGCAACTTCCTCTTTTCTTCCAGTTGCATTTATATAAAGAATTTCAAAATTAATATGATTCAGTTCAGCGGTGTGCTGGAGCCCAGCTCAAAGAGGCTCATGAGAAAAGATTGTAGGGGGCAGCTAGGTGGCACAGTGGATAAAGCACCACCCCTGGATTCAGGAGGACCTGAGTTCAAATCTGACCTCAGACACTTGATACTCAGTAGCTGTGTGACCCTGGGTAAGTCACTTAAACCCTCATTGACCCACCAAAAAAAAAAAAAAGAAAAAAAAAGAAAAGAAAAGTAAGCCCTTACCCCTCAGAAATCAGCAAATGCTACAGAACAAAGCTTGTTTTACTGTTTTATTAATTGTCTAGACTTAAGAAAGTGATAAAGAATCAGTCGATTAAACTTCCAAATGTGTTGTGTATACTTTTTTTTTTCATCAGAGAGTGGGTTGTTCATTATTTACTAGTGCTGACTCACTTCCTCCAATAATATGTCTGCTTCTTGATCATTGTACAAGGATCTCACATTTAGGGCACTAAAAATAAAGTTTATTGATGATGTAAAAATTTTGTAATTCTTAGTACCCTCTGCTGCCTTTCTCAACATTATCACCATCACTGCAAAGAGGGAAAGAGGCCATGCAAGGCCTAAGGTTCTTTAAGACTTTCATTTGTTGGGGCAGCTAAGTGGCATGGTGGATAGGACATCAGCCAAGGGGTTAGGAGGACCTGAGTTCAAATCTGGCCTCAGACATTTAGTGGCTGTGTGATCCTGGGCAAGACATTTAACCCTGATTGCCTCAGTTTCCTCATCTGTCAAATGACCTGGAGAAGGAAACGGCAAATCACTCCAGTATCTGCCAAGAAAACCCCAAATGGGGTCATGAAGAGTTGGACAGGACCGCACAAATTGTTAGGAAGTTTTTCCTTTATATCAAGCCTAGATCTGTCTCTTTGCAACATCCCTCCATTTGTCCTTGTTCTGCCTCCTGGGCCAAAGCAAAAGCCAGTCTCTTTTTTATGATGGTCCTTTGAACGCTTGAAGATAACTATCATGTTGCAATTATCTTCTCTCTTTTCCAAGTCAAAAGTCCCCAATTCCTCCATTTTTGTTTCTCATGTGGCATTAACTCAAGGCCCTTTGCTATCCTAGTTGCCTTTCTTTGCACATTTTCCAGGCTATCAGTGACCTTCTAAAAGGTCCCCCCAGAACAAGACAAAGTGCTTCATTTATGGAGAAGAGGAAACAGTCAGGGGCAATTACATGGAGAGAGGAGTCAGAGAAGCTTTGACCATTCCTCCTTGTAATCAAGTTCTTTCTCTTTCCTCTCCTCTTTCTCTTCTCCTCTCCTCTCCTCTCTTTCCTTTCAGAAGAAGGGGTCACCATCATAAAAAACCACAATCACTCCAACCCACACATCCTGCTCATTAGTTGGGTCCATTGGGCTCTTCTGCTCAGCATGCTTAGAATAAAATGTAAATGAAAAGAAAATGCATGGTTTGTAGCCTGGCTGTCGGTGGGAAACTGACACCAAACAGAGACAGATACACATCCTGCTCTTTCACAGGATATATGCTTGATAGAAAGTATCCTTTTCCGACATGATTCACACCTGGGTGTCTATAAATACTGTTTTACTGTTTTTATTAGGGCACCCTGTATATCCGCAGTACCTTTCATCTGAAGATCCCAAAGAGCTACCTAAACATTAATTAATTCTCACCACACTCTTCTGAGGAAGGGGACTATTCTTAGCTCCATTTTACAGATGAGAAAACTGAGGCATCGGAAGATAGAAATGATTTGCCGAGGGCTAGAAAATAGTGCCATCAGTCATGATATTTAATCTCATGCTCTAATCACCAAACCATATATTTTTTTGTTCCTGAGCATGTGAGCTCCCTAAGGGGTGCTGACTGTGACTTCTGAATGAGATGTAGCATAGACAGGTCTCTCAAGCTCAATGAAATATTATATCATAGAAGTCATTGCTCTCAGAAGCAGCACCTTTTGTTATTAAGGACCATCGAAAGAATAAATATATGTATGTGTATATATGCATGTGCACATATGTGTGCACACATTTACATACATATACTCACACGTGCACACACATACACCTATACACACAACACACATACAAGGCACATACAACACACACATGTACAACACATACCTGCACATATACACACAATACACATACATGTATACACATGTGCATACACATATACGCACATCATAGTGAGGGGCTATTAATTTGGGGTACATGAACTTCCCCCCCTCTTTGGTGAGGCAATTGGGGTTAAGTGACTTGCCCAGGGTCACACAGCTAGTAAGTGTCAAGTGTCTGAGGCCGGATTTGAACTCAGGTCCTCCTGAATCCAGGGCCAGTGTTTTATCCCCTGAACTTATTTTTTAAAAATATTTTGACAGCTAGGTATTGATGCTATTGATTTCCTTGGCCAGCCTATGCATTCAAAACTCTTATTCTGACAATGGGCCCATAAGTCTTCACCAGATTATCAAAGAGATCAATAAATACAAAAAAAGGCTAAGAACCCCTTGCTATAGTGTCTACCCCTATAGACTCTCCAAACCTATAGCAAGTTGACAGATGAACACAGCATTGCTCAGTGATAAGTGACTATTATTATCTCTCCCCTGGAAAAGAAGTAATTTGAGACTCCAAGGAGTGCAATGAAGGTCATGCTTTGGGCTCCGATCAGCGCTGACTCAAGTCCCACTTCGGATAGTTGGGCTTTGCTTTCAAATGCTGCTAGCCCCGGTTGATGTTGTGAAACTTGGTTGTGGGGAGGGAAAGTCGCTGGAGGGAGGGCAGGACATCCAGGGTAAGACCAGCCTTGAGTGGGATTCATGTTACACGTACTCCATGAAAGGGAATAGTCATGCACTTCTGGAACTCTTCTGAAAATCTGTCACTTCCCACTTGTGATAGGAATCTTGTTTGACAAGCCCAGGCATTGGAACTCTGATGAGTGAGTAATCTTTAAAGAGCCTGCCTGCCCTCTTCCAAGTTGTCCTGGAGGGAGGGAGCTCCAAGAACAGTGATCTGGCTATTGAAACCCAAAATACATTAGGTAAGCATTTCCTTTCCACTACTTCCCCACCCCCATCCCACTCCCGTTCCCCCAGTGGCTCACATTGACTCAGAGAGAGAATGAGCAAAGTCTCCAGCAACCAACTCTATTTCCTCTTGATTCATACCAATTCTTTGGGTCTCACGCTAAGATACTGCTCCTCTGCACAGCGAGTGAGTTCACAAGACACCTGAGAGAGGAGAAATTAAAGTGATATAGAAACCATGCAACCAATCCCTTTAAAGAGTGTTTTTCGAGAATGGGAGAAAGTTGCCATTTATGGGGATGGGTGTACACCATGGTGCCTTTCCTTAAGTCGCATGTGTTCTGGTCCATTCCTCATGGATACTCCAATCCTCTTCTTTCCCCTGATGTGTAGTAGTAAATACCTGCAAGGAAAGTAGGTGCCCATTGGGAGACAGAGGAACAAATTGTAGTATGAATACAATGGAATATTGTTGCACCATAAGCATTGAAGAATATGAAAAAATTCAGGGAAGCTTAAGAAGACTTGTATGAACTGATGCATCCCCCTGGGACCCTTCCTGCCAATCACCTTGCATCTACTTTGTACCTTCCTGTATGTGTACATGCTGTCTCCCATGGTAGAAAATAAACTCCCTGAGGTCAAGGACTGTTTCATTTTGATTTCTGTATCCCCAAACACCTAGTATGTTTTTTCTGTATATACCATGTACTTAATCAATGTGTGTGCATGTGGACTGATTGATAACAAAGGAAGCAAGGCAATTTGCATGATGACTTCGATAATGTACAGAAAAACCACATTGAAAGACTTCAGAATTCTGCCTTCAAGGAGACTTAATGGTGAAGCATGATGCTTCCTCCTCCTCAGAGGAGTGGTGGATTGTGGATATAGAAGAAGGCACACATTTTCAGACATAGCCGATGTGACTTGTTTGTCTCAACTGGACTTAAGCCTTTACATGTTACCACAAGAAGGATGAAGAGGGAGGGAGTAAGCATGTGTAGCATGCCTATTTGTATGTCAGGCACAACTTTTTAGAAATATCTCATTTGATCCTCAAAACAACTCGATAAGGTACATGATATTATCCTGATTTTATGGTTGAGGAAATTGAGGCAAGCAGGGATTAAGTGACTTGCCCAGGGTCACACAGCTAGAAACTTCCTAAGGCTGGATTTGAATTTAGGACTTCTTGACTCCAGGCCTAGTGATTGATCCACTGGGCTACTAGCTTCCTCAAGCTACTAATTTGTCACAGGGGAGGATTTTATTGGGGGATCAGCAGGGGGACTCATGGGAAGCTGAGTGCAATAAAAAAAGGAAAAACCAAGAAAAAGAAAAGGGCAATGATGAATCATTTAAAAAGGCGAAGGCTAAGATTGAGAGCAGGCCCTGCAGATGTTCGCTGAGGCCTCAAGGACACGGGACTGTATTTCTCCTAGGCAGGACATCCAGACTCCAGCCTCCTTACCGACTTACTTTCACTGCCTGTGGAGTCTTGCCAGATCAGTCCTCAGTGTGTCAGCCTGTCCTTGTGACAGGAAATATGACTGGAGTGCTGAAAGGTTTTTAATTATCCTCTCGGTTGCCTCCAATAATGATAGCTTACTTGTGGGCACATGTCTCAGAGGAGAGTCACGCTGAGCAGCCCCACATGCAACGTACGGATGCCTTCATTTCCTGTACCTTCAGGTTGAACCAGAAAAGACAGTGCCTGGAAATCCACGATCGCTGGCCCTCCCAGCCCCAGCCAGGCTACGGAGAGACACTAGGGAGGGTCCTGGAAGATACCCCAGGTCAGGATCTGGATGTAAGAAGATGGCAAGGAGGACCAGCTAGGTGGCACAGTGGCTAGAGCACCAGCCCTGCAATCAGGAGGACCTGGGTTCAAAGCCAGCCTAGTAGCTGCAAGACCTTGGGCATGTCACTTAACTCCAATTGCCTCCCAACAAAAGGGGGGAGGGGTAAATAACAGCAGGGAGAGAATGAACCTGGGCAAATGCCTCTGGGGTGACTTTGACCTTTACAAAGACAGACTTATGACAAGGGGGTGGGAAAAGCTTTGGGTTTGGATCTGGAGGGGCCAAACTGAAATCCTACCTGGGAAAGTTGATGAACCAACTCAGGCCTTCGTTGCCCATCTGCAAATGGATGGAGGAGTTTGGAACATGACTTGAGAGGGCCCTTCTTGTTCTAAATCTATCCCAAAGCACATAGCGAATTCCCTGCTGCCCCCTGGAAACTTTCTGATGTCAGGTCTTTCAGTAGAAGGAGGAGCGTGGGAGTGTTGGAAATGGAGACCAGAGGAATTGGGTTCAAATCTACCACTTTCTATCTGGGTGACTCAGGAGCTCAGTCACCTTTTAACCTCTTTGGGATTAATTTTCCTTATCTGCAAAATGAGGTGGCTTGACCAGAGAACCCCTATTTATTTATCAGTCTTCTGGGGGCAGCAATATGTGTACAACTCAATTTCTTTTTCTTTTTTTCCCTTTAGCTTTTTTTTTCTTTCTTTTTTTAATTTTAGTGAGGCAGTTGGGGTTAAGTGACTTGCCCAGGGTCACACAGCTAGTTAGTGTTAAGTGTCTGAGGCCAGATTTGAACTCAGGTACTCCTGAATCCAGGCCCGGTGCTCTATCCACTGCGCCATCTAGCTGCCCCTTCCCTTTAGCTTTTAAAAAACGTTCCTTTAAATATTACCATAGGAGTGATTCTCCCTCCCCCCACCCCATCCATAGGCCCAGTTGTGTTCATTTTATGGCTTTTAAAAAAGCCTTCAGCATCCTCCCTCCCCCAATTCCCCCCCCCCCCCCAGTATGCTTATCTCATCACAAGGACAGGTTGACACATTGGATCCGGCTTAAACACTGGCAGAGAAAGCAGACTTTTGAAATGTTCCTTTTACATTGCCTTGTAAGGGAAGGTCTGGCTGGGCCTTTTTTTTTAAAACTGTTTTTCAAGTTTGGATATAAATCTATATCAATAAGAAAGTTCATGGAATTGATTTTTTTTTTTCTTTTTCAAGAAAGGAAGAAATCCTTACTTTATAGACTAGTTTCTCTGAGTCCATTAGAAGGGTTTCTGAGAGCAGAGTGTCTCCATCCTTCAAACAACTACGTTCAATCTATGGAAGCTATTCACTAGGGAGTTGGGTTCCGAATGGTGATCAAGTGAACAGAGAGAATAGCTTCCCATCCCTTTAGATTTTTATTTATTAAAGCTTATTAAGTGAAAACAGAAAGTAGGTGATATGCTGAGGTAGTAATTAACTCAACCCCAGATCACAGGCTCCAAGCTACAATTCCCATAGGAAAGAAGAGTGAGGTTATATAGCCTGATTACGATTTAGAGTGTGAAGTGTTAGAAATTCAGAGAACTCTTCCCCCCTCTCTGCTCTTGAGAAATGCCAGTTTCAGGGCCAAGCCTTAGAGATTTGTCTGATGGGATTCTGCTCCACAGTAAGGCCCCAGCAGCAAGCCAGGGTCTGTATCAGACAAGCTGCCCATTCTGTCCCTGAGCTAATTCAAGCTTTCAGCATAACAATCTGCTCTCAGTGAGCCCGGGACAATGTCGGTGGCCCTCGGAGCTGCCATTCATTCACACAAGGCCCGCTAACCCTTGCAGCTTTGCTACCTCATTCCTGGAGCTGTCAGGGCAGAAGAGAGTGGGAGGGTGGCATGCCCACCTCCCTGACCGCCGGCAGCGCCAACCCCGCCATGCAGGGAGAGGGGGTGCTTCCTGATGCTTCCCATTGAACCAGCCTCTGTACTGGGGAAGCAGCAAGGACCAACTCAGAGAGAAAAGACTGGCTTCCCAGCCAGCTGAAATTGGAAGAAGAATTTCACACCTCCTTGACAAAGCTGATAAAAATTCATGATTTTGTTTTTTGGCTGGGGATGCTAAAGAGAAAACAAACAAATAACTATAATAAAATAAAAACCAACTCTATTTTTTTAGCCTTGGATTTAAAATTGCCTCCTTACCTCAAGGCAAATGACCAAAGTCCACCTCCAGTGCTTGAATACCCAACATCCTCTCTCAATAGGCACTGTTGACAGAAAAGCTCCAACATGACTAGAGCAGTAGCAAGCACACAAAATACTCTGTATGGAGCTGAGTAAAGAGGGCAGCCCTTGTCTGAAGCTGCCTGGGGAAATTGCTTGAGAATTCTTATCATCTCCATGACAGGCAAGGTCAGAGAGAGGCAGCCTTGTGCACTGAAAGGAACTGGGGTCTGCAATCAGAGGGATCAAGGTTCCAACTCTGGCCTCTGCCACTTATTACCTGAATGATCCTTGGGCAATCCCTGGACCTCCCCTATAAAATAAGGAGTTGGGATGAGATCATCTCTTAAGGTTCCCTGCCAGCTCTGTGAGATCTTATGCCATGCCTAAGACAGGAGTTCTTCACCCAGCAGAGATTTCAGAGGTCTGTAAACTTAGATGGGGAACATTTTTTTTTTTTTAGATTTTTGTTTTCAATAATCTCTAACAAAAATTTAGCATTCCCTTCAGTTATTTAAAGGCACAATTCTGAGGAGGGCTCCAAAGGCTTCACCAGGCTTCTAAAGGGATGCATGATACAAAAAAGGTTAAGATCCCCTGACCTCAGAGCTTGCCGAATGTTGGAAACAGCAACTCACTGAACTCTTTGTTGCCAGCTGAAGGAGTAGCTGTCATCGTTTTTTAACTTACAATATATGCATTATGCCGCAAGAGGCAAACTTGTGAGTCTGCCTATTATAATCAAGATACGCATTAGATGTGAGCTTTGAACCATTTCTTTTTTTAAAGCAAAGATTATAGTTAATTTCAAGCCATTTTAAAGGGTGTATGTCATACACGGTCATGGATGGGATCTGATGCTTGTTAGGGAATCTTTGGCCTATATTTGGATACAAGTGAATCGTCTGAAATTCTTTTTAAGAGTATTTTATTTTTAAGTTTATTTTAAATTAATAAGCATTTTTATTTATAGTTTGGGGTTCCATTTTTTTTTACCCCTCCTTCCCTCCTTCCCCTTCCCCCTCCCTGAGGTAATCAGATGTAGGTTACACTTTCTTCTTCTTCTTCTTCTTCTTTTTTTGCAGGCAATGAGAGTTAAGTGACTTGCCCAGGGTCACACAGCTAGTAAGTGTCAAGTGTCTGAGGCCGGATTTGAACTCAGGTACTCCAGAATCCAGGGCCGGTGCTCTATCCACTGTGCCACCTAGCTGCCCCCTCTTCTTTTTCTTCTTCTTCTCCTTCTTTTCCTCCTCCCCCTTCTCCTCTCCCTCCTCCTCCTCCTTAACATTATTCAATTCCAGGGTAACAAGTATATCATAAGTGAGTGTAGCAGTGTCCTTCTCATGCAGAGCTGAGACTGACCTTTGCTTTAGGCAGTCATGGGTTAGAGCAGTGGTCAAGGCCTTGGCCCTTTGGGAGGATGAAATATCCTTCCTAGTCCTGGCTAGAGTTTTCTTCCCTAATATTATGCTCTTTCCTTCTCCCATATGTGTCATTATTCATGTACTTATTCATTTTGTCATCTTCCTCATTAGAATGTCAGTTCTTTGAGGGCAGAGGCTGTTTTTGCTTCTCTTTGTAATCCTCCTTCCTTCCCATTTCAGCTTTGCACAGTGCTTGGTATATAATAACCAATTAATAAATGCTTGCTCGCTGACTGTAAGATTACATTATTACATGTACATATACATACATGCATACATGTGGGTAGATAAGACTGAAAGCTTTCAAAGCTATAGTTTATATATCTTTATCTATTATAGCTATTTTTCTGTCTCTCTTTTCTCCCATTTTGTCACTGTCTGTCTCTGTGTCTGTCCCAGTCTTTTCGTCACTGTCTTTCTTTGTCTCTTGTCTCTCTCAGAGGCAATGTGGTAGAAGGAAAAAATTCACTCGAATCACACTTCCACAACTTACTAACAGTTTGACCCTTGGACAAGTCATTGCATTTCCCCTGCAGCTCAGTTTCTTCATCTGTCAAATGGGGATAAGGAAGGTTTTCTTGAGAAGCAGCATGTGGGGTGGTGGAGAGAGTACCAGCCTCAGAGATAAGACTTGAGTTCAAATCCTGTCTCTGACATATATTGGTGGTGTTACAATGGGCAAGTCATTTGAATTTTCAGTGGCCCCCAAATAACTCTCTAAGATGATATAAGTCTCAGAGGAGTTACTGATCTGAATTGACAGAAAGCATTTCCTCATTCTATATGAATGACCAATTGATTTAAACAAAAAAAACCCCACTTTTCCCACCAGGCTGTTTTGAGGCTTAATGAGATAATGTGTACAAAGTGCTTGCTAAACCTTAGATCACTACACATATGCCAGCCATGATTATCCCTTGAAGAATGAATCATGACTGCCCTTTGCCAACAGATGTGACATCTTACAATGAGAAAACCTTTTCAGTTGCCATTTCTGCGGCGTGGTCCCATAGGAAGCTGACCCACTCAGCCTTTCCCAAGGACTTCTTTAAAGCCTCCTCCCCCACTGTTTCAGCCAAGAAGTTCACAATGCACAGGAATTCAGGTGGAGAGCCCTACCTGGCCCACACAGCTCCGAATGACTAACACAAGGATTAGAAATGGAAGAGGCCAAGAAAAGCCATTGCTAGTTCATTGGCTCAACTAAAACAATGTGGGATTGAGCTCTCCAGCTTACTTTAGGACAAAATCTCTCTCCCCTCCACCCCACCTGCAGTTACCTCACTGGGGAGCTGTGAGGAAACCCTTTGTTAAACCAACCGAAATACTCAAAGGATCTGTGACAAAAGGTGGAGGAAGCTACAAAAGGAAACCACCATTCTGGATCTGATTCTGACCAACAAGAGGGAACTGTTTGCTGAAGGGGAGACCATGGAAACCTTGGGAGGAAGTGGAGACTCTGTCTCAACATTCAGGGTAGAGGAGGATATTATAGACTGACATATCTCCTAGCCTTTGGAAGAGTGGGCTTCAAAGGATTCAAAGAAAGGACAGAGCATGGAATAAAACCTGCAGGGTAAATGAGCTCAATATAGATGAGGACTTCTAGAAAAGGAAATTCTGAAGAATTTCAAAAGGAGAAATCATTTCAATGAGGAAGAGCAGGGAGAACCGTTTTAGTAAGATCAATGTGATCTCTGTACCCTGACCCACTTCTTGTTGGTCAGTCATGTCTGACTCTCTGTGTCCTCATTTAGGGTTTCTTGGCAAACATACCGGAATGATTTGCCATTTCCTTCTCCAGCCCATTTGACAGATGGGGAAACTGAGGCAAGCAGGGTGAAGTGACTTGCCCAGGGTCACACAGCTAGGAAGTGTCTGAGGCTGGATTTGAACTCAGGAAGATGAACTTTATTGATTCTAAGCCCAGTTGGCTCTATCCCCTGTGGCACCTAGCTGCCCTGTACTGTGACTTAGCACTGTGCTAAGTGCTGGGAATACAGATACTAACAAAAAAGAAGACAGTGCTTGTCCTCAAGGCGCTCACATTCTAATGAAGATACACAAAAGGGAACTGAAAACCTGGAGTGGCAGTGACAGGAACATACCTGCACAGGGACATTGCGAAGATGTCTAGGAAATCAGGAACTGAAACCAGAAGAGGGGGAAAGAGTGAGTGTAGGTCTGGCCAAACATTTCCTCAATGTGGAGGTTCTAGAAGGAATTCCTCAATCAGAGGATGATACCAAAAGATCTGAAGGATCTTTCAGGATGAGGGGAAGCTTCTGAGACATAGAGAAGTACAGAGAGTGAGTCCTGAAACATAATGCAATTGTTGGGATTGGATCCTCATTATAATAAGTTGGATAAAGACTACAGGAATGGACATCTTTTTGCACATTTTAGAAGAATGCTGGAACCTGATCGATTGATCAATCAATTGATGAAACACAAGTATTTAGGGGCTTCCTAGGTGCCAGGCCCTGTGCTAGGCAATCCAGATGTAAAGAAAAAATGAATCAGTTCTTGTCCTCAAGGAGTTTACCTTCTATCTGTCTGACATAATCTAATATGTTCATCTGAGTCATTTCTCAATAGTAAGCAAAGGATGTGAACAAGCAGCTTTTAAAGGAAGCAATGCCCTCTATCAACAAATGTGAAAAAATACTCCCAAACACTCATAATGATGTTAAGTGTATCTGTGATCTCATTGGTTCAGGAGTTCACTTCAATGATGCAACTTAAAACCCTTCTATGTCCAACTCTTTTATGAAATATTAATTGACCCCTCAATAAGTTTACCCCAGGGGATCCACCCACACTTACTAGCTATGTGACCTTGGGCAAGTCACTTAACCCTGTTTGCTTCAGTTTCCCCATCTGTCAAATGAGCTGGAGAAGGAAATGGCAAACCACTCCTGTATGTTTATCAAAAAAAAAATCCCAAATAAGATCATGAAGAGTCAGACATGACTGAAAACGACTGAATAAAAAAGCATAAATATATCACAATAGTATCTTTTGTAGGAGCAAAAAAGTGGGAACAAGATGAGTATTTTCTGATGAATGGTTGACTGATTGGTGAATGGCTGAACAATCCGGGCATGCAAATGTTTCAGAATATAATTGAATTTTTTTTATAAAAGTATTTTATTATTTTCCACATTTATTTTTATAATATTTCTAGTTTCAAATTTTTCTCCCTCCCTCCTCCCCAAGACAGCAAGTAATCTGAAATAGGTTATATATGTACAATTACATTAAACATATTTCTGCAGTAGTCATGCTGTGAAAGAAGAATCAGAGCAAAAAGGAAAAACCTCAAAAAAGAAAAACAATAGCACCAAAAACAAAAGAAACAGTAGGGTGCATCCATGCATCCATATTCTACAGTTCTTTTTTTTTCTGGATTTGGAGAGCATTTTCTATCATGAGTCCTTTGGAACTATCTTGTACCATTGTATTGCTGAGAAGAATCAAGTCTATCACAGTTGATCAACACATAATGTTGTTGACACTGTGTACAATGTTCTCCTGGTTCTGCTCATCTCACTCAGCATCAGTTCATGCAAGTTCTTCCAGGTTTCTCTGAAATCTGCCTGCTCATCATTTCTTACAGCACAAAAAGTCAGAATATAATTGAATTGTAAAGAATGATGAATTCCGGGCAGCTAGGTGGCGCAGTGGATAGAGCACCAGCCCTGGAGTCAGGAGTACCTGAGTTCAAATCTGGCCTCAGACACTTAACACACACTTACTAGCTGTGTAACCCTGGGCAAGTCACTTAACCCCAATTACCTCACTAAAAAATTTAAAAAAATTAAAAAAAAAAAGAATGATGAATTCAAAGAATTAAGGGAAACATAGGAAGATTTTTTTTTTTTGGAACTGATGATAAGCAAAGAAAGCCAAGCTGGCAGAACTAGACAGACAATGACTCCGATGATGTAAATGAAGGCGAAAATGAGTAGAATAATCTTTAGAATAAACTACCATGGTTTCAGAGGATTGACACTGGAGCATCTTTCCTCTAAGTCCCTCAGAGATGCTAGACTGCAGATACAGAATATTCCATACTCTTTGATTCATGGTGCCTTTATTGGCTAGTTTTGCTTAACTTGCATTTTTTTAACTCAGAGTCCACACTGGAAAGGAAAGGTTATTGGGCTATGATTATGATATAAAAATGGATAGATAAAAATTTTGTAAAATGCTGAATCGAGTGCATAAATAATAGGATCGATCACAGATTTAGAGCTAAACGGGACCTTAGAGAAAATCCAATCCAACCCCCAGGCAACCTTATTTTACCGATGAAGAAAATGAGACCCGAAGAGGTTACTTGCCCAAGTTCACACAGGCCAAGCAAGGACTCTGACCCCAATTCCTGGATGCCTTTGCATACCATAAAGACTGAAGCCACCAGAAATAGACCAGGAGGAAGCATTTCTAGTGCCAATTGGATTTATGAGTCCTGTCTGAGATTACATATGATTTGGAGACTGAGCGGGCAAGATCCTCCTTGGCTCAGTTCACAGAGAGTTCACCGTTGTCTCAGTTCACCTGTATTCACACCCCTTCTTGAGCCTGCCTTCAACTATGCATTCGGGCTAACCTCAGGACTCAACTGTAAACACGGAACCATTAAACAAAGCTATGGGCTTTGGAGTTAAGAAGAAAAAGAGAAAAAAAAAAGAGCTAGGAATAAATAGGTTTCGCCTGATTTCCAACCCAAGCCGTGAACTGGCTGGCCCTGGTTCACTCAAAATATCAGGCCATGGTCTGTGTATATTTTGCAGACTCCAGTGAACCTTTTCGGAAAGCCTGGCCTACGTCCTCATTGAGGGAGGAAATCCAAAACCAGGCAGGTTTTCTTTGGTATCAGATTCCTCCACAACTCAGCTTGTAGCCCCTGCAGGAGAGTATGTGGCCCGAGTGCATTTTTTTTTAGCTCCCAGGATTTGTCTGAGTCTGGGGCTAGAAGATTTTCTGGCTATTTCTGACTCATTAGGGAAAAATGCATCTGGGAAAGCTGCAGGACCAAATTGGTGTTTGTTGCTAAGGGCAGGGCTATAAAATACAATCTTTCACAAGCTTTCCCCCCACCCCTTTCCTTTGCAGCTCAAATGACAACATAGCCTGACAGCAGGACTATGTTGGTCCGACATTCCATACTTTCCAAGAGAATTAAAATACATCTCTTCACACTCCCCACCCCATCCCAACTTGTGGAGGGACCTTCTAGTGGGGGCTCTGGTAGTAGAAACATTAAACCGCATTCTCTCTAACTTCTCAGAGCCAAAGGTGAACAATACAATGCAGGGTGTGGGCTTCGTTGGTTGGTTTTTCTTTTCATTTTTAGGGGCCTAAAGCTCAACTCAGAAGTAGCCATTAGATCTCAGTGAGATCTGGTCTTTAGATCTAGTTTTGCAGCTGGGTTAAATGAGACATAAAAGAAATACTTTTCAAAGCAATTTATGGAATTCTGTCAAGTCTTATCACTCCCTACCCCCTCTAATCCCCATCTTCCAATCCTTTGAAAAAGATTGATTCCTAAACAGGTAAACTGACTTGCTGAGTATCTCACAGAGAGGTAACTACACAGCCAGGTTTTTATTAAAAACACCACACTCCTTATTTTTGCTTCTCCCTTCCCCCCTCCTCTTTCCCTATACGACAGCAGAAAATTGTTTAAAAGAAATAGACAGACTTGAGCCCAAAGAAACCATATGAATGCTTCTCTCTCACTCACTCTTGGCTTCCTTCAAGTCCCAGTTAAAAACCTAGATTGTACAGGAAGCCTTTCCCAATCCTTAATTCTAGTGTTGATAATATAGATTTACCTTTATTGATTATAATACAATATATTAAAATAACCAACATATGGATTAAACTATACATATATACACATCAATATAATCAATATAATAGATTATAATTACATTATAATACTCTTTCCTATCTATCATGCATATAACTGTTTGTACATAGTTATTTACATATTGTCTCCACACTAGATTGTAAACTCCTTGAGGGCAGGGACCATTTTTTGCCTTTCTTTGAATCCCCAGTGCTTAATTGGCTCTCTGGCACATATAGGTGCTTAGTAAATGTTTATTGACTGACTTTGCAGAGGTAGGGGAATCATACGATTGGAAGAATTGGGTAATGGTCTCCTCCCAGTAGAATATAATTGCCACGGGGCAGCTAGGTGGCGCTGCAGTGTATAAAGCACTGGCCCTGGATTCAGGAGGGCCTGAGTTCAAATTCGACCTCAGACACTTGACACTTACTAGCTGTGTGACCCTGGGCGAGTCACTTAACCCTCATTGCCCCCCCCCCCCCAAAAGAATATAATTGCCACCATTCAAATTACACTCCTCTGGACCTGTTTGAGGACAAAGGTCTCAGTTCCCCTTTCCTCTGGCAGACAGGTCATGTGGTCCTGAGCTGGTCTCAACTAGATCCTAGATTAATCCTAGATTAAAGGAATGTCCCTGTGTCCCCTCCCCATTACCTAAGAACTCAAAGAATAATTATGGAAATTAGGGTTAAGAATACTGCATTCTGGTTAGCTAGCTTTCCCGAATAGATTGTTTGTTTGTTTTTTGTTTTTAATTTTTGCAGGGCAATGGGGGTTAAGTGACTTGCCCAGGGTCACACAGCTAGTTAAGTGTCAAGTGTCTGAGGCTGAATTTGAACTCAGGTACTCCTGAATCCAAGGCCAGTGCTTTATCCACTGCGCCACCTAGCTGCCCCTCCCGAATAGATTGTAACCCTTAAGTAATCTGTCCAGTGATGAACCAGGGGAGGGTCCATTTTGCATTAGGGACTAGGGATTAAAAAGGGGCCTGCAAGTCCTCACTTTCTACACTTGCACTTGCTGGCTGTAGCACTTATTTGCAAGTGTCCATTCTCGAGAGAATGAAAATAAATGAGCCTTTGACACATCGCCGCTGAGTTCCGGAGAATTATTGAGCAGGGGTCATTTCCCTCTCATAGGATCTTAGATATAAAGATGGGAAGGGCCTTAGAAGTCCTTTAGTTCACTGACCTCACTATACACATGAGGAAACTGCCTTGCTCAGGGTTACACAGCTATTAAGTATCTCTTGTTTGTCCATTGTTGAAGAGGACTAAGGACATCAGGGTGATGTCATGACTTGCAGTGAATTGGATTTAAATGAGGAGGGCCTGTGCAAGGTCACCAACCTCACTCTCTCCTCCAGAGCCATCTGGGTCCAGTGGCAAGATATACATCAGGATGACTGGAGATGGCACCAGATGTTTAAGGCAGTCGGGGTTAAGTGACTTGCCCAGTGTCACATAGCTAGGAAGTGTCTGAGGTGAGATTAGAACTCAGGTCCTCTTGACTCCAGGGCCGGTGCTCTAGTCACTGAGCCACCTAGCCATGTAGCTACCACCACCAATTACGTATCTGGGGCAGAATTCAAAGCAGGTCTTCTTGAGTGCTCTATCTGCTATGACCTGGCTTCATATTTTAGTGGATTTGTTTGGTGTGTTGATTATTTTTGCTGAACTGATTTTTTTTCCTCTTTTTTTTTTTGTTCTTTGTTATAGAGAATGGCTTACTGAGAGATAGAATCGGGAGGGTTATATTGGGAAATGAAGGCAATAAAAAAACATAAGAGATCAATAATTTTTTAAAGAAAGTAAATGATTTATCTTTTAGCGCCTCCATTTCCCCCAGGTCCCAAGATCTGGTAAATTCTGCCTGTCGATTCTTTTCTATATCTTTGTAGCCAAAGTAATGTCAAATCCTTTAATGGGGCTCATAACCTCTACTGTATCTATTCTTATTCCCAAATAGAGTTGATGCTGAATTAAGGCTAGCAAAGCAGGTCTTTCAATTTGGAGCTGCTCAAACCATTTGGCTTCAAACAGACCTCAGACCTCTGGACATGAAAATGGTCATGATCCTTAGGGAGACTTTAGTCTTAGATTTTTAGGAAAAAAAGAAGTCTTATTCAAAGGTCATTAAAAGTGTCATCGAGGGGGCAGCTAGGTGGTGGAGTGGATAAAGCACCAGCCCTGGATTCAGTAGTACCTGAGTTCAAATCCAGCCTCAGACATTTGACACTTATTAGCTGTGTGACCTTGGGCAAGTCACTTAACCCCCATTGCCCTGCAAAACAAACAAAAAGTGTCATCGATGCTTACTGGTGTATGTATGTATGCATGCATACATGTAGGTGTAGGCATGTGTATGTGTATGTATATATACATGTATATCTATAACTCTATAAATATATAGAGAGATATTTAGATATATTTTTATATTTATATGTATGTATATCTATCTCTATCTCTATATCGAGATACACATAGTTAAGGATATATTTTATATATTTTAATGTATTTTTATGTATATTTATGTATATTTAACAATTTGAGATTTCCCTTCAAATGTATACTAGTTTAAAAGTTTGGATGAAAGGGAAGAAATTCAATTAACTTGAGATTCCAAAAAATTGGGAATGATTCTGAATTTTTTTAGCCACTTTTTCAATAAAATGAATGGCTCCTTTTAAAGATGGAATAGGGGGCAGCTAGGTGGTGCAGTGGATAAAGCACCGGCCCTGGATTCAGGAGGACCTGAGTTCAAATTCGGTCTCAGACACTTGACACTTACTAGCTGTGTGACCCTGGGCAAGTCACTTAACCTTCATTGCCCCTCAAAAAAAAAATTAAGATGGAATAGCTAAAAGAATGTTGTTTGGAGTATCAGAGTATCAGTGGTGGAGTCCTAGCTCTTTCTCTTTCTATATTTGTGACCTTGGGCAAATGATGGAGAGTTTTCAAATCTCTATTTTCTGATCTGTAAAATGGGGCTAATTTTACTCACTTTGCAGGATATCTATAAAAAACACCCTCAGAAACCTCAAAGTGCTATGTAAGAAGTGAGTTTTTATTAAAGTGTTTATTATTATTAAACACTGACCCACAGTAGCTACTACATTTTCTTTGGAGGTGGGGTCTAAACGTGAGCTATCCCATAAACAGACACCCAAATCACTTGATTTTTAAAAGACTGAGCTAACTTACCAAAACCATAATTGTAAATTGATAACATCTCACAGTTATTAAAAAAAAAATCCCAATGAAGAGTGGTACGTGCTGGTATCAACATTTTACACCCTTGTGAGTAATGAGGTTGCTACTTCAGCAAAAGCACATGCCTGAATTTGGAGGAGTGTGGCCCAATCAGGATGAGCCCCAGCTGGGAAAGAGGTACCTCACCATCAGTAAACCGATTGTAACGAACATTCAATCCAGGTGGCCTAGGCTAGAACAAGGCAGGGAGAAGCTGCAGATCCAGTCTGGTCTGCTCACGGGCCTTTCTCTCCAAGGGATACCGAGGTTAAAAGAGCTTTTCACCCTTTTTTGGAGATGGGGCCCAAAGTCCAAGTTTTGACAGCTTGATAAAAAACTTGTTAGACCCCGAGGTGGGGGAGAAAAAAAAGCTGCCTTTGGCAGTGGCTGAGAGATTATCCAAGGGGATCCCAGATCAGGAGTCTGTTGAATTAACTAGCGATTTTTTTTTTTTCTGGGTGGGGAGGGGTGAGGTAGAAGGCATATGATAAGGCTTTTGAACTTGCTTGAGAATTAACAGCAGGCATTGCTTTAAGAGGGCAGATTTCTTGGAGAAGACTGGTTGCTAAAATGAGCTAAAGAAGTAATAAGTGGTTTTCCAGCAGGAGAAAGAGGAAAGGGAGTCAGTCCTTCGGACTCCTGAACCCTTTTGTTTAATTCTTTGCATTGGAGAAGGGATTAAATCCAGAGTGATTGATGGGATGATAAGGGGAAAAGTAGATGGAAAAGCAGACTTGATTTTCTTTAGAATTCCCGGTAGAAGCTGCTAGTTGGAAACGGTTTAGAATTGGGAATTAGTACTGCTAGAAATGAATCTTGCTTCTTGGCCCGGCACAACTCCACAAACGCACCATTTTACGGGAGCTCTTTGGCAACAGACAGATAGTAGAATAGATTGGGGTGATTTATAAATCCTTGTGTAGAATCTCTTGGCCCTCTGAATCCTCTTTGAAGTGAGTGTCCATGGGGAGATAAGGGCAAGCAAACTGGAGTGATTGGGAATTGGGGCCAGTGTTCTCTTAGTAGTAATTTCTTTCCCATCAAGGAAATTGCTCACTTTCTATTGAAATCTTCCCAAACACTTTTTAAAATTTTTTGGTAAATGACTTGCCCAGGGTCACACAACTAGTAAGTATCAAGTGTCTGAGGCTGGATTTGAACTCAGGTCCTCCTGAATCCAGGGCTGGTGCTTTATCCACTGCACCACCTAGCTGCCCCCAGGTTTTTCTCTTTTTAAGGTCTGATAGTTGTATGGGACACTAATTTTAGGTTGGCGTTTACTCAAACTAATTTTGTAAAAGTGCCATGAAGAACTAAGAAATATGTATATTCCTTTCTATTCTGATTCAGCAATTGCCAGACATCTATCTTATCCAGCTTTTTAAAAATTCTATTTGGGTCCTTAACATCTTTCTTGTTGATTTTAATTTTTGTTGCTGTTAGATTTGTCTGAAAGTGGCACATCGAGATCAATAGTTAGAGCCTTAATTGCTTTGCCGTCCATTTCTTTGTCTAAATTGATGAACTTTTCCTTTAAATACTGAGATCCTGTGCCATTTGGCTCATATATACTAAGTACTGGCATTGATTTGTTGTCTATGGTACCTTTAAGCATGACTAACTTATCTGTTTATCTGTCTTTTTTTTTTTTTTTTTTAGTGAGGCATTCGGGGTTAAGTGACTTGCCCAGGGTCACACAGCTAGTAAGTGTTAAGTGTCTGGGTCCGGATTTGAACTCAGGTACTCCTGAATCCAGGGCCAGTGCTCTATCCACTGCGCCATCTAGCTGCCCCTGTTTATCTGTTTTAACCATTTTTCTGTTGCCTTGTCTGAGTGAGATCAGGATAGCAAAGCCTAGCTTTTTTGATTTTACCCGAAGCAATATTAGATTTTTCTCCAGCCCCTTATTTGAATTCAGTCTTTCTATTTCAGATTTGTTTCTTGCAAACAACATATTGTTTTAGATTAGCTTTGTATAAAAGAGATGGGAGGATTTAAAGAGTGGTAGTAAAGATTTTATCTAGGAAAGGCATGATCTAGTAAGTGGATGGGCCAATTATATTGCAAGAAGGGACAATAGCCAACCAGTCCAAGCACTGTACTGGCGTCTCCATAAAATGTTAAAAGACTGAGAGGAAAGGCCTTTAACCATGTTTTATGTTGGAATTTATATTTTATTTATTTATTTCCCTAGCATGTTTATTTATTTATTTTTGTGAGCATCTACTATCTCTCCCTTCCACTGCTTCCCCCTCCCTCCCTCAACCCCAATTAAGCAATAAAAGAAAAATAAACATTTCATTACAAATATACAGGGCAGGCCAAAAGTCACAAAGGGCTCTGATGTTTTAATAACTTTTTGAAAATTATTTTTTATTTTTCACCATTTATGAGATTTGGATTTTCACACATAATGTGAATTCATTTCCTATATATACTGTATATGATGCTATGGTGTTGTAAATTAAAAACACAAAAATAAAGGCATTATTAAATATTCATGCCTTTTGACCCATTCTGCACATTCTCCAGCAAAACAAATTCCCCAGTTAGCAATGCCTTCAAATGTATGTGCCATTCTGCATTTTAAGTCCATCATCTCTCTTGCAAGAGGTAGGTAGAATATTTCAGACTCAGTCCTTGGATCTCTTGGCTTATCATTATATCAATCAGAGTTATAAAGTTTTCAAAGTTGTTTTTCTTTTAATGTTGTCATCAGATAAAATGCCCTCCCAGTTCTGCTCACTTCACCCATCATGAATTCATAGAGGTCTTCCTGGTTTCCTGTCCATTTTGTCATTTCTGTGGGTATGATAACACTCCATTCTTTTCATGTCTCATCATTTGTTCAGTCATTGCCCAGCAGATAGGCACCTCTTCAGTTTATCGTTTGGGGTGTAAAAAGAGGTGCTATCACTATTTTTGCGCAGAAGAGTCCTTTTCCTCTTACTTGGATCTCTTTGGGGTACAAAGCATTTAACATATTGAGTGGATTCCCTTCTTTTTCAGACCATGAGAGGTCAAGGACAAAAAACACAAAGACAGCATATAACTGGCAGTAGTCAGGGCACAACCCATGTGGATGAACTCGCTAATCCACAGGAGCATTGAAGGAGGATTTGGAGATGGAATATTTTAGAGATGTTTTAGTTTAGGGCCTTCCTTTTATCATGAGCAGACTGAGGCTCAGACCAGGTAGGTGCTTTGCACAAAGTTATACCAGTCAGGGTATCAGAGGATCTATAATTCTAAGGAACAGAGCCAAGATTTAAACCTAACGTGGGATAATGGTTAGTGCCTTGGACTTCGAGTCAGATAGACCTGCTGTAAGCTCCTTCTTTTCCCCAATGTCAGACTTCTAATCACTCCAATATCACTGCCTGTTCTTTTGTCCTTTGGGGCCCTTATGAAGATCCATCTCTCCACTTGTGCCCTTAATTTCATCCCTCACATCTCTCCAAACCATTTCCCATACCACTGCAAAATTAGTATTCTTATAAGAGATCTATTTTATTCTTTTTTTTTTTTTTTAGTGAGGCAATTGGTGTTAAGTGACTTGCCCAGGGTCACACAGCTAGTAAGTGTTAAGTGTCTGAGGCTGGATTTGACCTCAGGTACTCCTGACTCCAGGGCTGGTGCTCTATCCACTGCGCCACCTAGCTGCCCCAATTTTATTCTCTTCTCAAACATCTTTCATAGCTCACTATTGCCTCTGGGAGAAAGCAAAAATTCTTAAATGCCCTTCATAATTTGGCTCCTACCTAAGATAATATTTGAACATTTTTGTGTGGACATTTAAGTATTATATAAATACTATAGTCCTTTCTCAGATATTCCATATTATTCACTCACTCCATATTGTAGGAAAACTGACCTAAAGATGTTTCTAACACACCCTTCTCCTATCCTCCCATTCACACCCATTCAACAATTTCCAGGCCTTTACAATGCCCCCTAAGCCAGGAATGTCTTCCCTCTATCTTCCACCTTCCTTTTTAATTTCCCTTCTAAGACCCTGTTTCAGTGTCCCCTCCAATCCAGTCCTTTCTAATTCCCTCCGTAGTATGTTCACATTACCAGGTATTTGCTTATCTGTATACACACCCTGGGGCAGCTGGTGGAGCAATGGATAAAGCACCTGGCTTGGAATCTGGAAGACTCATCCCCCGGAGTTCAAATCTGGCCTTAGACACTTACTAGCTGTGTGACCTTGGGCAAGTCACTTAACTCCCTTTGCTTCAATTTCCTCATCTGTAAAAAGAGCTGGCGAAGGAGATGGCAAACCACTTCAGTGACTTTGCCAAGAAAACCCTCTAAAGGGGTCACAGAGAGTCAGATACCAAAGGAAGGCAGAACAACCACTAAAGTACACATCTTATTAATTCCAGTAGCAATAAGCCCCTTGAGGGCAGGAATGTTTCATTATTATCTTTACTACATAGCAAAGTATCTTACACAAAGGAAGTGTTTAATAGATACAATTCTGAATTGCATTGCATTGAATCCAATTGAACCAAGGAATGAAGAAGTCCACGTGGGTATCAGGAAGTTCCAATGTTTCCTCTACTACTGTGCTTTTACCATTTGTCCTGACCTTAGGTCTTTGGGGGACTCTTTTCCAAGGTTAAACCTACACTATTAATTACATTACAGCCTTTACAAAGCTAGTTGTGTTCTGCCGGCACATGCTTATTTATCTACAGACAATGAATCCTAGGTCAAGTTGTGTCACTGTCTTTGGAAATTGTCCCTTTGGAAGACCTCCTTATTCCACCTATTGGGGTTGATGGAATTTCACTATCTGTACTCACAGATTGACTAATCTCTTGAACTCTCTTGTGGGTGGAGAGAAACATTCAGTAGAGAAACTGCTCTAGGCACTGCAGCTGACAAACCATCCCCGTGAGTTATCAGCCTGCAGAGGACGCCTTTTATGGGAAAATCCACATTGCCCTTGTAGAAGGTGACCAAGGTTTTATCTTGGCTAACTAAGTCCAGCCCACAGTGAAACTGTTCGTATGAAAGCATTGATAAGAAGTTGTGGCAGTTGGTCTGGATTAGTTGGGACAATCTGGACTCTCAGTCCAGAAGAGCTGGGTTGGAATCTTGCCCCCAGACATTTATTTGCTGGCAGACCATGTGACCTGGGACTAGTCAGTTAACTTTTACTTGCCTCACTTCCCTTATCTGTAAATAGGGGACGATAATAGCACTTACCTCATAGGGTCATGAATATCAAATGAGATAACATATGTAAAGTGTTTTGTAAATCTTAAAGCTCTATGTAAATGCCATTGCTGTTCAGTCCTGTCTGATTCCTCTGGACCCCATTTAGAATTTTCATGGCAAAGATACTGGAGTGATTTTCCATTTCCATTTCCTTCTTCAGCTCATTTCACAAATGAGGTAACTGAGGCTAACAGGGTTAAGTGACTTGCCCAGGGTAATACAATGTCCGAGGCCAGATTTGAACTCAGGGAGTCTTCCTGCTTCCAAGTCCAGTGCTCTATCCATTTTGCCACCTGGCTGCCCATATAAATGCTAACTATTACAAGGGGAAGACTGGAAGTCACTCTATTCAGACACTTAATTTTTTTTTGGAAAGGGGACCAACAGAGGATTCAGAGATGGAAAAGACCTTAGAATTCACCTAGTCCACCCCCTACCCCTTATTTCACTGATGAGGAAACTACGGTTCAGAGCAATGACATGAATTCCCTAAGCTTTCACAGTAAGTGGTAGGGCTGGGATTCAAACTTAGCTCTTCTGCCTCCCAAACCAGTGCTTATCTTATTATATATGCCAGGGGTTCTGAAAGTGTGGTGCAGGGTCCCAATACCCTTTCAGAGGGTCTGTGAGGTCAAAACTAGTTTTGTAAGAATAAGCAGCATCCACATAGAGTGTTAAGGTCTTTGGAGAACTTTATAAATATTTCATTTTATCCTTACAGCCCTGGGAGGTAAGTGCTATTATTATGCCCATTTTGCAGATGAAGCAACTGAGGCAGACAGAGGTTAAGTGATTTACTTAGAGTCAAATAGCTAATAAAAGTCTGAAGCCAGGTTTGAACTTAGGTCTAGCACTCTATCCACTGGACCATCTAGCTACCTGCTAAAACAATGACTATTGATTGCTATAACACATAAACAAAGGCTCTTTAAGGGGTCCTCAGTAATCCTCCCCCCTCCATTTTAACAGTATTTTATTTTTTTCCCCAATTACATGTAAATATAATTTTCAACATATATTTTTGTAAGATTCCAAGTTCCAGATTTTTCTCCCTCCTTCCCTTCCCTCCCCCTTCCCCAAGACAGAAAGCAATTTGATATAGGTTCTACAGTACAATTATGTTAAGCATGTTGTGAAAGAAGAATCAGAACAAAAGAAGAAAGAAAAAAAAACCCAAAAGTGAAAATAGTATGCTTTGATCTGCATTTAGATTCCCTAGTTCTTTTTCTGGATGTGGAGAACATTTCCCATCATGAGTCTTTTGGAATTGTCTTGCATCATTACATTGCTGGGAAGAGCTAAGTCCATCATGGTTGAGCATTGCACAATGTTGCTGTTTTTGTGTACAATGATCTCCTGGTTCTGCTCACTTCACTCAGCATCAGTTCATGTAAGTCTTTCCAAGTTTTTGTGAAATCCACGTGCTCATTATTTCTTATAGCACAATAGTTTTCCATTACATTCATATACTACAACTTGTTCAGCCATTTCCCAATTGAGGGCATCCCCTTGATGTAGGGGGCAAAAAGGGGTTAATAGAAAAACCCAAGACCCAAGCTCTAATTCAGATATTAGCTCTAAAAGGGATTCAGATCCTAGTTAATGGATAACTTACAAGTCAAGATACTAGGTTCTCTTACCCACAGAGATCAGTACTCATAAAGGGTCAGGTCAAATAACAATAAAGGAAATGACAAGGGTATAGAAATTCTAATGAAAAATGGAGATATTTTGAAACTAGCCATGGGAATCAGAAAGAGACATGCGCAGAAAAGGCCAAATGTGTCCCCAGATTCACCTTATGACATGTAAACCCCAAAACCACACCTCCACTGAAAAAGGTACCTGCCTGGGGGTTGGCTTAGGACCCCAGGAACTCCAAATTAGGATAAGCCCTCCCCTGTACCTCCCAAAGGTGGAGAATATTATAATGAGACTGATAATCAATTTATCCATACTATAAATATCACTGTCTTTCACTATTCGAAAGATACCTTTCCACTATTCTGGTTCTCTCCCTGTGGTCACCCACAGTATTGCAATAAAATTTGGGAAACTGAGTCACTGAGTCTTATAATTCTTTTGGGGAGACTCATGATCACTTTGACCCTAAATTCCAGCCCACATCACCCTCAATATCCAATTCTTTGCTGCCACAAAAAAAAACCTGCTATAAATATTTTTTATATGTGGGTCCTTTTCCCTTTTTTATGATCTTTGGGATACAGACCTAGTATATACATACATATATATATATATATATATGTGTGTGTGTGGCTCAAAGGTTTCAATAATTTTTTTAAGAGTGTAAAGGGATCCTAGGACTAAAAAGTTTGAGAAATGCTGTGATATGACATACTTGCTGTTTAATTGGTTAATATAGTCAATGAACATCATTGGTCAAGATTGTATAATAACTTTGCAGACCATTACTTATTAAAAAAAATTCATCAATTAACAAACATTTATTAAATTATAGCTATGTTCCAGGCCCTGTTCTAATTGCTGGGGATACAAACAAAAAAGTAGGCCTTGAACTGAGTATTGAAGTGTGACGTTTAAAATTTAATGTGTGGTTGCCTTAAATTAGAAGCTTTGGACATTAAGCATTTATTAAAGCATACTAGGTATTAGAAAAAAGAGAACATGTGGAGCTCTGAAAGTTTAAGAAAAGGCCTATCTAGCCTAGAGCTCCAGCCTGGTCTGGTTCTTCCTCAAGTCCTCTGCCACGAGCCTGCTTCAACCATGAATTTCCTCTCAAACTGAGTGTGGAAGCTTTTTTTTTTTAAGTGAGGCAATTGGCATTAAGTGACTTGTCCAGGGTCACACAGCTAATAAGTGTTAAGTGTCTAAGGTCAGATTTGAACTCAGGTACTCCTGACTCCAGGGCTGGTGCTCTATCCACTGTACCACCTAGCTGCCCCTGTGGAAGCTTTTTATAGGTCTGGAGCAGAGGCGGTCCTTACACACTGCTTCAAGCTGATTGGTTAGCATCATCCAAATCCATTGGTTCACTGGACTTGAAGGCGGTCTCCAATTGAGTTCAAAGTCCTTAGCTTCTGAGAACAATACCTTCTTTTTTTTTTTTTAGTGAGGCAATTGGGGTTAAGTGACTTGCCCAGGGTCACACAGCTAGTAAGTGTTAAGTGTCTGAGGCTGGATTTGAACTCAGGTCCTCCTGAATCCAGGGCTGGTGCTCTATCCACTGCGCCACCTAGCTGCCCCACAATACCTTCTTAAGGGCCAGCCAGGTGTGGTTACAATCTAATTAACTTGAAGTAGGCTAATCAGCACAGTCAATCACTCTCATTTAATTCAATCAGTTTAGATTAATCTCCAGGTAAGCCTTTGAGTATCTGCCAAATCCCATCATTTTCTCACAGGAGAAAGCTAATGATTCTAAGGGACAGCTAGGCGGCACTGGACTTGGAATTAGGAAGACTCATCTTCATGAGTTCAGATCTAATCTTAGACATTTACTAGCTGTGTGATCCTGAGCAAGTCACTTACCCCAGTTTGCCTCGGTTTCCTTATCTGTAAAATGAGCTAGAGAAGGAGATGGCAAACCACTCCGGTATCTTTACCAAGAAAACTCCAGATGGGGTTGTTTCCAAGTGATAGAGGTTAGGAGGGAGAGTATTTGAGTCAGTGAAGCCAAGGAGAGAGGATATGGGGGCATCATGTGTGAGAAATAGCAAGTCAGCCATATGGCTGGATAGAGCACATGGAGTTGAGTTATGGGCGAAAAGACTGGAAAGGGAGGAAGGAATCAGATTGTGAAGAGCTTTAAGAGCCAAATAAGGGAGTTTATTTTATTTTATTTAATTTTTTTAGTGAGGCAATTGGGGTTAAGTGACTTGCCCAGGGTCACACAGCTAGTAAGTATTAAGTGTCTGAGGCCTGATTTGAACTCAGGTACTCCTGAATCCAGGGCCAGTGCTCTATCCACTGCACCACCTAGCTGTCCTGGGAGTTTATTTTTGAACATAGAGATAATAGGGAGCTACTGTGGTTTATTTTGTAAGGGGGAGGGGAGGTGATGTGGTCAAACTTTTGATAACTTTATGTTCTTCATCTAGCCAAAATGATGTACTTTCAGTTCCCCAAATGTGGTGTGTAATTTCTCAATTCCATGTCTTTGCATAAGCTCTCTCTCATGCCTGCATCATATTTTAAAGCCACACTCAAGTTTCTTTCAGAGGACAGCAGTGGGTAGAGAGGATTTCTTATTCCTGCCCAGGGGCCCAGCCCCCATTGTCCAATGTATCTTACACTGGAGATATTCCTAGTAGAAGAACCTTCATCTAGCAGGGAACAGAGAAGACAAACAGGCACAGACACAGACAACAGAGAATTGGGGAGGCAGGAAACACCTTAAAGGAGAGTGATGTCTGGCAGCAGAGAGGAGAGCAAGAAAGAGTCAAGTGAAGAGTCAAGCTATGAAAAGGAGTGGGATAAGCCCAAGGATCTCAGCTATGTTATAATTTTGGAGGTGCAGGCTCACAGTATACCTTTAGAACTCAAGGTAGTAAGTCATACATACCTGGGGATCCAAACTGCCAGCCTGCAAGAGTTGAATTGGGGAAGGTGCCCAGAGGGAGTGTTGTATTAATAGACAAATTTACAAAGTATTAGTGACAGGGACCCTACTTACCATTAGATCAATTTCAAGACTCTGGATGAGTCCATTGGCTTCTCTTGAGGGTCCTCCACTCCTGCATAGAAAACTAAAGCATACTTAGAAATGTGGCTATCAGATAATCGATATTTGCTGGGGCTGGGTCATCATAGCTCCCCAAATGTTGATGAGCACTTGGGACTCAGTGCCTACAATCTCTTCAGTTAGCTATATGGGCAGAAGGTCATATGTCCTTGCCTGACCCTGGGCCCCATTTCCTATACACTCAAAATGGAATCACCTTTAAGAATCTGTTCTGGGGTCAGCTAGATGGCGCAGTGGATAGAGCACCGGCCCTGGAGTCAGGAGTACCTGAGTTCACATCCGGCCTCAGACACTTAACACTTACTAGCTGTGTGACCCTGGGCAAGTCACTTAACCCCCGATCTGTTCACACTAAGGCTATGGAAGATCTGGTCGTGGGATTTCTATATCAGTTCATCCTCCGTAATAGATGTTGGTACATTTTCACGAGGGTCTTTTTGCTTATGCTCATTATGTATAGTGCAAGATGAGAACTGGGTATCCCATGAGGTTCTGTGTCTCCTTGCTTTGAAAGAGAGGTTCTCACAATGAAAAGTAGCCCTCCTCCCTGAAGGTTTGCTTTCAGATAGACTTTCCTTGTACTCATTCTTTTCTCAGAAATAAACACCCATTCTGATTGTCTGAATGCACTAAGCATGCTTTATTCTCTCTCTCTCCATAGCATATTCTCTCTGTCTCTGTCTCTGTCTTTGTCTCGCTGTCTCTCGCCTCCCTGTTCTGCTTGACTTGTTCACTAACTTCTATGCCTTGTCACACATATATACAGTCAGTCCATTTCGCCATCACTCAAAGTTAAGCTTCATCAATAATTTCAGGAGAATATCCTGATGCTGGGGTTGGGGGTAGTGGTGATGGGGAAAAGAAGGAGATGCTGAATGATTTCAGAAAGCTGCACAAATGCATCATCTTCTCTGCACGATTTGTCTGCCCTTCTCTGAGACTCGACTCTGAAAATTGGGGATAAACAAAGTGAACTCTAGCTCTTAATGCAAGAAGGTAAAATGTAGCTTCCTAGGACACCAGAGACTTGGTAGGATGTGATTCATGACTGTAATTCCACAAAGGGAGAGTATACTTTATTAAAACAAAACATAATTAGATAAAAAGGGCGATGAGTAACATTTTATAGAAAGGAGGAGGAATAACTGATATCATTATTATAATGCTTTAAATTTTGCCAAAGGCTTTACATACATAGTCTCATTTAAAGTTTCCCAGTCCTGTGAGTGAAGTGTTAATAATCCCATTTTAAAGATGAAGAAACTTAAACAGCATCCTGACATGGTCACTCAGCTAAGTAAATGTTGGAGTAAATTTGACTTGAATTTAGGTCTTTCTGATTCCAGAGTCAGCACTTCGAAGATAATGAATGGTTACAAAGAAGAAAGGCTCAACACTTTTTTTTGTACTTAATGCCCAGTGCCCCCTCTATATTCCCTTCCCCTCTGACCTTTCACAAGGGAAAGCAGACTCATCTGCTCTAGCTCTGGACTCAAATAGATGCAAATTCATTCTGAAGGGACCTCCCCTCAATGGCTCCTCTCTCTATGGCTCTACCTCCCTTCCAGAATAACTCCAGGGAAATTTCTAGAACAAAGATTAGGTGTGGTGCATGTCTAGGGTTTTTCCAATATGTAGGAGGCAAGATGCCTTCTAAGAAAGGTACTAAATGGACAACATGGTTATTTGGAGAAGACAGAAGAGAGAAGAAAGAAGACTCACAAACATATAGTAGTAGATATAGAAAATGGAAAACATCTCATATTGCCTATTGCACTTGTTATACTCCCCTATAAGGTAAGGGTGACTTTGTGGGCCAGCTAGACAGATATTTTGTATTCATTTTCACCTCAAAAATACAATGTTTGAGTAACTCACAAAGGGAACTATATCTGAATGCAGGATGGTTTATTTTCATTATGTGCCCCAAAGCAAGATGACACAGAACTTTTGGGGGGGGTGCAATGAGGGTTAAGTGACTTGCCCAGGATCACACAGCTAGTAAGTGTCAAGTGTCTGAGGCCGGATTTGAACTCAGGCCCTCCTGAATCCAGGGCCAGTGCTTTATCCACTGCGCCATCTAGCTGCCCCCAAAACAAGGGGCACAGAACTTTATGGGGCACTTGGTTCTCATCTCTCAGTGTCCATAATGAGCATAAGCAAAAAGACCTTCATGAAGATAATTGCACCAATGTCTATTATGAAGGATGAGCTGGTGAAGAAATCCCATGACCAGATCTTTCAAAGGAAATCACCTGTGATTTCATTCTGAACACAAGCACAGGAGAAGATAGCAAAAGAAAAAAAACTAAAAGAAAAAAAACTCCACCAAAACCCCCCCAACAAAACAACAACAACAAAAAAATTGGGAAATAATAACTCCAGTTTGAGAAATGAAAAAGGCCAAAGGTTTATAGATGACTGCTTGTAAGCTTTACATATACTTGTCATGAATAGTTTCTTCCAGAAGGGAGTCAGATGTCTAAAAAGTTCAAGCACTAAACAATATTCTCCAAATGCAATTGTTTTTATCTTAACAGAGAGGAAACAAGTGTTTACTGACATGAAATCATACCAAAATGAGTTGTCAATGTGCAGTCAGATCATTGACTAGAGTAAAGGTCAAAATCATCAAATTTTTTTTTGTGGGGGGGGCAGGGCAATGAGGGTTAAGTGACTTGCCCAGGGTCACACAACTAGTAAGTGTCAAGTGTCTGAAGCTGGATTTGAACTCAGGTCCTCCTGAATTCAGGGCCGGTATTTTATCCACTGCGCCACCTAGCTGCCCCCATCACCATCAGATTTTAATGAAGTATAATACATATTCTGGAGCTGCTATCCCAACACTGATGGATTAGGCTCCTACATCCCCTCAGAGATCTAGGGGGTAGCTATGAGGTGTTGGGGGATTCTTTTTCTAGAGCTATATAGATCAGGAGCCCCCACTCTTGTTTTTCTTGCTGTGATTATCACTTGATCTCATTTACTCAGTTAGAGTCAATTTAGCTTACTGGATCATTCACTTCTCAAATTTGTAAAGTACCTCATTGGTAATTAACTATCAGTTAGTAGAGTAAGGATTTTAGAGCCTTAGAGTTTATTGAATTAGAGGAGCTGTCATGAGTCTGTCACTACATGACTGTGTCAAATTCCCATTGACATCCTTCAGAATGGCAGAGAAGCTACAAGGGAGCCCACACTTCACTGCACACACTTCCGACACACAACGAAGAAAATGTTCACCTTGCCAGCTGCCAACAGTGACTCATCAGTTAAGGTTATAGCCCTCCACACCTGACATCTTTGAATAGAAAAACCAAAAAAATATGACAGTGCACAGATATTTACTAGGTAGGTCATAGAGCTTTAAAAAAAAAAGCTATGACTCTAAAGTACTTGTAATGTTAAAAATGTTGGGGGTGGAGAGGAATCCAGAATATAAGCCCTCCCTAGGGCTTCCCTAAGAATGTTCCGCTCCTAAACCAGGAGAACATTGTACACAGGAACAGCAACATTGTGGGATGGTCAGCTGTGATAGACTTAGCTCTTCTCAGCAATATGATGATCCAAGACAATTCCAAGGTAATCATGATGGAAAATGCTCTCCTTTGGGAGCAGTTAGGTGGCCCAGTGGATAAAGCCCTGGCCCTGGATTCAGGAGGACTTGAGTTCAAATCTGGCCTCAGATACTTGACACTTACTAGCTGTGTGACCCTGGGCAAGTCACTAACCCCCCCCCCCCCACTCCCACCCTGCCATTGCCCCGCAAAAGAAAAAAAAGAAAAAAGAAAAGAAAATGCTCTCCACATCCAGAAAAAGAACTGTGAGAGCTGAATGAAGAATGAACCATACTATTTTTAATTTTTGTGTTTTTTGTTCTTTTTTGAGGTTTTCTCCTTTTGTTCTGATTCTTTTTCACACCAGGACTAATGTAGAAAGGTGTTTAATGTGATTGTACTTATATAACCCATATCAGATTGCTTGCTGTCTTGGGGAGGGGGGAAGAAAGGGAAGGAGGGAGAGAAAAATTTGGACCTCAAAATCTTACAAAAATGAATGTTGAAAACTATCTTTACATGTAACTGGAAAAAAATTAAAATATTATTAAAAAAAAAAAAAAGAATGTTCTGCTTCTGATGGTATGTAAGTGTCTGTACCAGTTGAGTACAGGTCAGGGTTTAGGCTGGACTTGTGTTTCCATTGCTCTAGGAAGCAGCTTAATAAGGAAACTTCCTTTATCAGTGTAGAGATGCCCCTACCCCTGAAACTTATAATCTTCCTCAGTAGCCTGGGGTGCTGAAAGGTTAGTGATTTGTCCAGGTTTACACAAGCCAGTGTGCGTCAGAGGTAGGATTCTGGCCAGATCATTTAATGACTGGAATGTGTGTGTGTGCATTTGTCTGAATTGCTAAGGGAATGCTGGGACACTGATTCACTTGACATGTAATTTACAGTCTAAGACAGTTGCCTGCAGTCCTGAGGTGGTAGGTGACTTGCTCACGGGCACAGAGTATGTGTCTAATGTGGACTTTAATGAAGGTCTTCCTGATTCCAAGGCCAGCCCTCTCTACCCTAAGCCCTACTTCCTCCCATCTCTTATCCCAATCCTGAGTCCACTATGGTTGGTTCTTGAAGAGTCTGAATTGGTAAAAACAAACCTTATTTTCAAATCTCTATTTCACCCAAAAAGGGAAAGTCATTTTTCACAGTGTCATCTGTGTCCCATGTAGCCCAAATGTTGTCAGTAGGTACTTATTCCCTGAAACAGATCAGCTGAAACATTTAATTAGCTTCAGCATAAGTTTTTCTCCATTTTCTTTTCAAAACTTTGTGACAGGGAAGCTAGGTGGTACAGTGGATAGAGTACTGGTCCTGGAGTCAGGAGAACCTGAGTTCAAATCAGACCTCAGACACATACTAGTTATGTGACCTGGGACAAGTCATTTAACCCCATTGCCTTTAAAAAAACAAAAAACCAAAAGTACTTTGTTTCATTTTAAACATATATTAAATAGTGCATGTCAGTTAATTATGTGAAGGCAAGTGACTGATATTAGGAATAATAATCAACTAGGACCAAACCTTTAAAAGCCAAAGTTCAACCCAAGTCATTTAGCCAAATAAAGGTTAGTTGTTTGCTTGCCTCTGTTCTACTCTAGTGAGCCCAAAGACAGGTGTTTCCTAGGCCCAAGACTGAAGGGCAGAATATGAGCTCTTTGAGGGTAGAGGCTGGTTTTGCCTTTCTTTGTATCCCCACAGTACTTCACATACAGTAAGTGCTTAATAAATGTTTGTTGACTGACTGACTGAAAGGTCCTTTTGCCACTCCAGAGTTAGTTTTGGTCTGGGAGAACCAATGTCTCCAGGGGGATTCTGGGTTCACCTTGCAAGGAGAAGGACATCAATCCTGCTTGATCCAAGACCCTCTGAATCTACTCAACACAGGACGTGAATAATTGAACAGACAATGATCTTGGGTAGACCTGGATACACTAGTATCCAGCAAAGGGGGACGGGGGGCCGCATACAGAGACTGTCATCCATGCCTGGACTGAGCTCCCTCCTCTTCTAGGCCTCTTAAAGTTCAGCTCATGGACCATCTATTCCATGTAGTCCATCTTCCCCTCACCAAACACATACAAATTATTTTGTATTTATTTATGTCTGTGTATCTTTTCTGTTGCTTTGGGAAATTCCCTGAGGACAGGAACTCATTGTTGTCCTTGCACCCCCTGGGCATCAAATGAGATGATGTTTGCAAAGCATTTAGCATGCACCTGGAACATAGTAGGTGCTTAATAAATGCTTGTCCCCTTCCTCTTCACCCTGGGCCCAACATCACAGTAGGAGCTTAACATGTATTTATTGTGCTGACTTAATTGAATTAAAGGGCAGCTCCTCTCTGCTGGAGATCACTCCTAATGCTGATGGAGGTCTAGTCTAAAATTTTTTTGGGGGGAAGGGAGGCTCACAATTTAAACCTTCATCAAAACTGAATGGAATTGATAAACTCACTATATCAACCCTGAATTTTATCCACAAAGGAATAGAAGATTGGGACAAGTGTAAGCTCCTTCCTTCACTGAAAGAAAGATAGAATGGCTCTTACTCCTTGCCAATTGCTAAATGAATAGAAATCTAGCACGGGCAGGCAACCTTATTGCTCAGTTTAGTTGTATGGGTAGCAATGAATTCTGCTCCTTCAAATGGTGATTTGGTCTCACAACCTAGAAGGCATCACAATCTATCATACTTTAGCATAAACATGGATAGGGAGGCTAGGAAAACTTTGGATCTCTTCTCACCCTCAATTCTTGTTTTTTTTTTTTTTTTTAGTGAGGCAATTGGGGTTAAGCGACTTGCCCAGGGTCGCACAGCTAGTAAGTGTTAAGTGTCTGAGTCCGGATTTGAACTCAGGTACTCCTGACTTCAGGGCCGGTGCTCTATCCACTGTGCCACCTAGCTGCCCCTCAATTCTTTTTTAAAAAATAATTTTTATTAATGCTTTTTGTATTCACATCACTTTCATTTTCAAGTATTTCTTTTTCTTCATTCTCTTATCTACTACTAAGTCATCCCTTATAAAAAAGATTTAAAAATGAAACTGTGTGGCCTGTGGTCCAGACCCCACCTACCAAAGGTTCATATAGAGCCCAGATTCATTTTAGGGTCTGAGTGACGTGAAAGAGGGAGGTCAATCTTTCCTCTCTCATTCTGTGGCTCACTGACCCTATGCCAGAGTAGAATTATAGTACTTTGGGGAAGAACTCTCCAACATTGATTAGGTTTGGCTCATGTCTAGGGTGTCTCCCCTGCCTCTTTCCAATCAGAGTGGATCCCAGGGTGTCTCCTAGAGTGAGTAGTTCACATAAGCTATGAATAACAGGCATGAGGCCACCATGTCTTTGCTCTACCTTAGGAAATGGTTAAAACCCCAAATATTTCTATGCATATATTGTCAGGGACAGAAAAAAACCAAAACAGTGATCCATCACCCACATTATACTCTTCCCAAAGGTGGACGATGTTATGAGACTAAAATAAATCCTTTATTGCCATCTCAAACCTGCACTATCTGAGCAGCTCATGAGCTCCAGATTTCCTGGCTGGCCTGGGCATGGGTTGGATTTTCTTAGTCCTTTCAGCAATAGTAATTTCCTGGTGATGCTGCTTCCAGAGAGCAGAACTATTCCAGGAACCACATTCCAATGGGCAGCCAGCACCCAACTTGGAAATTCATGACCATTCAAACCCAATGAATCTTCAATAAATACTTATTAAACACCTACTGTGTGCCAGATACCATGCCCAGTTCTGATCTCTTGAGGTTATCACCAGGGCTGTAAACAGCTAATGGTTTTTGATCTATGCTCAGAGAAGAAAACAGAAGGCAAAAGAAGGTAGCAAGAGACTCGAGATGACCTTTTACCGTCATACACTTGTAGACAAAATTTCCACTGGAAGGAGACAAAGAAATCCCCTTTCCCCTCACCCTCCTTGGGAGTTCAAAAGAGAGGAAGTGATAGAAGAGCTAATTAAGAAAGAAACTGGGCTGGTTCTCCTCTCCATCTCCTTTTCTAGCCCCAGTGACCATCTCCTTCTAACTCCTTGGATGAACTCCTTTAATGCAACCCTGTCACTAGTGACCAGTCAGGAGTTGCTGTGTCATTTCAGCAAGGGGCACATGGTTTACCAAAGAGCCAGAACTCCAAGGATCACTTTAGCAAACACTTTAGCAAAACCAAACAAGTCATAGTCCTCTCAATAAATGCAATATTCCAAACCCATAGTCCCTCAACCTCTGCAGTGAAAGAAGATACTTCTTTCTCCAGAACCACATTCTACCATTGTAATGAGAAAGCATTCAATTTCATTTTATTGTTCTTCCTGTTTACATTGTTGTAGTCATTGTGCATTTTGTTTTCCTGGTTCTGCTTACTTTTACCAGTTCATATGTTTTCTTATTAATTCCCCCCCGCCATTTTTGCTGATTCTTGTGGCACAGTAATATTCCATTATATTCATATACCATGTTCCATAATTTATTTAGCCTTTCCACAATCAATGGGTACCACTTTGTTTCTAATCCTTTGCTACCACACACACACAAAAAAGTTGCTATGAATATTTTGGTATATATGGGACCTTGATTTCTGTCTTTGACCTACTTGGCTTCTTTGCCTAACAGTGGTATTTCACCCCAGGTCAAATCTCATTTTAGTACATAGGAAGCCCACATCTTAATTCCTTCATAATAGATTTTTGTTATAATAAAGATTGCTCAAGATAAATCCCCAACACCTGATCTTAACTGAGCATTGGGATATTGTCCTGAGTGTGCCAACTCAGGATCTATGTTTCAAAAGAAATGTCCCTCTCTCAAATTATGATCAGCTGTGCCTTTGGATCCATGGCTATATAGGCCAAATAAAACATTTTCTAAGAATGGGAATAATGTGACAATGCTGAAGTCATTTTGCCTGCAAAAACCAAACTGCTTTTCCTAGTCTTGTTTTGTCTTCTAAATAAAGCTGCCTACATGTCCTGTTTCCCTTACTAGTCACGGCCAAGGAATTAGACTGTGTCCATATGTTTTCCCATGTGTGTGCTATGTAAACTCTGTCGTACAATCAACTGGTGGATACTTTTTCTCTGCAGGGAAATAGTCTATTGTATTATGCAGAGGAAAAAAATAACACCTCAAACAATGCACCTTATTTGTAATAGTTAAATTATTTTTGGTATTCAAACACTTTAGAAAAGTCTTTACCCATGAACTGGCAATATATTGTTTTTAATCATATGATTCTTTCTTGGTCTAATTTTTTTCAGGAAAGGCTTCAGGAATCAGGAAAAATAAGAAATCAAAATGAAATATAGTAGAAAAAGTTTTGGATTGGGATGAGAAAGTTGGGCTAGGGGCAGCTAGGTGGTGCAGTGGATAAAGCACCGGCCTTAGATTCAGGAGGGCCTGAGTTCAAATCCGGCCTCAGACACTTGACACTTACTAGCTGTGTGACCCTGGGCAAGTCACTTAACCCCCATTGCCCTGCACCACCACCCCCCTCCCCCCAAAAAAGAAAGTTGGGCTAGGATCCTGCTAGATTTTGTGTTTCTTTAGCCTAGTCATTTCCTTCCTTAGGGTTCAGTTTCCTCAACTGCAAAATGAGGGTTTGGACAAACTATTGATAAGGTCTATTGAGGAATCAGAAAACCTGAGCTCAAACACGACATCTGTTACAAACTGTGTAACTCTTGAACAGCCAAATCTCTCCCCTGGAACTCAGCTTTCTCATCTACAAGCGATTGTGGATGTGACAGATCTCAGAGACCAACTAGTCTGCCCACCCCTCAATTATATTGAGTAAGTAATCAATTAAATCGATTATATTGATTAAATATATAAATTTCCAGATGAAGAAATTGAACATGAAGGAAAATAAATGACAAAACCCACACTGGTAAAATGTGTCATAGGCATGTCTGGAACCTGGATCCTTGGACCAGAAGCTCTCGAACCTTGATCTATATTTCATAAATTTCTATTATGACCGCTGGTACTTGGAGATGGAAATAACTCTCTTCTAGTTCTATAATTGGGAAGTTTCTCTAAAAAGCAAGGTGGTTTAATATAGTCAAATAATTCAAAAAGTGTTTGCTTGTCCTCAGACAACCTTTTTTCCAGGTGTAGAGAGTCCAAGGTTTGATTTCTTGCTGAAAGGAAATTGGGATAAAGATCAACAGTCTTTTCAGTCTTCTCTAACAAGCCCCACCCATAGGATTTGCCTAGAATGGAGAGGTCTGATGGGGAAAAGTGGAAAGAAATTTTTTTTACCACAGTTTTATTTAGCTCCTTTTGTATTTAAGGAAGTATAGTACCAGGAATACCTGCCACAGCCATCAGGCTGGATAAGAACTAAGAATTTCAATGAGTTTCACTTCTTACCATCAGCCAGGTAAAGACTGAACTGAAAGAGTAGATGGTAGAGGAGAGAGGTGAGCTGATGGGATTGTAGCCTGGATATCCCCTACTTTTTTTTTTTTACAGGGCAATGGGGGTTAAGTGACTTGCCCAGGGTCACACAGCTATTAAGTGTCAAGTGTCTGAGGCCAGATTTGAACTCAGGTACTCCTGAATCCAGGGCTGGTGCTTCATCCACTGTGCCACTTAGCTGTCCCATATCCCCTACTTCTTATGAGTATACTGGAAGAGACAGCTTCATAGTCATTGGCAGAGAGAATCATAACTGAAAAGAACTCTAGCCTTCTCTTTTCAGCAAGAGCCTTCCTAACTATAGCACCACCATTACTCCCCACCCTGCAACACCCTCCCCCCCGCAAACTTCCCAATGTATAATGGACAGAACAACAGATAGAAGATCCCTGTAATGGAGAGGGAAATAGAAGACCAAAATGAAGGTGTTATTACTCTGTGGGGCTGAAAGATTCACATGGCCTTGGGCAGCTAGGTGGCACAGTGGAAAAAGCACCAGCCCTGGATTCAGGAGTACCTGAGTTCAAATTCTGCCTCAGATACTTGACACTTACTAGCTGTGTGACCCTGGGCAAGTCACTTAACCCTCATTGCCCTGCCCCGCTCCCCCCCCAAAAAAAAGATTCACATGGCCATGTATGACTTGTATCAGATAGATGCACTACCTTGATGGATGCTTGACTTCACCAGAATGGGTGGTGTTCTGTCCACTGAGGCAGATCTTAGTTCTACATGCCCTCTTGTCCTGGGCGGTTCTTGTCCATGTCTTCCAATAAACCCTCCATAGAAGACCTACCCAACATCATAGAAGTCTTACTTCTTTCAATATCTCAGAGATACAAATGAATAGCTTGGTTATCCATTCTAATTGTCTCACTTTTTTCATAACAAGCCCACCTCTTATTCCAGTCATCCATATCCTTCATGAATATCTTTTGATTTCTTTCTTTCTTTCTTTTTTTGGTGAGGCAATTGGGGTTAAGTGACTTGCCCAGGGTCACACAGCTAGTAAGTGTTAAGTGTCTGAGATCGGATTTGAACTCAGGTCCTCCTGAATCCAGGGCTGGTGCTCTATCCACTGCACCACCTAGCTGTCCCTATCTTTTGCTTTCCTTTGCAGCAAGAATATAAATATAAGTGAGGTGAAGTTCTCCATGTCATATGTCAACTTGTCTACTATTGGACCAAGATAGCACATGAAGAATACCAACAGTAAACATTTTTAAAGTATTTTATCAACATTCTTTTCTTTTTACATTATTGTCCCTTCGCAATGACTCCTCTCCACCAATAGAAACCTTCCTTATAACAAATATGTACAATCAGGCAAAACAAATCACATTGACAATGTCTGCAAATGTATATCTCATGGGGGCAGCTAGGTGGCACAGTGGATAAAGCACCGGCCCTGGATTCAGGAGGACCTGAGTTCAAATCTGGCCTCAGATACTTAACACTAGCTGTGTGACCCTGGGCAAGTCACTTAACCCTCACTGCTTTGCCAAAAAAAAAAAATTAAAATGTAAATCTCATTCTACATCTGTAGCCCACCATCTCTAATGCTGAGAAGCAAGAGGCAATTGACTTCACTGTCAATTCTCTGTATTCAAGTCCAATAGTTATGTTTGTGAATGACTTAAGAACGAAGAGAAGTGACACTTTGGATTCAATATTGCATTTTCTACCACTTAACCACCGTCCTTACATAATAGAAGACCATATAAAATCAAGGGTCATTTGGTGTTGCTCTCCCTTCCTTACCCTTTTTTTTGGTCAATTTTGTCCTAAAAACAACAAACAAATAACAAAACAACTAGTGACTATTCTTCTGGTGAAGACCAGCCCTGATATGAGCTCCTTTATTCCCAGGGCCTTGTACACTATTGTTGTTGTCATTCAGTCATTTCAGTTGTGTCCAACTCTTCATGACCCCATTTGGGGTTTTCCTGGGAAAGATACTGGAATGGTTTCCCATTTCCTTCCAGAGCTCATTTTACAGATGAGGAAACTGAGGCAAACAGGGTTAAGTGACTTGTCCAGGGTAACACATTTAGTAAGTGAGGCCAGATTTGAACTCAGGAAGATGATTCTTCCTGACTCCAGGCCTAGAACTCTATTCACCGTGTCACCTAGCTGCCCCGAATGGCACATAGTAGGCACTAAATAAATGCATACTGACTGACCGACAGCCAGTCTGATTCTCAGATCTGTCAGTTGCATGGCCCATAGCCACAGTCTTTCCAGCTAAGTAGACTCTGCCTGAGCTTGAACTCAGTTGAAATAGTCTTTGAGAACCCCACATCACAAAGAGACACCAGAACCAGGTTTTAATGGAAGATTAAAGAAGCTTAAGACTAAAAGAATAAGGCATAAAGAAATGATTTCTCTCTTCCCATATTGTCTGGGCTTTATGGGGACAGCTGTTATCATGAGATTATTTTAATACTCTAGTTATAAGTAATCTAATAGAAAGATAGACATTTCCAGCTCCGAACCCGCTCAGACACTGTATATGTGTATAACATTGAGGATTTATTATCAATCTGAACTTTTAATATTTCTTGACATTTTTCAATTTCCCTTGACAAACATCTACTGGTAAACGTAGTTTTTATTAGGCTGGCTGTTTTTATCTGAACAAGTTTGTGATGTTTTTGGTGATGTCCTTATCTAATTTCTTCTCTGGTCATTACTCTGCTACAACTTATCCGGCTGGACTCTCAGGAATTTAACAAAAATTAAATTAACAAACGGATATTAATTGACTACTATAAATAAGACAAGAAACAGCTTGGTGTAGTGGATACCTTCTAGGACTGAGGATTGGGAAGATCTTCCCTCTGATCCTGCCACAGACCCTTAGAAGTTGTGGGATCCAGGGCAAGTGACTTGGAAAATGGGGATAATAATATCTACCTCATTTATTAACCACCTACTATGTGTCAGGCCCTGCGCTGAAAACTAGGTCTATATATAAAGACAAAAATACAGTTCCTTCCTTCAGGGAGTTCACATTCTTTTTTTTTTTTTTTTGCCTGCTTTATTATTATTATTTTTTGCATTTTATTTATTTTTTTTCCATTACATGTAAAGATAGTTCTCAACTTTTGTTTATACAAGCTTTCCAATTTCAGATTTTTCTCCTTCCCTCCCCTCCCTCCCCCCTCCCCTAGACAGCAGGTAATCTGATATAGGTTATATATGCACACATAATAACATTAATCCTATTTCTGCATTAGTCATGTTATAAGAGAAAAATCAGAGCAATGATGAAAAACCTCAAAATAGAAAAAAACAACAGCACCAAAAACAAAAGAAATAGTATGGTTCATTCAGCATCTATACTCCACAGTTCTTTTTTTCCCTGGATTTGGAGATCCTCTTCTATCATGAGTTCCCTGGAACTCTTCTGTGCCATTGCATTGGTGAGAAGAATATAGTCCATTACAGTAGATCAACACTCAATGTTGATGATACTGTGTACAATGTTCTTCTGGTTCTGCTCATCTCACTCATCATCAGCCCACACAAGACCCTCCAGGTTTCTCTGAACTCCTCCAGCTCATGATTTCTTACAGCACAATAGTATTCCATTGTATTCATATACCACAACTTGTCCAGCCATTCCCCAATTGATGGGCACCCCCTCAACTTCCAATTCCTTGCTACCACATAAAGAGCAGCTATAAATATTTTTGTACATGTGGGTCCCTTTCCCCTTTCCATGATTTCTTTGGGAAAAAGACCCAAAAGTGGTATTGCTGGGTCAAAGGGTATGCACAGCTTTATAGCCCCAGCTTCTCCAACATTTATTATTTTCCTTTTTTGTCATTTTAGCCAATCTGATAGGTGTTAGGTGGTACCTCAGAGTTGTTTTAATTTGCATCTCTCTAATCAATAGTGATTTAGAGCATTTTTTTCATATGGGAATAGATAGCTTTGGTTTCTTCATCAGAAAACTGCCTGTTCATATCCTTTGACCATTTCTCAATTGGGGAATGACTTGGATTCTTATAAATTTGATTTAGTTCCCTATATATTTTAGAGATGAGGCCTTTATCAGAAGTACTGGCCACAAAAATTATTTCCCAGCTTTCTGCCTCCCTTCTAATTTTGGATGCATTGCTTCTGTTTGTACAAAAATTTTTTAATTTAATGTAATCAAAATCATCCATATTGCATTTTATAATATACTCTATCTCTTGTTTGGTCATAAAATGCTCTCCTTTCCAAAGATCTGATAGGTAGACTATTCCTTTCTCTCCTAATTTACCTATGGTATCACCTCTTATGTCTAAATCATGTATCCATTTTGACCTTATTTTAGTATAAGGTGTAAGATGTTGGTCTATGCCTAATTTCTGCCATACTATCTTCCAGTTTTCCCAGCAGTTTTTGTCAAATATTGAGTTCCTATCCCAGAAGCTGGAGTCTTTGGGTTTATCAAACACTACATTACTAGTGTCATTTACTACTGCATTTCCTGTGCCTAGCCTATTCCATTGATCTATTACTCTATTTTTTAGCCAGTACCAGATAGTTTTGATGACTGCCGCTTTATAGTAAAGCTCCAGGTTTGGTACCGCTAACCCACCCTCCTTTGAATTTTTTTTCATTATTTCCCTGGATATTCTTGATTTTGTGTTTTTCCAGATGAATTTTGTTATTATTTTTTCTAGCTCTATAAAATAATTTTTAGGTAGTCTGATTGGTATGGCACTGAATAAGTAAATTAATTTAGGCAGTATTGTCATTTTTACTATATTAGCTCTGCCTATCCATGAGCAATTGGTATCTTTCCAATTATTTAGATCTGATTTGATTTGTGTGAAGAGTGTTTGGTAGTTTTGTTCATAGAGTTCCTGGGTTTGTCTTGGCAAGTAGACTCCCAAGTATTTTATATTATCTACTGTTACTTTAAATGGAATTTCTCTTTCTATCTCTTGCTGCTGGACTTTGTTGGTAATGTATAGAAATGCTGATGATTTCTGTGGATTTATTTTATATCCTGCTACTTTGCTAAAGTTGTTAATTGTTTCAAGTAATTTTTGAGTTGATTCTCTAGGATTCTTTAAGTATACCATCATATCATCTACAAAGAGTGATAAGTTTTGTTTCCTCCTTGCCTATTCTAATTCCTTTAATTCCTTTCTCTTCTCTGATTGCTAAAGCTAACATTTCTAGGACAATATTAAATAATAGGAGTGATAATGGACATCCCTGTTTCACCCCTGATCTTATTGGGAAGGCCTCTAATTTATCTCCATTGCATATAATACTTGCTGATGGCTTTAGGTAGATACTGTTTATTATTTTAAGGAAAAGGGAGTTCACATTCTAATGGGGGAAACAGCGTGCAAGAAATTGTACCTTTGAGATATATAGTGTAGGTAGAAGAAGGTCATCTCAGAAGGAAGGCACTGGATGGGTGGTATGGGGAAAGAAGAGAGAAGACTGGGAAAAAAGTCCTGCAGAAAGTGGCTTTTGAGCTGAGTTCTGTTTTTTGTTTTTTGTTTGTTTGGGTTTTTTTTTGCAGGGCTATGGGGGTTAAGTGACTTGCCCAGGGTCACACAGCTAGTAAGTATCAAATGTCTGAGGCCAGATTTTAACTCAGGCCCTCCTAATTCCAGGGTCGGTGCTCTATCCACTGAGTCACCTAGCTGCCCCAAGAGAAAGTATAGTTTTAAGACATGTGGGAAGGCAAGGGAGAAGGAATCAGAAGATAGGGAAAAATTGAAAATGAAATAGTAGAGGAAAGAGGAAAAGATTGATAGAACAAAAATCTAGGGGAGATTGGAAGGACATCCCCATGATCAAGGGCATACATGGAAAGATGAGCTTTGGCAAAGAACACTTCCTTTCCTGAGACTTGGGCAAAAGAGATCAGGGTAGATTGTATGGAAAGGTTTGAAGTGTGAAAGAGAAGAGTTGAGGAAACCAAAGACATGTTCCTATGATGCTCAGAAGGTGAGATCATCCCATGAGAAAAAGTGAATTGGGAACAGAATTGGGAGTTTGAAAAGAGAAAAGATTTGGAACAGCTGCTGTAAAGTGTTAATAGGAAGTCTGTTGGAACTGCCATTCAGTAGTGAGAACCCAGTTTGAGATTACATAAGGAGAATTTGTAGTAGACCTGGGCAGAATTGGTCAGAGCTTCCTTCATTAACATTCAATAGGTAGAGTGGCCCAGGGAGAGGGATGGCCTAAGCCCTGTAGTAGAGATGAGTCAAGGATTGAGATTAATTAGGCAGAAACAGTTCAAGTACAAGAAATGAAAGGGTGGAGGTCAGTGCCTTAATGGAAATGACTGGATACCCAGTCAAAGTTTGAAGATGGGTAAGTGATGCTAAAATAGGGATGACTGACTCAGAGTGATATCTAGGGATAGACACAGCCTTTTGATACTAATAGCTAGACTTTTTTTTTTTTTTTTTGCGGGGCAATGGGGGTTAAGTGATTTGCCCAGGGTCACACAGCTAGTAAGTGTTAAGTGTCTGAGACCGGATTTGAACTCAGGTCCTCCTGAATCCAAGGCTGGTGCTTTATCCACTGCGCCACCTAGCTGCCCCCAATAGCTAGAATTTTTGCAGCATTTGAACACTTACAAAGCACTTTACACATATTATGTCTTTTCCTCACAACGGCCCTGGAGGTATGTACTATTATTATTATCACTATTTCACAGAAGAGGAAATTGAGGCAGACTAATCTTGTTTCCCTTTTTTTTTTCAGGGGAATGAGGGTTAAGTGACTTGCCCAGGGTCACATAGCTAGTAAGCTGCAAGTGTCTGAGGCTGGATTTGAACTCAGGTTCCCCTGAATTCAGGGCCAGTGCTTTAGCCACCTAGCTGCCCTCTTGCTTCCTTTTTTGACAGGGTAACTATACTGGCAGGCCAGGGGAGAATGCTGTCGAGATGATTATCCTAGATTTTTAGCAACAAACATTTATTTTATTTTTTCCAGTTACATGCATGGGTAGTTTTCAACATTCATTTTCATAAGATTTAGAGTTCCAAATTTTTTTCTCTCCCTCCCTCCCTTTCCTCCCCCCTCCACAAGATCGCAACTAGGTTATATATGTACAATCCACAAGTGTTCTTTTTATCAGTTCTTTCTATGGGGGTGAATAGTAAGCTTCCTCATTAGTTCCTTGGGATTGTCTTGGATCATTGCATTGCTGAGAGTAGTAAAGTCATTCACAATTGCTCATTGAATAATACTGCTGTCACTATGTACAATGTCCTCCCAGCTCTGCTCACTTCACTATACATTGATGTTCATTAGTCTTTCCAGGTTTTTCTGGGATCATCCTGTTTGTCATTTCCTATAGCACAGGACCATTCCTCCACAATCATAAAGCACTGCTTCTTCCGTCATTCCTCAATTGATGAACATTCCCTTGATTCTCAATTCTTAGCCTCCACAAAGAGTTGCTATAAATATTTTTTGTACAATTTTCCTCCTTTTCTCTTTTCCATGATTACTATTGTTAACTGTTTCCCTTCCATCCTATTCCCTTCCCCATGATATTTATTCTATTATCCATCTTCTTTCATCCTATCACTCTTCAAAAGGATTTGCTTCTGTCTGTCCCCTCCCCCATCTGCCCTTCCTTTTTTTGCCCCTTTTTTTGCCCCTCTCTCTTTATCCCCTTCCCCTCCTATTTTCCTGCAGGGTCCACCCAATTGAGTGTGTACATTATTCCCTCCTTGAGCCAATTCTGATGAGCATTAGGCTCATTTACTGCCCAGATTAAATAGATTACTCCACCCAGTTGGGTGCCTGTGTTAGTCCCTCCTTGAGGTAACTCTGATGCTTTTAAGGTCTTTGAGCCTTTTCTGATGAGTGTAAAATTAATTTACTGCCCTGCTCCTCTCCCATCTCTTCCCCCACTCCATAAGCCTTTTCCTGTTTCTTTCATGTAGGATTTCACCTCTGTCCCTCCCCCTCCCCCAGTGCATTCCCCTCACCCCTCAATTTAACCCTAAGCATGTCATCATGGGGCAGCTAGGTGACACAGTGGACAAAGAACCACCCCTGGACCAAGGGGGTCCCAGTCAAAACCCAGCCTCAGACACAAGACAGCCATCCACTGTATGACCCCAGGTATGTCCCCCAGCTCCAATTTTTTATGGTTCTCTAGGGTCTTGTACTTGAAAGTCAAATTTGCCATTCAGTTCAGGTCTTTTCATCATAAATATCTGAAAGTCTTCTTTTTCATTAAAGTCCCATTTTTTCCACTAAAAGATTATGCTGAGTTTTGCTGGGTAGGTGATTCTTGTTTGTAATCTCAATTCCTTTGCCCTCTGGAATATCATATTCCATGCCCTCTGGTCCTTTAATGTAGAAGCTGCTAGATCTTGTGCTATCCTGACTGGGGCTCCACAGTACTTGAATTCTTTCTTTTTGGCAGCTTGCAGTATTTTCTCCTTGACCTGAGAGCTCTGGAATTTGGCTATAATATTCCTAGGAGTTTTCCTTTTGGGATCTCTTTCTGGAGGTGATCAGTGGATTCTTTCAATTTCTATTTTAGCTTCTTCTTCTAGAATTTCAGGGCAATTTTCCCTGAGAATATCTTGGAAGATGATGTCTAAGCTCTTTGCTTGATAATGGTTTTCAGGTAGACCAATAATTTTCAAATTATCTCTCCTGGACCTATTTTCCAGGTCAGCAGTTTTTCCCAGAAGATATTTCACATTGCCCTCTATTTTTTTATTTATTTGGATTTGCTTTATTGTATTTTGGTTTCTCATAAAGTCACTGGCTTCCATTTGTTCAATCCTAATTCTTAGGCAATTATTTTCATCAGAGAGCTTTTCCATTTGGCTTTTCAAGCAGTTGACTTTTTTCTCATGTCTTTCCTGCATCACTCTCATTTCTCTTTCCATTTTTAACTCTACCTCTCTAACTTTATCTTCAAAGTCCTTTTTGAGCACCTCTATGGCCTGAGACCAATTCGTATTTTTCTTGGAAGCTCTAGATATAGGGGCCCTGATGTTGACATCTTCCTCTGAGGGTGCACCTCAATCTTCCTTCCTACTGAAGAAACTTTCTATGGTCCTCACCTTTCTCTGTCTGCTCATCTTGCCTTTCTTTTACTTGACTTTTAGCTCCTTAAAGTGGGGCACTGTTTCCAGGCTGCAGTATTGCAAGCTTAAGGTGGGGGCGGCTAGGTGGCACAGTGGATAGAGCACCGGCCCTGGAGTCAGGAGGACCTGAGTTCAAATCCAGCCTCAGACACTTAACACTTATTAGCTGTGTGACCCTGGGCAAGTCACTTAACCCCAATCGCCTCTCCAAAAAAAAAAAGTCCCAGGTGGTATGATTTAAGGAGGATTAGGTTCTTCACTCACCTGGCCTGTTCCCTGGTCCTAGATGACCCCAGACCAACTTGCTAATCAACCAGCTTTCTGTATTGTGGTTGTCAGCTCTGACGAGCCTGTGCCCCGCCCCCACCTGGGCCACTGCTACTCAAGCCTACCTCCTGGTTCCCAGAAGGGGTGAAAGACTCAAGTTCTGCCTCAGCACCAGCATAGATCCCTGTAGTCTGCCCCCTGCCAAAGGCTCAGCCCTCTCACTAGACTGTGAGCTTAGTTCCAAAGGACACTGGTGCTTCAGCTGATTCAGAGGCTCTGGGGGTCTCCTTCTCTGGTGAGGCCTTCCTGGGACTGGATCTGTGTCAGGGTGACTGTGGGGTTGAGCTCAACTCCTGTATCAGCACAGCTGCTCCCTCCTTCTGACCTTCCAAGCCGTTCTTGGTTAGAAGATGATTTCAGCACATTCTTCTGTGAGTTTTGCTGCTCCGGGCATTTTCCTATGGTGCTATTTGGATGTTTTTTGGAGCAATTGTGTCATGAGTTCAAGAGCTCACTGTCTTTCCTTTGCCATCTTGGCTTCCTATCCTAGATTTTAGCAAAGCATTTGATAAAGTATCATATACTATCCTCATTGAAAAGAATGAGAGATTGACTGACTGGTAATACAATTAAATGGATTTGGAAATGGTTGAAGGGATTCAAAGGATAGTTATTAATGGTTCAGCGTCAAAGTGATGGACCTCCCATGAAATGCCTCAGGGACCTGTATTGTTTGACATTTTTGCCAGTGATTTCTGTAAAGAAATAAACAGTATTCTTTTAAAATTTGCACAACACAAAATTCAAAGGAGAAGAAACACCTCATTTATGGGATATTAGAATCAAGTATCTAGCAAGATATTGAGCAGTTAGAGCATTAAGCTAAATCTAATAAGATGAACTTCAGCAGGGATCAAAGCACAGGTTCAAAATTGGGTTTGAGAATTCAACCTCATGAGTACAAGAATGGGGAGGCATGGTCAAGTAGCAGTTTGAGCAATCTCTGTGTGTTTTAGGGACCACAAGCTCAAAATGAATCAGCAGTGTGATGCGGTAGCCCAAGAAACTAAAACAATCTTGAGCTGCATTGAGAAGAATTGTTTGGAGGAACAAAGAGGTTATAGTCTTTCTGAATTCTGCAGACCACATTTAGAGTATTGTGTCCAGTTCTGGGGGCCACATATTTGGAAGTATATTCATAAATTGGAGAAAGTCCAACTCTGGCAAGTGTCCAGAGGAGATTCTGGTTAAGCATGGCGAAAGGCCTTGAATCTTTTTCATGTAGGGATCAGTTGAAAAACCAGGGCCATTTAGCCCAGAGAAGGGAAGACAAAAAGTAGACATTATCACTGTTTTCAAGTATCCAAAAAGGAACTGGAATTATGCTCTTTTGGGCCAGAGGGCTAAACCAGGAAAAATACAAATTTAGATTGAATGTCAGGAAAAGCTTCTTAACAACTAGAGCAGTTCAAGGGTGGAACAAGCTGGTTTTTTAAGTAGTTTTCCCTCAATGGAGGTTTTTAAGCAGAGGCTATATGACCACATATGAGCATCTATGTGGCACAGTGGTAGAGTGCTAGTCCTGGAGTCAGGAGCACTCATCTTCCTAAATTAAAATCTGGCCTCAGACATTAGCTGTGTGACCCTGGGCAAGTCACTAAACCCTGTTTGCCTCAGTTTCCTAATTTGTAAAATGAGTTGGAGAAGGAAACCACTCCAGTCTTTCTGCCAAGAAACCTTAAAATGGGGTCATGAAGAGTTTGGACACAACTGAACAACAAAAACAAGGAATGTGGCTGTCAAATGCTGAGGAAGAAAAAAAAAAAAGTCCACCTCTCTTCCCATCTCTAACTGAAAACAAACCAATCACCCCCTAAAAACCGTGACAAGGAACCATGCCTAAAATAAAGGACTAAAGCCCCAGTAAGCCCACAGACCCTCTAGTCTCATCTCTCTGATTCATTCTCCATATAGCTGCCAATTCTATGTCCCTAAGGCATATCTCAGACTGTGTAACTCCTTGCTAAAAAACCACCAGTGACATTGTATTAGTTCTGGGATCAAATACAAGCTCCCTTGTTTGTCATTGGAAGCCTTTCAGAATCTAGCTTTGGCCTTCCTTTCCAGGTTATTGCACACTATTTCTCTTTACTCCCTTTAAAATTGGGTTGCACCATCTTACTGTTCTCCACGCAGGGAGAACACTTGTTTGGGGGCATGCTGCTCCTTATATTTGGGATGCATTCTGTCCTTACCTAGATTGCCTTAGCTTCCTTTAAGGTTCACCTCTTCCCCATGACCCTAACTAGTAGGGATATTTACTAGTTCTTTTCCTAGTCCTTTTCCTCCATATGATACGATTTTCTGCTTTCTTGACTCGTATCTTGCACCTATTCATACACATGTATAAGTATGCATGCATATGTAGGTACTTGTTGTTTCCCCCAATAGAGTGAAAACTCCCTGAGGACAGGAGCTGTTTCATTTTGTGTTTGCAGTCCTAGCCCTTAGCATAGTTTGTCATTCATGTTAGACACTTGATAAATGCTTCTTGACTTGTTTTGGATCCAAGACTTATCATTAAAAGAGTCTTGATCTTCCCCTACTCCACGACTAAGATGATTCCAAAGTGGAAAATGTGACCTGATGACTTAACAAGATGATGTTATGATCTTGCATCCCTCAGAAGGAGACAAAGGTCTTTTTGGAATGAGAGACATCTTTCCTAAGCAATTAGCCTTGCATTCATTTGCACAAGGTGACTGTCAAATGTATGTACATTGAACTTGTTGACCCGGGCTTGAGAATCCTTCTGAACCCATCAGTTGGGCGTGTGATCTGTTTCTTCCCTGAGGAAATGGGACAGGTATGTCCTGTGGCTGAGACCATTTTCCAGTTATACACGTGGCTCAGTGATGAAGTACAGTAAATCATAAGCTTATAAACACGTAGCCCTAAACCTGGCATGCCAGGGGTTCTCAGAGGCAGTAATTCAGGGAAAGGTATGTCAGCCTTGTCACAATGATTTAGGGGTGTGGAGTGATTCACAGGGGCTGGGGTTAAATAATCTAGGTTTAAAAAAAATGACCAAGGTTTTATCATATCAGTTAGTAGAGGAAAGGGAAGATGCAGAAGTGGGTCAGGGTCAGGTAGTGTAGTGTCCCTATGGTACGTGGATAGGACTGTCCTTCACATTAGTATTATAAAGGGATTAGAAATACGGGGCTCAGACATTTTGGTGGGAAAAGCCAAGTGTAACAATGAAGCAAGGTGTGTCCTTGGGCAAATCATTTTACCTCTTTAGACCTCTGTTCTACCTCTGAAAATGGGGGTAATGGTTAACTCTGGATCAATCAATCAAGCAACATTTATTAAGTACTTACTCCTTGCTAGGTACTGTGGGATAGGCTACAAACTCAAATCATTCTGGTTCCAAGTTCAACTCAAACCACACTGTCTCTGAAGACTGATATCAATGAATGATCGTCAGGATCCAAAAAGATCTCAACAGGTTAGAACACTGGGCTGACCTGAGAATAAACAGTTCCACAAAGAGATCATTGACTCCATGGGAGCTGACAAGATCTCCAAATGATAGAGTTTAGGAAAGAGAGAAGAAAACAGAGGAGAGCCTTGGTGGATACTCAAGGTTAGCCAGCATGTTGTTGTTCAACTACTTCAGCTGTATATGACTCTTTGTGACCTTTTTTAGGGTTTTCATGGGAAAGATACTGAAGTTGTTTGCCATTTCCTTCTCCAGCTCATTTTATTGTTGAGGAAGTGACAGGGTTAAGTGACATGCCCTGTGTCACACAGACGGTAAAAGTCTGGGGCCAGATTTGAACTCAGGAAGATCTGTCTTCCTGACTCCAGGCCTGACACTCTATTCACTTTACCACCTAGCTGCCATTAGCCATTATGCCCTAGCTAAATATCCAATATAGGGCAACAAAAAAGGAGCAGTTAGAGAGGAGGAGAATCAGGAGAGATTGGCTGCTCAAAAATTTTGAGAACAAAGAGACTCCTTAAGATGGCGTCTGAGTGTTGAAGACAGCAGAGAGGAGATTCTGGGATAATTTGCTTGCTTCTTTATTTCCCTTCAAGTAGCAAATGAGATGAAACTGTACACTGTTTTCAAGTGCTATGAATAGCAAAGTGCCTGGTAGATGGTCAGTACTTAAATTTTTTTTTTTTTACCAACTCACAGATATTTTGTTATGCTACCAGCCACCAGCGATGGCAGGAACCATCAATTAAAGAAACCAAAGAGCAAACAGAAGCATAATTGACCAATCTGCTTACTGTTGATAGATGCTGGATGATTTATTTCATTTGCTTTTCAGTATCCACTTTTTAATTCCAGTGACTTGCAGGAAACAGCAATAGCTAGCAGGCATCCTGACTGTAATAACTACTGGTGAGGAATATGTTTGTATCATTAAAGTTTTCCCTTTTCTCGAGCTCTCTCTGAAAGGCTTTGAAGGCAGATGCAATATCTGAAGGACATGAGAAGATATTTCATTTTCTCTGATCTCAGATAGAAATAATGCATTTTTCAACAGGCCGACTGATTCATGGACACTCTTCAGGGTTAACTGGGAAGTCTTCACTGACTCTGGCTGACCACAGAAACATTCAAAATATACACGTAAAAGCAGCCAGCATGCAAGGGATAAATGTGAGCAGATTGCTCCTAACAAGCTGGAATTTCACACAGCCCTTCCTGGGAATATGTGAACTTCCTGTATTTAAATTGCATCCCATTGAAGAATTTGGTTAGCTAGAAGGAAGACCTCAATGAGAGAAAAACTTATTGCCAGAATCTTTCAGGGAGAAGGAATAGAGCCTCTTCTTCTATAGCTGTATTTATTTGTAGATATATCTTCCCCCATTTGCTTAAGTAACACTGGTTGAGGAATGGAGGTTAGGAAACAGGAGGAAGGGGCTCTGAGGAGGGTAAAATTATAGATTCAGACCAAGAATCCATCCAGTCCCTCTTATTTTTCTTTTCTTTCTTTCTTTCTTTCTTTTTTTTTTTCGGGGCTATGGGGGGGGTACGTGACTTGCCCAGGGTCCCACAGACAGTAAGTGTCAAGTGTCTGAGGCCGGATTTGAACTCAGGTCCTCCTGAATCCAGGGCCAGTGCTTTAGCCACTGCACCACCTAGCTGCCCCCTCTCTTATTTTTCAAATGAGGAAACTGAGATTCTGAGAAGCAAGGGAATTTGCTCAAGGTCACATGGGTAGTACATGGCCCAGGTCCTCAGACTCCAAATTTGGTGCTCCTTTCATTTCAGCTTGGCAGAATAGACCACCTCAAGGGGCTCATCTCTGAGTCTAGATCCCTGTGATAAAGTGAAACAAAAATGTTTTGTTTTTTTTTAAATCTTCTTTCTTATTCTTTGTTGTACAGGATGGCTTTCTGGAATGGGAAATGAGAGTTAATACACTGGGGAATGTAGATGATATGAGAACAAAAGATATGAAAATTTATTTTGTAAAAATACCTTGTTGTGACCTTGGGTAAATCCTTTAACCCCTATGATCCCCAGTTTCTTTATCTGTAAACTGAGGGGGTTCAACTATATGGCTTCCAAGGGTTCCCTCCACCTCTAGATCTATGATCTATGATCCCTCTTATTTGATACATAAAAACAAGAAAAAGAAAGTTGATAATCACCAATAAAGGTCACCAACAGTTAATAAGAACAATGATTTCTCTTTTGAGAAGCTCAATTTGACTGAAAGAAAGGAATAAATGAATGTGTGAGCACTAGATCTTTCGGATTGTTTCTAGCTCTGTGCCTCAGTTTCCTCATCTGTAAAAATGAGGGAGTTAGACTTCTTGTACTTTCATGTCTCAATATGTGATCCTATGGTTCAAATCCTTCTTCTAACTTTATAGGACCTTGAGTCAATAGTCAATAAATATTTATTGGGTCCTCAAGATACTAGGGATGCAAATGAGAAAAAAGACAGTCTATTTCCTCAATTGTGAAGAGGGACTCATATGGGATGTCCTCTGAGATCACTTCCAGCTCTGGCTCTATGATTTTATGAATTTCCTATCTCCATTGAGCATTTACTTCCATGCTTTCATATGAAGAGACTGGACTGTGACCCAAATTCTGCCCAGCTGGTATGGAATGGTCATTCATGAGTTATAATAATAACTGACATTTATGTAGCCCATCAAACTTTGTAAGGTACCTTCAATGCACAGGGCATCCCAACAGTGTTAGTAGTTTTAAGCTATTAAAGTCTAAAAGCACATTAAGACTTTTGGGACCCCCCCATCTCACCTCATTTGAGCCTCATCCTGACCCTGTGAGGTAAGTATTGCATGTATTACAAACCCCATTGAATATATGAGGAATCAGAGTTACTGTGACTTGAGCAGAGTCACACAGTTAGTTAATATCAGATGCGGTGTTTGAAGGTAGACCTTCTTGACTTCAAGGCTAGCTGTCTCTCTACCATGCCAGCTTCTCTTCTCGGGTATGTTGGTCCATGTTCCAGGATAGAAGAAACGTGAATACTAGGAAGAATCGTGAAAGTAGAACCTATGAGAGGCAGGTGGACGGGAGAAATGGGTGGAGAAAGTTGAGTCAGAAGGCTGCCAGGTGTTTCCAGGAGATGCACATGGGTTCTAACTAGATTAAACTTTTATTGGTAGGAGGAGTCCTCCTACAGCCTGATCTCAATAACCGGCAATCATGGGAATGAAGCTGTCACAGGCATGTGAAATTCACAAGCAGCCCCCCCCCCCCAACTAATGGAGTCCATTAGTTTCAACTCTACTGCATTATTAATGAGAGCAGTTATGGGGTAATTTAAGTTTCACCATCTCTCCTTGTTTCATAATAAGAATGCTAACTAGTCAGTCAATAAACATTTAAGTACCTACTATGTACCAGGCAGTGTGCTAAGCACTTGGAATATGAATAAAAACAGACAGCCTCTGCCCTCAAGGAGCTTATAATCTAATGGGAAAAGACAACATATGATAGAAAGCTGAAAAGCTATTATAGAAACCAGCTAGAAAAACTGTAAGCTCTTGGAAGGCAGAGTATATATTATTAATGTTAATCCTACACAAAATACTCTTTTTTTTGGGGGGGGGCAATGAGGGTCAAATGACTTGCCCAGGGTCACACAGCCAGTAAGTGTCAAGCATCTGAGGCTGGATTTGAACTGAGGTCCTCATGAATTCAGGGCCAGTGCTCCATCCACTTCGACACCCAGCTGCCCCACACAAAATACTCTTTTTTTTTTTTTTTTTTTAGTGAGGCAATTGGGGTTAAGTGACTTGCCCAGGGTCACACAGCTAGTAAGTGTTAAGTGTCTGAGGCCACATTTGAACTCAGGTACTCCTGACTCCAGGGTCGGTGCTCTATCCACTGCGCCACCTAGCTGCCCCACAAAATACTCTTGATAAGTATTTGTTGAGTTGAATTGAATTAACTGAAAAGAAAAAAGGGAAGCCTGGACAAGCAACAACAAACCTTAGAAATAATCATGGTTGAATACATATATATACACACACACAATACATATATGTATATATACACACATGTGCATGCACATATGTGTATAGACGTGTGCATACATACAATATATTTATGTGTGTATATATATCTATATCTATCTATCTATCTATCTATATATATATACACACACATACACATGCACTTTTTTATAATGGGAAAATATTGGCCCAAGTCTTAGAGATTAACTATACACCTGCAAGTGTCAGTGGAATAGTAGCAGAATATACAATGTGAGCAGTGTTCACTTTCATCATTAAAGGTAGCTAGGTGATATAGTGGATGGAGAATTGGACCTGGAGTCAGAAGTCCTGAGTTCAAATCTGACCTCAGACACAAACTGGATGACTTAGGGCAAGTCATTTGACTTTTATCAGTTTCCTCATCTGTAAAATGAGGATAATAATAGCACCTACTTCCCAGGATTGTTGGGAGGATAAAAATGAGATAATATTTGTGAAGTGCTTTGCAAATCTTAAAGGATTCTAGAAACGCTAGCTCTTAGTAGCTCCCATTACTAGCACTCCTGCTACACATCAAATTGGCTTACTTGTTACAATGTTCTAGGTAAGTATTTTGGCCCTACCCAAATGGAAGGTAGGACCATTGCTTGTCATGTCATGGTAGCACCTTGGTCCTTGCTTTTGCCTAAGTAATGCAATCTCATTGCGAGGATCCCAAGTTCCAAGAGCCCAAATGCTGTGCCGCTAGCTGGGATTTCATTTTTTTGGCCTCTTGGACAGTTTCAGAAGCAGTATCTTAGGCCTGGTAATGGAAGGAAAGAAGGAAGGATGGAAAGAAGGAAGGAAGAAAGGAAGGAAGGAAAGAAATAATTATTTATTAAGCACTTACTATGTTCCAGGCACTGTGCTAAATGCTTGACAAATATTATTTCATTTGATCCTCATATCAATTTAGAAGATAGATGTTACTATTATCCCCATTTTTCAGTTGAGAAAACTGAGACAAAAGTTAAATGAGTTGTTCAGGGTTACCCAGCTAGTAAGTGTCTAAGGACAGACTTGAAATCAAGTTTTCCTGATTTCCAGCCCAGCACTATATCCACTTCACACCTAGACAATACTGCTAATATAATATTTGTAGTTAATAAGTGGAATTATGAATCCATTGCTTTTTTGTTATTCCAGAGCCATTTGTTAACTTTAACCATAAACATGAAATATTTCTTAGAATCTATTTACCATAACTACATGTGCCATGAAATGGACATACAATGAAATGCAATAAGAAAACTCAATAGCAGGCTTCATGTACTTCAAACTATCAGTTCGCTTCCAACTTCTCCTAGGCCTGATCTGCTTTCCCATAGGGGAAAAAAAATGCCCTACTTCTCATTCATAAAGCTGAGCTGGAACATCCTGGATTTACATAATCAGTGACACATAGCAAGGAGTAAACCAATCTTTATCTGTGGTGCTGAGCCATTTAAGAGAAACATGAGTGGTTTTTTTATTGTTGTTAATTTCCTCATGGTTGGCAGAGCTCCCGCTGACCTGCCACCAGCTCCTCCCATGACCAGAGGGAGCTGCCAAGATCTGCCTGCTCTCTTAACAGGTAGAAAGTATGACTGGCCATGCAGATCACTGATATGCTCCAAACTCTGAACCCAGCCCTGGCAGATCCGGTGTCCTCATCATTCATGAATTTTTGAATCCTATCTTAGTGCATTTTTATGAGATGGCACCATGGAAGCTATTAACTCAATTTAATGTCAGATGGACAAATGAAGAAGGTTAATCAGAAAGGATTTTCGACCTTCAGGGAAAACAGATCCTGGTGACTTTGCTATTTGAGAATATGGGTGGGCGTGTTTTAAGAAAACCCATGGGGGGCAGCTAGATGGCGCAGTGGTTAAAGCACTGGCCCTGGATTCAGGAGTATCTGAGTTCAAATCCGACCTCAGACACTTGACACTTACTAGCTGTGTGACCCTGGGCAAGTCACTTAACCCCCATTGCCTGAAAAACAAACAAACAAAAAGAAAACCCATTATATGAAAACATAGACATAGAATCCAAATAAATGAGGGTGTGTGTGATGATTTCTTTTTACAAAAGGACTCTTTTAATTAGCATACTCCTTGCTGATGCCTACTTCCTGACAGAGGGAGGGGGGATAGTTTTTAGAATGTAGAATAAGACAGCCATTTTTTTGCACATGGACAATGTGTGGATTGTTTAGCTTAATTGTGCTTTTTTTTTTTTAAAGAAAAGCTTTGTTTTTCCATTTTAAAATTGGGGGCTAGCAGTAAAATTGTCCCCCCAAAAAGAAGAAAAAAAGAGAAGAGGATCATTGAAGGATTAAAAAAAAAAGAATGGAAACTGAGCAAAAAGAGTTCAGAAGGAGATAGGGTTGAACAGGACAGCTTTGAAAGGAATATACTGAATATATGATATACTTAAACAGAAAAGTAAGACATACAAAATAGCAATTATGGTTTCATGTACAGACCTCCTTATCTGCTCCTCCCATTGCTCTCATCCTATAATTTTATGGTGCTTTCCAGCTCTGGGATTCTATGTATCTATCACTGAAATTACAAATAATGTTCTTTACCAACTCTGGATATCATGCTTGTTGGAAATGATTTCCTGTCTACCACTGTTTAGAAGAAGAATCACAAACTACGGTAATCCTTTGGCTCATTTGAGAGAGGCAGCATAGTACGGAATTCACGATTTGGAGTCAGGAAGTCTGAGTTCAAATCCCAGCTTCCTCATCGGGCCGTGTTCAAGGCAGATGCCTACTTACCTAATTCTAAATCCAGCAGGAGCACTGATCTCACAAGGTCCTTTTCCAACTGCCCTACTATTTGGTAGCCATTCGTTAAATCAAAGGCTCAGGGGAAAGCACTGAATTAGGTGATATGAGGACAAAGCTCTTGTCCTTTCAGAGATTACAATCCAATTGAAACTCCAATCAGGTCAAATTTCATTCTAATAAATCTCTTGACAAGGAACATCTTGTCAATGGACCACTTCTTTCTTTTTTTTTTTAAATAATAATAAGCATTTTTATTTGTAGTTTGGGTTCCAATTTATATCCTTCTTTTCCTCCTTCCCTGAGGCAAACAATCAGATATGGGTTATACATGTATGATTATGCAAAATTACCATAATTTGTCATTTCATACAAGGGAACTTGATTAAAAGAAAAAAATGAAAGAAAGTGAAAAATAGCTTGCTTCGGTCTGTTCCATCGATATCAGTTCTTTCTTTGGAGGTGGATAGTATGTTTCATCAATAGTCCTTTGGGATTGTCTTGGATCATTGTATTGTGAATAGTCAAGTCCTTCACAGTTCTTCATCAAACAGTATTGCTATCTCTGTGCACAATGTTCTCTTGGTTCTGCTCGCTTCACCATACATCAGTTCATACAAGTCTTTCCGGGCCTTTCTGAAGCCATCCTGCTTGTCATTTCTTATAGCACAATAATATTCCATCACCATCATATACCACAGCTTGTTTAGCCATTCCCCAACAGATGGACATTCTTTTGATTTCCAATTCTTAGCCACCACAAAAAGAAGTGCTATAAATATTTGTGTACAAATAGGTCTTTCAAAGCATCTAACTTCCAATTTAACAAAAGAATTTGTCCCATCCCTTGGAATTCATGATACAATCTAACAGGCATTTGCTAAGCACCTTCCATGTTCAAGGCACTGAGCTAGACACTGGAGATACAAAGTCAAAAACATACAATCTCTGTGCCCTCAGGGAGGTTACATTCCACTAGGGGGTAGAGTACAATATATAGAGAAGCAAGTACAATATAAAGGAGGGAGAGAGTACTGGGCATTGGGAGGGCTTCATGCAGGAGGGAGCTCGGAGCACCTGATTTGAGTCATAAAGTTGTAAAGAAGGATAAGGATTCTGAAAGAATGAAATGAGGAGGAAGCGATTTCCAGGTCCCGATGATGGGATAATCTCTTTAAATAAATGGAAGAGGGAATGTCTTGTTGAAGGTTCAGCTAGAGGTTGTCCAATTAAGCTGGAATGTTCCTTTCTTTTTTTTTTTCTTTTCTTTCTTTCTTTCTTTTTTTTTTTTTAGTGAGGCAATTGGGGTTAAGTGACTTGCCCAGGGTCACACAGCTAGTAAGTGTTAAGTGTCTGAGGCTGGATTTGAATTCAGGTCCTCCTGAATCCAGGGCCAGTGCTTTAACCACTGTGCCACCTAGCTGCCCCTGGAATGTTCCTTTCAAGCAGGTGAATAATATGAAATTAAGTTGGCATAAGTAGGTCAGAGAAAAAGTCAACTAAATTTAACCCAATTATCACTTATTAAGCACCTATTCTAAGAAGAGTAAGTATTAAATACTTACTATGTACTTAGCTATGTACAGACACTTACTGGTTGAGTGACTCTGCAAGTCACTTAATCTTTGTTTGCCTTAATCCACTCTGGAAAGAAATGAAAAATCATTCCAGTATCTTTGCCAAGAAAACCCCATGGACAGTATTGATCCACAGGGTCACAGAGATGGACACAAGTGAACACATCAACAATAAAAACAACTTACTATGTGCCAGGAACTTTGTTAGGTGCTTTATATATATAATATACAAAATTATAATTATATATATTTATAATATATAAATTTTATATTTTAGAGAGAGAGAGAGAGAGGATCAACTAGGAAGTTAGTATAATAATTCAGTTAAGAGGTGATGAACATAGGTGATGACTATGCAAGAGAAGGGATCAGATGCAAGACACATTGTGGGGAGAAAGACTTTGGAACTTAATGGATATGGGGTGGGAAGGGGATAGTGAGAAAGAAGAAAGTGTCCAGGATGACTCCAAGGATACCAACATGGGTTATTGGGAGATTGACAATCACCTTAAGAGAAAGAGGGAAATTTTGAAGGAGGTGACAGTTTATAAAGGGAAGATGATGCTTTCTTCTTAGGCATATCACATTGAGATATTGATGGGATATTGAAATATCCAGCATGCAATTAGAAATGTGGGACTGACAGGATAGAAGTCAGGGTTGAATAGATAGATTTAGGAATTGTCAGAGTAAAGATAATTGAGTAGATGAGGATTTGACAAGTAGATGAGGTTGAAAAGAAGGAAACTTAGAGAAGCAAGAAAAGAATACCCAAGATAGAACATTGGAGAAAAACTTACTCTTAGTGAGTAGGAGATGATCACTTGAAGCCCAGAGGCCTGCATTCCGATCCTACTTCAGGTACTGACAAGCTGAATTCACTAAATAGTTTGGCCAAACTCTGCCTTCTTAGAGCCCCTCTCCATAAGACACCTCATCTTTCATCTCCTTATCTTTGCTCAGGCTATCCCCATGTGAGGATTATATTCTCTATTCACTTGAACCTCTCAAAATCTCCAGTTTTCTTAAAAGTTCATCTCACAATTAATTTAAAAAAATAATTAAAAAAAAGTTCATCTCACATGTGACTTCCAACATGAAGCCTTTCCTGATCCCCCCAACTCCTAGGGCCTCCCCACAAAATCACCTATGTTGAGAGGGAGCTAGGTGGTACAGTGGAGAGAGGGTAGTCCTTGGAGTCAGGAAGATGATTTCAAATCCTTCCTCAGATAATTCTTATCTGTGTGACCCTAGGTAAGTAATTTAACATCTCTGTACCTCAGTTCCCTCATTTGTGAAAAGGGGACAATAAGAATACCTACCATAAAAGGCTGTTGTGAGGATCAAATGAAATAACATGTAAAAAGTGCTTTGTAAGCCTACGACATATAGCTTAAAACAGATCTGAGACTTTTGAGAAGCTCTGTATCATTGCTAGCTGTTATTAATATTAGCTATTGTGTGTATTCATTTTTTTAATATATTATAAAATATTGTGCATATACTTACATGACCTCTAAGATCTCTTCCAGAATCAAATGGGATAATAAATGTAAAGCACTTTGCAAACTTTTAAAGTGCTATATACATGCTAGCTCTTTATTCCAGCTCTAAACGCATATGTGTAGTTATGGCCATTAGAATGTAAGCTCCCTGAGGACAAAAACAATTTCATTTTTATTTCTGTATTCCCACTGTCATAGTAGGTGTCTAATAAATGTTCATAAGTGATTGTGGAGCTCTATTCATTTCAATATAAACTCTCAGAGCCTTAGTTTCTTTATCTGTAAAGTGAAGGTCATGATACTTTCAGTGCCTCCCTCAAGAAAATATCCTGATTTATATAATATATACTGCTGGCTTTAGCTTTGGGAAGACCTGATTTTAGATCCAGATGCTGGCACATACTAGATGTGTCAACCTGGGAAAGTCATTTATCCTTTCTGGGAACAGCCAGAGGTACTCCAATTTGGCTGGAATGTTGATTTCAAGTGGGTGAGTAATATGAAGTTAGACTAGAATAAGTAGATTAGGGACAGAGTCAATTAAGTTCTACCTAATTATCATATGTTAAGAACCTTTTGTAAGAGTTGAATAAGGGAAGAGAATAGCTATTTATTAAGCAGCCACTGTATGCCAGACACTATGCTAAATGCTTTACTGATATTATCTCAGGCAGCACCACAGGTCTAATGTACTAAGTAACAGCTTTGTGGAAAGAGTTCCCCTTTCTCCATTTGCTGCACACAAGTCTGGAAGTTCAATGGGAAATACAGCCAGTGGGGGAAAAGGGAAACACTAGGAAGACTTACCAAAAGTCAATCATCCATCATGAGTTGATCTGAACTGGGGTGGTGGCTAAGGAGTAGAGAGAAGGGGACATGTAAGAGACAAAGCGAAAGGGACAAGATCTGACAACAGCTAGCTGTCAAAGTGGCTGGAGTCAGGAAAACTTGAATTCAAATCCAGCCTCAGACACTTACTAGCTCTATGACCCTGGGTAAGCCAACGAACCTCTGTTCACCTTGGTTTACTCTTCTGTAAAATACAGATGCATGATTACTTGAAGTCCAGAAACCTGCATTCAGATCCTGCTTCATGTTGTTGTGAGGATCAAATGAAATATCAGGTGTAAAGTGCATTGTAAACCTAGAATATATAGCTTAAAACTGAACTAAAACTTGTGGGAAGCTCTGTGTAATTGCTAGCTGTTATTAACATTAGCTATTATTTATATTCACTTTTTACATATTGTAAAATAGCGTGTATATCCTTACATGACCTCAATGGTTAAATCCTGCCTTCTACAAAAAGTCTCTTGATTCCCCTTAATGCTAGTGCCTTTCCTTTGTTAATTATCTCCAGTTTAGCTTCCCTCCCTCTCTCTCTCTCTCTCTCTCTCTCTCTCTCTCTCTTTGCCTCTCTCTCCACATAGTTTATATAGAGTTGTCTGTATCTTGTCTCCTCCATTAGACTGGAAACTCCTTGAGAGCACAGACTGTCTTTTACCTTTTCCTTTGTAACCTGGGCACTCGGCACAGCATCTGACACATAGTAGATATTTAATAAATACTTGTTGACTGACTGAGATGGAAGATTATAAAAGAGGAATCCTAAGAGGGGCTATAAACCAGAGAAGACAGGATAGAATGGGAGAAGAGCCATCTCTTCAAGTGAGATTAAAAAAAGAGTGAGGAGATCATAGGGGAAGATATCTGAGTGGTAGAAGAAGAGGGGAGAGGAGAGAGGTCCCAGTGAAAGGATTAAATATTTTCAGTGAGGTATGAGATGAGGTCATCAGTTGAGTGGGGAGGGGGAGAGGCTGCTGAATGGATCCTGGAGGTGTTAAAGGAAAGTCTTTCTGCACTGAGAGCCCAGTAGAGATGATATTGTATGAATCTGATCAGACCAATCAGACCAGTTCCATAAGTCTCTCCATTTATAGTGCTGCCACACCATCATAGAAATGAAGGAGGAGGTAGATGATGGGAATAATTGGAGGTTGGGGTTTGACATGATGTGATCAACAAGGGCCAGTCAGTCAACAAGCATAAGCTAGGGACCTTGAGCCAGGTACTGTGCTAAGCACCAGGGATACCAAGAAAGACAGAACCATGAACAGGACAAGGGAGCCAGAGTTAGCAATTCTAGTTTGGAGTAATGTGGCCAGTGGAACTGACTCACCAAGGGGCTGAGATCAAGAAGGCAGAGACAGCTTGGGAAAAGGGATAGCCTGGGAGAGAACTGAGGGGTTGGAAGTTGTGAGGTGATAGTTGAGGATTCTAGAAGCAAAAACATTGATAGCAGAATATAAACTCCCTGAGGCAACTTGTTGGCGCAGTGGATAGAGTAGGGGGAGCTGGGTCCAAAGCTGGTCTCAGGTACTAACAGTGTGACCTTGGGCAAGTCACTTATGCCTGCCTCAGTTTCCTCACTTGTAAAATGGGGATAATAATAGCACCTACCTCCCAGGGTTTCTATGAGGATAAAATGAGATTATCTTTGTAAACACCTTGCAAATATATAAATGTTAGCTATTGCTATAAGTCAGTGACTGTGTCAAGTTGCATCTCCAGTTTCTGGCACAGAGTAAGCCTTAATTTAAATTTATTTATTTATTTATTTTTTTGGTGGGACAATGGGGGTTAAGTGACTTTCCCAGGGTCACACAGCTAGTAAGTGTCAAGTGTCTGAGGCCGGATTTGAACTCAGGTCCTCCTGAATCCAGGGCCGGTGCTTTATCCACTGTACCACCTAGCTGCCCCCCTTAATTTAAATTTAATGATTATCCTCCATTTACAATGTAAATATCATATCAAATACAGTTGTTTGGGTGTTGTTTCTCCCTTCATACACACACACACACACACACACACACACATAAGCACAGTTCCATAATTATAATCTCTTTTTTTTCTTTCTTTTTTTTTTTTGTGGGGTAATGAGGGTTAAGTGACTTTCCCAAGGTCACACAGCTAATAAGTGTCAAGTATCTGAGACTGGATTTGAACTCAGGTCCTCCTGAATCTAGGGCCGATGCTTTATCCTCTACACTACCTAGCTGTCCCACATAATTATAATCTCAATATATGAGCATATATAGATATGTAGAAATGTATCTATATCTAGATATATTGAGAGAAAGAGAGAGAGAGAGAAGAAAAGAGTGAGAGTTGATCTTGAGAATCTTAGACCATGGCAAAGTTTAAATACATACTTATACACATACACATATACTTTTAGGATGTGAGTATAAATGGGGAGAAATATATGGATTGTTTTCTTTGAAAGAAGCAAGAGTTTAAGAAAAATATAAATATGTCTGTGTATGTGGGGCAGCTAGGTGGATAGAGAGCTGGTCCTGGAGTCAGACACTAGCCTTAGACACTAGCTGTGTGACCCTGGGCAAGTCATTTAACACCATTTTCCTTGGTTTTCTCATCTGTCAAATGAGCTGGAGAAGGAAATGGCAAACCATTCCGGTATCTTTGCCAAGAAAACCCCAAATGGGATCACAGAGAGTTGGACACGACTAAAAATTACTTAACAACAACAACAACTGTATGTATGGATATATGTATTATGTATGTAAACTTGTCCAGACCATAGGCTTCTTGAGGTCAGGGACTACTTCATCTTTCTTTTTTGTCCTCCAGCGTCAAGTACAGTGAGTACACACTTCATAAATGCTTGTAAAATTGAATTTAACTACGTAGACAACAATTTTCTTTTCCTAGAGGAAAACAGATGGTGCTTTACTAGGAAAGCCCTCCTGATGTATTTATGTCTTCTGGACTCCAGATTTTTTAAGAGGATATCTGTCAATAGATTACTAATGAAACTACTTCAAGTTCTGTGGGGCCTTAAAATTCAGCGCTATCAATGGGAGTGTAGCGTATGTGAGGACAATTGCAAATGGCTGAGAAGGAACTTGAAAATGCATATGTTCTCATGGTTAATAAATATCTGGTGACTGACTGATTAAAGAACATAAAGAGCTTTGTATGTATTTGATAAATGCTACCCAGACAACTGAAATGGGCAAGCCAAAGCAAAGAGACCCAGGAACAAAGGAAATGAGCTGACACTGTTTCCAATGACACTGTTTCCAACTCATTTAATGAGTTATTTTCACTCTTCTTACAAAGAGTACGTTTGCATTGGAAAGGGAAAAAAAAACAAAATCACAAAAATGTCAAATAAGATTTTGTTTGATGCCCAGAGTGATCCTAATTTTGAAGTTTAGTTCATAACATTACACTAAGGAATGAAAGGAAAAACATAAGTATTCAATGCCTTCTATGTGCAAGGAACTACATGAAGGGCTTTAAAAGCATTATTTCATTTGATCCTCACAACCACCCTGGGAACAGGTAAGCAAACTAAAGCCAGCAGAACTTAAGAGACTTGTCCAGGGTCACAGAGGGTGTCTGAGGCCAGATTCAAACATAAGTCTTCCTGAGTCTAGGTCCAGTGGACCTGCTACGTCGCCCAGCTGCCTCAGTAATAATGAACACGATGAAGAAGATTAAGGATTGATGGGAGGAAAAACTTCCTAATGATTAGAGCTATCCCACAGGGTCTGTCTCTGGATGAATGGGAAGATTTCCTTTCACTGGAGGTTTTCCTGCAAAAGCTGAATGACCACTGGGTCAGGTATGTGGTATGGTTTGAGTAGATTGCCTCCCACCTATAAGATTCTGTGAACCATGTCCACTTGGCGAAACCATAAAGATGCCCCTCCCAGGACATTGTCAACTCCCCCTTGACCTCTTCTCCTTCCTTTCCCAACCACACATTCTTGTCCTCATTACATGAGTCTGCAGAAGAATGATGTCTCACCAACCAAACAAGAAGTTGATAACACCACACCTTGCCCTGTGTCATTAATCCAACAACTATTTGCCCTAGTGAATATGCTCTTGTGAATGTGTACAATTCATGAGAGATTTTCCTAGCTTCTTAGTAAAATCCCCACTGGCCTTGCCCTATTGATTAGCCTGTACTAGGTGACAAATGGAATGTAACATTCTGATCTTTGACAATCCCACTTCGATGTTCAATGTCCTGTTTTCTTGCAAAACCTATTATTTAACCCTATGACCTTCCATTATCCAGGCATTAAAGGTCTCCTTGAGAGTCTTCTGTGTTACTCAAGAACTCTTGTGAAGTTCTTGCTACCTGTGGGACTGTCTCCTAGCTAAGGCTTCAATTCCACACCAAGGAACTAAAGGAAATGACGGAGGAGCCTTACTAGTACCTTCTTTCTTTGTGCACCCCTTAAATCACCACCTACCTAGAAATCTTGTAAGGCCCCAAAGTAGAAAATCCCAGTGACCTCACTGCTCAGGAAGGTTTTATCTTGCCTTCCCCACCCCCACTTTGAGCTGGTGCTTGACTTACTAATGTTTCCCTGGAATTTGCCTTCTGCTTGGATACTGGAAAATGCAACTAACAGAAGTCCCTACTGGATTTCCCAGAGAGGGTAGAATTGTTCTCTGTCCTTTCCCTTTTCCCTCCGATGGCCTCAGCATGTATTAAAAATCCACTGTACTGAACCTACTTGGCTACAGAAATTACTCACAGAAATGGTGTTGAAATTTCAGGGGCCCAAGCTGAAAGGGAAATATAATAAGAGAAGACAAGCAGAGCTGAGAACTCCTAATATGATTCCAAATGTGTATGTGTCTATGTGTGTGTGTGTGTGTGTGTGTGTGTGTGTGTGTGAGAGAGAGACAGACAGACAGACAGAGACAGAGAGAGAATTGACAGAGCACAGTAAAGAAAAGGGAGATTCATAGGTGATTTGATAGGACATGAAGAATCTTTCAAAACTTGGAACCTATTTTGTCCAGTGTTTCAGTATGTCAAGTTTGCAACGTCTATGGAAGGGACTTACCCTTTCCCCCTTGGCCTCCTTCTTTCTGGCCTAGAATTAAGCAAAAAGGCAGTTTTCCTTCCAAAACTTAAAGGGCTGACTACATTTGTGCCACTCCTGGCCGTGTCAGAGCTTCCTACTGAGTTTGAATCTGATCCTTGATTGCTCATGACTTTTTTCAAGTGAAGTTAAACACTTCATGTCCTCTGATTTCCTTCTGTTTGGTTTTCCCCTCCTTCCATCTCTTACAGGAAAAACGGAGCTCGAATGGTGTTCTGGGGAGGTTAAGGAGAGGAAGACACTAAGCACCTCCTCATCTGCAGTATTCACTGTCTAAGCCTTACTGCACCAAAGCAATTTTTTTCTATCAGTGCTTAAACTCCTACATCTTTCAAAGGAAATATAATCCATATGTTTCCTCCTCATTTACACTCACTTCCTAAAAGCATTATTTCAAAACAGCTATTAGATGTCCCAGGAGTCTTACAAGATTTGTGCCTTTGCAAAACCTTCTTAGAGCCTGCTCTACTCCCTCCTGGGAACTGAGAAACTATTTGCAACCTCTAAACTGGATAACGGTCTAGCAAGACATGTGGTAGGCAATGAACAAATGCTTGCTGATAGATTTTTTAAAAATATCTTTTTTTTTGCAGGGCAATGAGGGGTAAGTGACTTACCCAGGGTCACACAGCTAGTACATGTCAAGTGTCTGAGGCCAGATTTGAACTCAGGTCCTCCTGAATCCAGGGCCCATACTTTATCCACTGTGCCACCTAGCTGCCCCCGCTAATAGATTAAAAAAAAAATTAATAGTATTTTATTTTTCCCCAGTTACATGTAGAGTTTCCAACATTCATTTTTGTAAGATTTTGAGTTTCAGATTTTTATCCCTTTCCTTCTCCCTTCCCAAGACAGAAAGCAATTTGATATAGGCCATCCATGTACAATCACATCAAACATATTTCCACAGCAGTCATGTTGTGAAAGAAGAATGAGAACAAAAGGGGAAAACCTCAAAAAGGAATAAAAAAACCAACAGCGAAAGTAAAAATAGTATGGTTCAATCTGCATTCAGATTCCACAGTTCTTTTTTTCTGGATATAGAGAGCATTTTCCACCATGAGTGCTTTAGAATTGTTTTGGATCATTGTATTGCTGAGAAGAGCTAAGTCTATCACATTTGATCATCACACAATGTTGCTGTACAATGTTCTTCTGGTTCTACTCACCTCACTCACCATCAATCCACTTAAGTCTTTCCAGGTTTTCCTGAAGTGTGCCTGCTTATTATTTCTCATAGAACTTTAGTATTTCATTACATTAATATACCACAACTTGTTTAACCATTCCCCAATTGATGGGCATTCCCTCAATTTCCAATTCTTTGCCACCACAAAGAGAGGTGCTACAAATATTTTTGCACATGTGGGTCCTTTTCCCTTTTTTTATGATCTCCTTGGGATACAGACTTAGCAATAGTGTTACTGGGTCAAAGGGTATGCACAGTGCCATAGATCTTTGGGCATTATTCTGAAATTCAGTTTACAGCTCCACCAACAATGCATTAGTGTTCCAATCTTTCCACATCTTCTCCAACATTTATTATTTTCCTTTTTTGTCATATTGACCAATCTGATAGGTGTGAGGTGGCACCTCAGAGTTGTTTTAATTTGCATTTCTCTGATCAATAGTGATTTAGAGCATTTTTTTTTATATGGCAATAGATAGCTTTGATTTCTTCATCTGAAAACTGCCTGTTCATATCCTTTGACCATTTCTCAATTGGGGAATGACTTGCATTCTTATAAATTTGATTTAGTTCCCCATATATTTTAGAAATGAGGCCTTTATTAGAAATACTGGTTGTAAAAATTGTTTCCCAGCTTTCTGCTTCCCTACTAATTTTAGCTGCATTGCTTCTGTTTGTACAAACCCTTTCAATTTAATGTAATCAAAATTATTCATTTTGCATTTAATAATATTCTCCATCTCTTGTTTGGTCATAAATTCTTCTCCTTTCCATAAATTTGAGAGGTAAACTATTCTTTCCTCTCCTAATTTGTCTATGGTATCACCCTTTATTTCTAAATCATGTGCCCATTTTGACCTTATTTTGATATATAGTGTAAGATGTTGGTCTATGCCTAATTTTTGCCATACTACCTTCCAGTTTTCCCAGCAGTTTTTGTCAAATAGTGAGTTCTTAAGCCAGAAGCTGGAGTCTTTGGGTTTATGAAACAATAGATTTCTATAGTCATTTACCACTGTGTTTCCTGTGCCTAACCTATTCCACTGATCTACCACTCTATTTCTTTTTTTAAAAAGTATTTTTTTATTTTCCAGTTACATATAAGGATAGTTTTCCATATTTCTTTTCATAGGATTTTTCATTCCCAATTTTTCTCCCACCCTCCCTTCTTTCCTTCCTCCCCAAGATGGAAAGCAGTCTGATATAGATTATATATGTACAATCACATGAAACATATTTCTGCATTAGTCATCTTGTGAAAGAAGAATCAGAGCACAAGGGAAAAACCTCAAAAAAGAAGGAAAAAAAAAACCAGTCCAAAAGTAGAAACAATATGGTTCAATCTGCATTCATAATCCACAGTTCTTTTTTCTGGATGTTGAGAACATTTTCTATCATGAGTTCTTTGAAACTGTTTTGGATCATTGCACTGCTGAGAAGAGCCAAGTCTATCCCCATTGTTCATCACACAATGTTGCTGTTACTGTGTACAATGTTCTCCTGTTTCTGCTCCTCTCAGTCAGCATCAGTTCATGCAAGTCCTTCCAGGTTTCTCTGAACTCCTCCTGCTCATCATTTCTTTCAGCACAATAGTGTGGAAATTTATTTTGATTTGGGGACCTTACCTTTAGGCTGAGATTAGAAAGCCTTAGGCCCTCAAGGTCACTCCACTTCCTCCTCAGCTTCAGCTGAGCGAAAAAGCCCCGTGGGCTATACAAGACACTAGGTCAGACAGCTGGGGGGAAAAAAAGCCCCCAGCTCCCTCTGACCTGAGTGGAGCTATCTGAAGGATCCTGGATGGCCTGTGCTGAGGCATGAGGCTCGAGAGCACCCACGCCCCGCCCCCCCAGCTGCAGCTCTGGCTGGCGGATTAGCTTGGTCTATAGGGGCAAAGGAAGCCCCGAGATTTGAGTGGAGAGAAGAAAAGGTATATATAGACCTGGGAGTTAGATAGGAAAAAAGAAGGAAGGAGACTCAAGGACGGACTAGGAGGGAGCTGACTAGAGGGGAGTGTGGACAAGGACGGAGGAGAGTTCGGTTCGGAAAAGGAGAGACTGGGCTGACAAGGTTACAGGCCTTATTACAAACCAGGGAAAGTGTAATGTGCCCTGAGGCCAGAGGCGGCTAAGGCCCTTATTGTATTCAAGAAGTTCAAAGCACAGCAGGTGGGAAAGAGACGCAGTGGAAAGAGACCACAGGAAAGCAGTCAGGTTGTACATTTTATTTCCCTGTATTCTTAATTTTAAACAGTATCTCATAAATAAACTCTGCTTTGATTATTTAGTTAAGAGGCTTCTTAATATTTTGCTTATCAATTTGGGAGTGGAGCAGTGTGGTGGAACTTTATAAACGGCCCATATTAAATCAAACGCAGTCAGATAGCCTAATGGTCAACAGTCCCCAGATTAGTCCTCCAGTCAGCTTCAGCCCCCAAATTAGCCCTAGTTAACAAAAATATTTCCACATTTGAATGGCGACCACGAAGGGACTTACGGCCCAATTATAATTTTTCTAAATTTATCCTTTTTCATATAATCATAATTTTTAATAAATCCAATTATATATAATTTTCCAGGTTAGTTTTAGTTATTAATAATTCATTTTTTTTTACAATAGTATTCCATTACATTCATATGCCACGACTTGTTTAGTCATTTGGTACCACTGGGTCAAAGAACAGTCCCATAGCCCTTTGGGCATAGTTCCAAATTGCTCCCTAGAATGGTTGGATCAGTTCATAGCTCTACCAACAATGCATTAGTGTTCCAATTTTTCCACAGTTTCTCCAACACTTATCATTTCCCTTTTTTGTCATATTAGTCAATCTGATAGGTGTGAGGTGGTACCTCAAAGTTGGTTTAATTTGCATTTCTCTGATCAATAGTGATTTAGAGCATTTTTTCATATGGCAATAGATAGCTTTGATTTCTTCATCTGAAAACTGCCTGTTCATATCCTTTGACCATTTCTTAATTGGGGAATGACTTACATTCTTATAAATTTGATTTAGTTCCCTATATATTTTAGAATGAGGCTTTTATCAGAAATACTGGCTGTAAAAATTGTTTCCCAGTTTTCTGCCTTCCTTCTAATCTTGGCTGCATTGCTTCTGTTTGTACAAAAACTTTTTAGTTTAATGTAATCAAAGTCTTCCATCTTGCATTCCATAATATTCTCTATCTCTTGTTTGCATATACATTGTTTACCTCTCCATAGATCTGAGAGGTAAACTATTCCTTCCTCTCCTAATTTATCTATGGTATCACCCTTTGTGTCTAAATCTTGAACCCATTTTGATCTTATTTTTGTTTAAGGTGTAAGATGTTGGTCTATGCCTAATTTCTGCCATACTACTTTCCAGTTTCCCCAGCAGTTTTTGTCAAATATTGAGTTCCTATCCCAGAAGCTGGAGTCTTTGGGTTTATCAAACAGTAGATTACTATAATAATTTACTACTGTGTTTCCTGTCTGTAACCTATTCCATTGATCCACCACTCTATTTCTTAGCCAGTAACAAATAGTTTTGATGATGGCTGCTTTATAATACATCTTTAGATTTCATATGGCTAGCCCACCTTCCTGTGCATTTTTTATTAGTTCTCTTCATATTCTTAACCTTTTGTTCTTCCAGATGAACTTTGTTATTCTTTTTTCTAGCTGTATAAATATTTTTTAGGCAGTCTGATTGGTATGGCACTGAATAAGTAAATTAATTTAGGTAGAATGGTCATTTTTATCATATTAGCTCAGCCTGTCTGTGAGAAATTGATATTTTTCCAATTATTTAGATCTGATTTTATTTGTGTGAAGTGTTTTATAATTTTGTTCATATAGTTCTTGGATTTGTCTTGGCAGGTAGACTCCCGAATATTTAAAATTGTCTACAGTTGCTGATACATTTTTAACTCATCCATAAGGTACCAGATATGCTCAGCTACCTTAAACTCAAAAGGTATTTTTTAATTTCTTCCCCTTTCCATTACTTTTTTTTTGTGTGCAGGGCAATGGGGGTTAAGTGACTTGCCCAGGGTCACACAGCTAGTAAGTGTCAAGTGTCTGAGGCTGGATTTGAACTCAGATCCTCCTGAATCTAGGGCTGGTGCTTTATCCACTATGCCACCTGGCCGCCTCTCCGTTACTTTTTTGCTGTTTTGCTCTCCATTACTTTTAAAACTTTTTGTAAATAACATTTATTAAAAGCACACTATATGCTAGGCAAATGTTTGTTTGTTTACTCAACAAGCATTTATTAAGTATTTACTATGTGCCAAGCACTTTGCTAAACATAGAGGATATAAAGAAAAAGCAAGAACAGTCCCTGGCCTCAAGGAGCTTATATATATACATATATACATATATACATATATACATATATACATACACACACACACACACACACATATATATAAATAAACATTTTTATTTAAAATTTTGACTTCCAAATTCTATCCATCCTTCCCTCCCTGAGGGGGTTTTCCATTACTTTTTTCTTTTCTTTTCTTTTCTTTTTTGCAGGGCAATGAGGGTTAAGTGACTTGCCCAGGGTCACATAGCTAGTAAATGTCAAGTGTCTGAGGTCAGATTTGAACTCAGGTCCTCCTGAATCCAGGGCCCGTGCTTTATCCACTGCACCACCTAGCTACCCCCTCCATTACTTTTATGGTCCCATATACATTCAGTTCAATCCAAGAAACATTTACTAAGAGTTAATTATATTTAAGGCACTTTGCTAGGCACTGGGGATATAAATGAAATCATAGTGCCTGCCTTCAGGGAGCTTATATTTTACTGAGATACATCAAGTACACAGATAAGCAGAAAATGCAAAGAATAGACAAAGTCATTTTTAAATACAGTCAAAGGAAGAGGAGTTGGTGGGTAGAAAGCAAAGATCAGGAAAAGCCTGGTGTATAGTGTGGTGCTGGAGAAAGTGAGGAATTCTATGAGATGGGGGTGAAGAAGGACAAAAAGCATGGCAATGGATTATGAAGATTGTAAATCGCTAGCAGGACAATTTGGATGGATGGATGAATGAATGAATGAATGAATGAATGAAGTTTTTATTAAGCAATTATGATGTGCTAGGCACTATTTTAGGTCCTGGGGGTAATGACAAAAATGACATAGTTCATGACCTGAAGGAGTACTCTTATATTACATGTAGAGGAGTGGGGGCCAGGAAAGACCTTTAGTCTAGAGCATCATGAGAATGTTGAGGGCAACTACAGGAAAACTGTCATAACATTTCCAGTAGCAATGGTACCCTTAATTTGAATACTGTTTCCAGGGCAAGAGCTGCCCCTTTTCCCTTCCTATTTGACAGTTGGGGAGATGACAAGTCCTTGGCTTCCTGTTGGATGACTGGATAATCTATGAAGCATGGTCTGGAATAAGCTTGATATGGCTCATTAGGCAATTTTTTACTGACTCACTAAGGACTGCAGAGAGTGTGAAGAGGAATAAAAATATATGACTGGAAAGGTAGGTGGAAGCCATATTGTGGAAGGCTAAGCAATTTAAGCAATTACTACAATTCCCATCACGGTGTTCTGTACTCAACAAAATGACAACTAGTCACTGATAGACTAACCCAGGAATTTTAAATTTATTGATTATTTCTTGTAGTAGTAGTAGTAGTTATAATAATTATAATAATAAATAGACCTTAATGAAGTAGAGAGTCTTGGTATGAACTCCCCCAAACCAACATTTTTTTTTTTTATTTCCGTAGCTCCCATTCCCCACACTGTGGGATTCCGGTGAGAGAGCATGGAATGAAATCATACTCTAATGTTACAGATTTCAGCAGCTGTTAAAATTACATAGTGATTATCCCTTTAGCCTGTGTAGTATTACACCATGGTAAATTTGTTCTTAGCCTGTATAGGGAAAGATAGGAACTGAGACGAGAAGGTGTATTTGTTAAATTAGGCCCCAAGGGTTGTTCTTAGCATCCCCCCCTTTCTTTCCCAGGAGGGGTTGGCTCCTGGATAGAACACCCCCAGCCAAAGCTTTCTGAAGTTCCAGATCCCCACAAGCATGCACATGGCTTCAGAGGCAGCCCCGATGTTGGTCACTCACAGTCTCCTGTCTGTAGGTAGATGAGATAAAGGGCAGACCAACAACTATGGAGTAAGGCTCTGCTTCTCTCCAGCCCTAAAAATGCTCCAGGGGAAGTGAATTAAGTGAATCCTACCTAGCCCCTGATTCCAAATCACTGGGCTGGCTAAGCATTATTTCAGCTGGAAAACTTGTTGTCCGTGAAGCCCTGGGAAAGCCCCTTAAACCAAAAATACCACTCTCGCCAGTGCCTGAAATGCTGGCATCTGGATTCCTTCCTATTTGTGCCCTCTCAAGGGCTAGTTTCTAAAATGCAAACATTTGAACCTAGAATCATTCTGGTCTTCTTTAAGATTTGGTGTAGCAGAAAAATGTGTTGTACTTAGAGAGATCTGGGTTGGAATTCTGACTCTGACACTGTTTGGCTTTAAGCAGGTTGCTTTTTTTTTTTTTTAGGCTCAGTTTCCAAATCTGTAAAATGGACATAACAATGCCTGTAGAGAAAACCTTACAGGATTGTGAGGATTAAATGAGATAATGCATGGGAAGTTCTAAATAAAGCAAAAAAGCTCCTAACCATTTCAAACATTGTACTTTTTATAGGAAATAGAAATATATAACTAATGTTTTGAGTACCTATAAATTTATGGAGTAGGCTGTCCTGGAAATGCCCAAATTCTTGAAATGGGCAGAAATCCCAATGTATAAGGAAGCTTGTGGTGGTGTTTTTTTTTTAATGTATAATTTATGGAGGAATGATTTCCCTCAGAGGGAGATATTCATAAATTCATAGATCCAGATCAGGAAGGGACCTCAGGGGCTATGTAATCCAATCCCTTCATTTTACTTATGAGAAAACTGAAGCCTAGATAAATTTAGTGATTGGTTCAAGGTCACAGAGACCAAGTGGTAGAGTGAGCATTTGAACTCAGGACCTCTGATTCTTTCTTGAAAAAAAAAATTCTCTTTGTTCTTGTGATTTTAGCAATTACTGCTAAATTAACACAGAGACTTCAACAAAGAGCAAGAAAGTAGATTGCATAAGAAGCTGTGAATGATTAATACAATTTTTTGTTTTTTAAGAAATATGTTTTTCATAATCAACAAAAGATAAGCACAATGGGATTTTCCACTGGCTACATCTGCCATTTGATTATTTGAGTTGGTTTTTTTGGGTTTTGTTTTGTTTGGGGTGGGGCAATGAAGGTTAAGTGACTTGCCCAGGGCCACTCAGCTAGTAAGTGTCAAGTGAATCCAGATTTGAACTCAGGTCCTCCTGAATTCAGGGTCAGTGCTTTATCCATTGAGCCGCCTAGCTGCCCCCATTGAGTTGTTTTTAAAAAAACAAGTCTATGTAATAAAACTATATATATGTATACACACATATGCTATATTTTAAAGAAACACACATAAACATATATATAAATATACACAGATATTCGTGTATATGTTTCATTACAAACAACTGAAATTATACAAAAAATCATAACACAATTTCATCAATTAGTGTAGTCTTAAACTTTGCTAATTGCTAGGAGGCATGATGAATGGAGTCTTTGAACCTCATTTTCCTCATCTGGAAAATGGAGATAATAATAGCACTTACTTCACAGGCTAGTTGTGAGGCTCATATAAGATAACAGGTAAAGCACTTTGCAAGCCTGAAAAGACTGTGTAAATGCTAGTTATTATGTCTTATGCCAAGCGTCTTCCAATGAATGCATAGCTTGTCCCACTAACTTCACATTGCCTTCATAACTCAGACAACTACATACCTTAACTAATTAATGCTTGATGATTTTCCCTAAAGGGTCACAATGAGTCTGTGCAGATGTCCATCAATCATCAATCAACCATCAAGCATTTATTAAGTGCCTACTAAATGCTAAGCACCATAGTAGGTGCTGGCCCTCAGAATAGGGCCCGTGTAGATATCTTGTGATGGGTGTTGTAGTCAAGTGGAAAGAGTCCAAGCAAGCAGATGATGGAGTCAACATGTGGCAGGCCTTGGAAGAGACAATTTCTGGGCGTGTGATAGTCTGCCAGTTTGTGTCATCTCTGTCAGTAGTGACGCATTTTTCCCTCATCAAGAAAAACATCAAAGATCCCTGGATTTCCACAGCAGCATTTTGATTGTCTTGGTGTAAATAGAAGCCATAGCCACAATCTCTTCTCAGAGAAAAGACTCTGCTGAGTCTTTTCTTTCTGGAATTCCAATTTAAAAAATAAAATATAAGTGGTTTGCTGAATACTTAGGTATTCAAGAGTTTTTAATTCTTCCTGACTTTCCATGTTATTCTTTTTTTCTCTTTAATCTCCTCTATGATAATGGGAAGGGGGGAAGGAGAAGGATACTATTGGCTCATTTCTGTAACACTTTTTTCCCCTCTTCCCTCTCTTTCAAGCCCCCTACCCCAATCTTATGTCTTCTAATTCCCTTTCTCTTTATTGTTCTGTTTTCCTCTGTTAGTTTTTATTTCAGGCTTTTGTGGATCCTTTTACAATCTTCCTCTTAGTTCCTTCCCATGCCTGCTGTGGTTTTTTTTTTTTTCAGCTTCAGCACATCATCTACTGTCATTTGGTACTTAACCCACTTCTCTGCCTACCACCATTTGGAGTGGCTAATCCCCTTCATCCCCTCCTGGGTTTTCCTTCAAGGCCTAATAACAGTGCTTACCTTCCAGGATTCTGGACTTCTTTTAAGGAAAGAATCAGAATGTTGATCTTAAGGAGGTCTCTATTCATGGGGTTGTTTATTTCTTCAGTGCTCTTGTTTAGAAAATTGGGGTCTTCTCCCCCCTTGCCACAGCAATTCTGTTTACTGAAATCTAAAGACAATCAGCCTTGTGGTTGTGACATAATTGAATCAAGAGGGTTAACAAAATAAAGAGAGTCAGCAGCCAAGAATCAGGCTGAGATTCCTGGTCACCATTACTTGCATTTTTTTATTTTTGTGGAATGGACTCTATTTTTTCCTGGGGTAACCGTGGGACCATGAAGGCTTTTTTCCCCCCTGAGTTATATCTACCAATGAAGTCCTTATAATTTTGAAAAATAAAAGGAGGAAGCATTTCAGTGATAGATTTTTTAAAATAATCATTTCTAAACCTTAAATAAGTTTATAACATCACAGCAATGTGGGCATTTCAAGAGCTCTGGACTTGCAGTCAGTGGATTGGCTGAATCTTGACTTCCCCATTTATTTAGGCCATGGATAAGCAATTTCATCTCTCTGAGTATCAGTTTTCATCTCTATAAAATGGGAATGATAATACCTGGACCACCTAGCTACCTACCTCACAGAACTGTTCTGTGACAAAGGGCTCATAAAATTGAAAACAGCTATGGAAATGTGAGGTTTTACGGGGCAGCTAGGTGGCTGCCTCAAACACTTGATACTTATTAGCTGTGTGACCCTGGGCAAGTCACTTAACCCTCACTGCCCCCCCCCCCACAGGTGAGGTTTTAAACATCTTGTTTTTATGGATATGTTTTATTTTTATATCATTTTGGTTTTCAAATATATTCTTTCCCACTTTCCTCCCAGAAAACTACCAAAGGAATAAAGAAAACAGGTGAGCAAAATAAACCAATGCATCAACTTTGTCTGAAAATCCATGCAATAGTTCATACCTGTCATCTTCCCACCTCTGCAAAGGAGGGAGGGATATGCATTCTCTCAGCTCTTCTCTGGGCCAAACTTAATCAGTGTAATTACATAGCACTCTGTTTCGTTCTTCCCTCTTTTGATTTACAGTGTAGTCATTATTGCATACATTGTTTTTTCCTGGTTCTACTTACTCCACTTTGTATCAGTTCATAGACATCTTATGCTTTTCTGAATTCTTTACATTTGTTGTATCTCAAGGCATAACATTTATTATTGTTATTATTTATTGAGTTGTTATTGAAGGCAGGGGCTACTTTTTCCTGGTTTTGTCTGGTTTTGTATTCCCAGTACTTACCACAGTGCCCTGTACCTAGTAGGCACTTAATAAATATTTGTTGTATTATACTGTGTCATTAACAACATTCACTCAAGTCCTGCCCTGAGTTCTCATCTCAAAAGTCAGGCCGACAAGAATGCAGACCTTGGGCCGGTTCTACTCTTCTGTCAAGCATTCAAGTATGGGCTTAGCAACAGACTTATTTGTGTACCGATTGTCCAGAGAGACTCATTATTGACGAGTTGGCCAATGGATGATGAACTTTTTTGACCCCAGTAACTCATGAAATGCTCTAGATAGGTGTGGAGAGGTTGAACTCTGTTTGGGTGGAGGGTATACAGCACCCACATAGATCCTAGAAGGAAACAGTATAACTGACAAAAGTATTTGAGGATTACTGAGAAGGCTGGGTGGAGTTGAGGACTGTGAATATCATGGAACAAGTAGATAGAAGTGAAAGATAATTTCTGAAGCAAACACAAAGCAATGAGAGAATAAAGAATAAAAACCAAGGAAGCCGTTCTTGTACTGCTATGTATTACTTCTTGACTTCAGATTAGCCCTATGAACCCATAGTTTGGATTTACCCATGTAACAATATCCCTTCACAGGCACATGACACCCAGTGTCTTTTTTTTTGGCAGGGCAATGAAGGTTAAGTGACTTGCCCAGGGTCACACAGCTAGTAAATGTCAAGTGTCTGAGGTCGGATTTGAACTCAGGTCCTCCTGAATCCAGGACCAGTGCTTTATCCACTGTGCCACCTAGCTGCCTCTAACTAGTGTCTTAATAAAGAACCGCAGGAACTGTAAGTTGCATCTAGGTGTTGGAAGGTCAAAACCTATCCAACAAATGTTTATTCAATGCCTAAAAGGAATAGCAAGTTCTACATAACAGATTTGCAGTGTCATGTGCAATCATCTTTTTTTTTTTATTATACTATGTTATAGAAATGCTTGTTTTATTCCATAAAATAAAATAAAGAAAAAAAATTTTAAATGCCTAATATATGCCAGGCACTTTGCTAAATACTAGAGACACAAAGTAAGGCACAAACATGCAATTTTCTTAAGGAGCTCACTTCTAGTGGGGAAGACTAAGATATATATAGAATAAATAAAATGTAGCCTTAGAGGGTTTCAAAGCCAGAAAAAAGTCTCCGACCTACACGTGCATGTCTATATGTCTCTTCTTCCTACCCCATCCAATTGAATATAAGTTTCTTGTGGGCAGGGACTGTGTTTTATTTTGTCTTTGTTACCACAGTGCTTAGGACAGTGCCTGGTGCACACAGCAGGTGCTCCTGTATACTGGATCATACAGACTCTTTCGTTGAACTGGAATAATGTTATTGTGAATATTGTTTGAAATAAGTGACCCATAGTCTTGGGCTTGAGGTCTCTTCTTTTATTCAGTGATGTTATTTGTCAAGGGATTTATTGCAACAGGATTGGGCCTGATGAAGAATTCATTTGGATAGAGGGATGATCTAAAGATTTGGGGGAATGGGGTTCAAATCCTGTGTCTCTGGCACATGCTGGCTATGTGACCCTGAGCAAATCACTGAAGCTTTCAGTCTCTCCAGAAAACCCTCTAACACTATTTTTTTTGAGTGATTTTTTTTTCTTTGGTGAGGCAATTGGGGTTAAGTGACTTGCGCCAGGTCACACAGCTAGTAAGTGTCAAGTGTCTGAGGCTGGATTTGAACTCAGGTACTCCTGACTTCAGGGCTGGTGCTCTATCCACTGCGCCACCTAGCTGCCCCCTTCTAACACTATTTTTTTTTTTTTAATGGGGCAATGGGGTTAAGTGACTTGCCCAGGGTCACACAGCCAGTAAGTGTCAAGTGTCTGAGGCCGGATTTGAACTCAGGAACTCCTGAATCCAGGGCCGGTGCTTTATCCACTGCGCCACCTAGCTGCCCCCTTCTAACACTATTAATTGCAGAAATTGGCAGAGGGAGTTTACCATACTGAGACTTCATTATGCCAATAAAATCGTGTCTGGACAAACCCCTCTGTGCAACTTGACTGAATTGTGAACTCTGGAAGGACAGGAACTTTGCACTCACATCAGCCTGCACAGCACTTTTCCCATGCCTCTGAATTAATGAATGAGTAACAAATAGTAGGGCAGCTGGAGGGGACCTTGTGAAATCTGGGCTCCCTGCTGGATCAGGGATTAGGTAGGCAGTCACATACATGCCAAGGGATCTGTCCTGATGGATTCAGTTTCAGGGTAAGAGCCACAGGAGTCAATCACTCAGGTCTAATGTACCCATGGGGACTTGAAGTGGCACCCAAGAGCCAAGATCCTAATATAGACATTATAGTGAGCCTCAAAGGATTTTGACTGGGTTTAACTTAGTAAGGACAAAGGCAGATCACTCATGGAAGTCTGTCAGGTCTCAAGTCAAGTCCTGAAAATAGCTTTTGTCAAGTCATCTCTGGTGCTAGGCACCTTATGAGATGCACACCAAATTAAATGAGAAAAGAAAGACTTTATAGTACCATCAAACCTCCCCTCCTTCCAGATGGGATTAGGTAGACAAAGAAGCCTAGAGAAAAATAAAGACAAATAAAAAGGCTGCTTGATTTCAATAGACTGACAAAGTAGGCTTCTTTAGGTAAAACATACAGAATAGGGCAGCTAGGTGGCAGAGTGGATAGAGCACCAGCCCTGGAGTTAGGAGTACCTGAGTTCAAATCCAGCCTCAGACACTTAACACTTACTAGCTGTGTGACCCTGGGCAAGTCACTTAACCCTAATTGCCTCACTAAAAAAAAAAAACCATAAAGAATATATTTAATGACAAATATCTTTATACTATAATATTTAAAAAACTGGCATCAGGGAAGCTGGGTAGAAAAGTGTATAAAGGGCTGATGCTGGTGTTAGGAAGACTTGAGTTGGAATCCTGCCTCAAGCCCTTACTTTTCTTTCTCTCTCTCTCTTTTTTTTTTTTCAGGGCAACAAGGGTTAAGTGACTTGCCCAGGGTCACACAGCTTGTAAGTAGTTTTCTTTCTTTAATTCTTTTTTTTTTTTTTTTTTGGTGAGGCAATTGGGGTTAAGTGACTTGCCCAGGGTCACACAGCTAGTAAGTGTTAAGTGTCTGAGGCCAGATTTGAACTCAGGTACTCCTGACTCCAGGGCCGGTGCTCTATCTACTATGCCACCTAGCTGCCCCAGTAGCTTTCTTAATCTATAAAAATAAAATGAGATAATATTCGTAAACCTCTTAGCACAAAGGTAGCAAATAGTGGGTACTTAATAAATGCTTGTTCCCTTCTCCCTTCAGTACTAGCAGTTGCAGATTATCAGCCGTTAAATAGACCAGACAAGGATTGTGGGGCAATGTAAAGATGTGTGGATTTGAAGTCAGAGGACCTGAGTTCAAAAGTTACCCTCCCATTTGCTCTTCCTATATGACCTTGACTAAATGTCTTAAAATCTCTCATCTATAAAATGAGGGGCAGAACAGGGCAACCTGGGACCCCACTTCCAGATTTAAGTCTATCATCCAATGATTTCTTGGTTATAAACTTTTATCGGAAAGTTGTCTCTCTGGAGCTTTGGCTCATTTCTAGTCTATTACTCACCTCCAGTCAAGGATGCTAAAAGAAACTGACATTCCTTAAAGCTGTCTCCATGACACCAGAATGGCTAATGGGATTCAGAAAACTTTGGTAAAAGCTGTCTTATTTTTTTTTCCTGGTATGAGATCAAATACAATGATTGATTTAGCTGGTTTTTCTCCCCTTTAAATGGGAAACGCAGGTCTGGTAGAGTGGTCTATGCCTGTAAACCCCGCTACTTGGTAAGTCTGAAACTCATAGATCCCTTGAGCTTGGGAATTTTGAGTTGCAGTAGGATAAGCAGGTCTGGTATCCACATTATCTGGCTCAAATACGGTGAGCCCAGGAGCCAGAGGGCAGTAGGCTGTGTAAGGAGGTGTGAAGTGGTCCTGTGTGGGAGTGGGGAGGAACTAAGCAGGCTAAAACTTCTCTGCTGATCAGGCCCATGCGTGTCCATTACTGTATTTCCAGCCTCGGTGAGATAGGGGTTTTCAAATCTTAAAAAAAAAAAAAAAGTTTGGAAACAGCATTTACTGCTGGTGTCACACCAATTAACAAAGAAGCAATAGCTCACTATTATACAAGAGTTTTGTTTTTCTTTTCTTTTTTTTTTTTTCAGATGGGGGAAATGGGAGAGAGAAAACAAATGCTTGTTAATTGAAGAAAATAATTTAAAATAGCAATAGCTAACGTTATATCAGTACCTTAGGATTTACAAAGAACTATCCTCCCAATAACTCTGTGAGAGAAGTATCATTAACACCATACTACAGATGAGAAAACTAAAACTCAGAAGTGATTTTGCCCAAAGCATCCTAGCTGGTAGATGGTGATAAGGTGTTACGATATTTGGAGTTGAAAGATCTGGCTTTGAATTCTGACATTATCATTTACTACTTATATGGCCTTGGGAAAGTCGAATGGTGTGCCATTTTCTTCTCTGGCTCATTTTACTGATGAGGGAACTGAGGCAAATAGAATCCTATTTCCAGTCCCAGGACTGGATTCGAACTTTAGGAAGATGAGCCCAGAGCTCTACCCATTGCACCACCTATCTGGCCATTTAAGGGAGCTAGCTTTGACTCATAGAAAGAGCATGATATCTGGAGTCAGAGGAATGGAATTCAAATCCCAGCTCTGCTACTTGCTACCTGCATGTCCTTGGGCAAATAACTTCCCCTAAATTGCGAAATAAAAGGGTTGGACTAGCTATCTCAGAGATCCTTTCCAAGTCTAAATCCAATGATCCCTGATAGGCAGTATCAGATGAGTTCTATGATAGACGGCCATCTTTTTCTGAGTCTGGGTTGAAGTCCCTCCAATCACACCTCTTCTTATAGTCTGCAGTCGCGGAGTTTATTCACTCTAAATATTATTTTATGGTGGCCAAGTATTTATTGACATCCGGGTCTAATTTGGGGGTGGGAATGGAGTTTAACACCTGCAGTATAGTGCTTAATAGATCTCTGTCTTTCAAAGGCTAAAGAGCACTCTCTCTCTCTCTCTCTCTCTCTCTCTCTCTCTCTCTCTCTCATATTTCTCTCTCTGTGTGTGTCTCCCTCTCCCCCCCTCCAATTTTGTTGTTGTTGTTTTGGTTTTTTTGAGGGATAATGAGGGTTAAGTGACTTGCCCAGGGTCACACAACTAGTAAGTGTCAAGTGTCTGAGGCTGCATTTGAACTCAGGTCCTCCTGAATCCAGGACCAATGATTTATTCACTGTGCCACCTGGCTGCCCCCTCTGTCTCCCTCTTTCCCTTCCTCTCATATTTCTCTGTCTCTGTCTCTCTCCCTCCCTCACCCTTCCCTCTCCATCTCCCCCCTTCCCTCTCATTCACTCTCTCTGTCTCCCTCCCTCCCTCCCTCTCTCCTTCCTACCTTCCCTCTCATCTCTGTCTCTGTCTCTGTCTCTCTCCCTTTTTGCCTCTGGAATGTGACTCTAACTACATCCAAGGGTGTTGATCTTCAGGGCATGATGAAAAGCTCATCTATTTTCTCAGGCTCTTGTCTGATAAGGGTGATAGAGTGAGCAACAAGATTTATTACTTGAGAATCTACTTCAGAGTAGGTGTTGTCCAGAGGTAACATTTGTGTTCCAGGCTTTTTATCCCGCTGTGCTCTGTCTTTGGAGTGAAAAATCCCTCTGAATGAAAACAGGAATCCTCAATCCAAATAAAAACTCATAGTTTGTACTCCTTGGGTTTATAAACTTTGGGTTTAGACTCCTGCGTGGATTGGTGCTCTGTTCATGTCATTAGTCCTGCAATGATCATCATTTAGCATTTCTGAAACTCTTTATGTTTGCAAAATGCTTCTCAGTCATGTTCATTAGCTATTCAAGTGTAATAGACTAAAGGAAATGGAGAACATGCCTCAAATGCATGTGTGCATGTGTAATTTTTAAAAGACATGAAGCCTACTTTTTTTTATGAACTTCCTTTCTCAAAATGTGCTATAATTACCAACGAGAATAGAACATCCGATTGGGCAACTTTCTTTATTTGAAATTCTTGATTTTTGTGGGCCAGGAAAAAGCCGGTCATAACTGAAAACTGTAGAATTTTCAAAATATGACTTAGAGAAGCTTAGAAAAGAGCTACAGTCTGATGCTTCACATGGGGGGGGGGAAACTGAATGGGGGCAAGATTAGCCTGATTCTGTTCTTCTCAGTGGAAATCCCAGGTGGTAGGAGTAAAAGAGTGATTAATGGACCAATCTCTCATTCCCTTCTTCCCCCTACTGAATCCAGTTCATTTAGACTTCAGTTTACATCAAAGATGCTCTCTCTTCTCATCCCCATCTTTCAGGATCCTTGTCTTCCTTCAAGGGTACTATGAAAGCCTTCCATGAAGGCTTTCATAGTACCCTCAATTACTAGGGCTCTGTTTCTCCCTGTGTTCCTTGTAGCTTACTTATGTCTGACTTTATGACCCTTTTGGGGGGGTTTCTTGGCAAAGATGCTAGAGTAGTTTGCCATTTCTTTCTCCAGCTCATTTTACAGATGAGGAAACTGAGGCAGAGTCAAGTGACTTGCTCAGGAACACATGGCTAGGAAGTGTCTAAGGCCAGATTTGAACTTAGAAAGATGAGTCTTCCTGACTTCAGACTGTCCCTGTACTTGTGTCTACATATATAAAAATTCTCCCAGTAGAATGTAAACTTCCTAAGGGCAGGGATTCTTTTATTTTTATCTTTGTAACCTATCCACTGACCTCTAACACTGCTCTGCAACCTATTAGGTTAAATGTCTTTTCATTTAATTTAAGTGAGTTGAAAGAAAAATTTTGGCTAAAATGTGCCATCATCAGAAGCCTGTCTTCTCTCAACTATCGGTTCCCTTCTCTAAAAGGACTAGAATATGAATCTTTGTGCTGTCTTCCAGTCTCTGGGTCAATACTCTGCATTTTCTTTATTGTACTATATTCTACCCAAGGCTAGCTACTGTTCCATTCATTCAACAAATGTTTATTGAGCCTATATTGTAAGTATAGTACTATTGTTAGGTTTTGTTAACAGTAGGGATAAGCTAAAAAATGAAAAATAAAATCAATTTCCATGAATCAGGAAGGTCAATCATATCCTTAACTTACAAAGTGCTATTATGGAAAATAAATATGGGGTAGCTGAATGGTGCATTGCATAGAGCATCAACTCTGGAGTCAGGAGGACCTGAGATAACTTAACCCTGATTGCCTCAAAAAAAAAAAAAAAAGACAAAGAAAAGAAATATGCAGTTATTTCCAGTACCTATAATTTCATCAAAGTATCCCCTCTGCCAATGAAGCCCATATAATTCTTTTATGATATATTTTTATGTTATATAATTGTTGCTATATTTTGTTATATAATTTTTATAACATAAATGGTGGTGTTCAAAAGGTGCTGTGGCCAAATTTATCAGCTTCTAACCACTTCAGTGGGGAGCCATTTTGAATTGAGAATTGTTCTCCTAAAGACAGAAGGCCCATTTGGCTGGGCTGCAGGGATATGATAGGAGATGACTTAAAGTACAATAAGGGTATAAAGATTAGGCTTTAGGCAAGATTGTGAAGGGCTTTAAAAGCTAAAGAGAAGAGTTTATATTTGATCCTAGAGGCAAAAAGAAGCCATTGGAGTTTATTGAGTAAGGGAGGGACATGTTCAGATCTGTGCTTAAGGAAGATCACTTTTATAATAGTGTGGAGGGGGCAGCTAGGTGGTGCAGTGGATAGAGCACCGGCCCTGGATTCAGGAGTGCCTGAGTTCAAATCTGGCCTCAGACACTTAACACTTACTAGCTGTGTGACCCTGGGAAAGTCACTTAACCCCAATTGCCTCACCAAAAACCAAAAATAATAAAAAAAAATAATAGTGTGGAGGATGGACTAAAGTGGGGAAAGGCTGAGGAAGGGAGATCAAGGCAGGGTTGTTGCAACAATCAAGATGAGCAGTGAAGAGGAACTGAACTAGACTCTTAGATTCCTAGAGATGAGAGAGATGCAGAGGTAAAAAGAGCAAGATTTGGCAACTGATTGGCTATGGTGGGTGAGAGTGAGGAATCAAAGATGAAGCCAAGATTACAAACTAGGGAGACTGGAGATTTCTGATGGCAATAGCAAAGATTGGGAGAAGGTCATTTTAGGGGGAAAGATGATGAGTTCTGTTTTATACATGTTGAGCTTGAGTTGTCTTCAGGACCCCCAACTGGAAATTCCAATGGGCAATTGGTGATGCGGAATTGAAATACAGGGGAAAGACTGGAGCTGGATCTGTAGATCTGGGAGCTATCTTCATGGAGCTGAGGGCAGTGAGACCTCTGGCAGGAGGGCTTGCCTATCTCTTTTCAGGGCTGCTCATCCACGTTTGGTGTCCACTTGTCACCCAGCTCTCACCTATCCCTCTAAAAAGCTATAGCATGCCCCATGGCTACACCCTCATAAACCATCTCAGCAGACAGGCTAAAGCCGGTTGAGGGTAACCAAAAAGCCTCAGACCTGCTGATGAGTTAGGGGGATGTCTGCTCCAAGCATGAAGACTTCCCCTTCTAGAATGGGCCAACGAGGACAATTTGTTCTAATGGGCATGAAGGAGACTGAAGTAGGTGTTGTGGGGCACCTAGAGCTTGGTCAGACAGCAAAGATGCCAAAGTCATCCATTGAATGCTGGGTCATTGCCAATTGTCCTGACTTTTGTCTTGCCAACTAGACTTCAATGATTCAGGAAGAGTGAGGCTGATGACTTTACCCAGCTCTGCCTCACTTAAATACAGTTCATGGGCAAGTCAAGACATCACCCTTGTGATCTTCGCCCTCTTCCAAAATGAAGGACAAAACATCAAGCATAGAGCTAATAATAAAAATCATGGGAGCTGGTAAAGTCAGAGAGAGAGAAAAAGAGAGAGAGAGAGAGAGAGAGAGAGAGAGAGAGAGAGAGAGAGGGAGAGAGGGAGAGAGAGAGGGAGGGAGGGAGAGAGAGAGGGAGGGAGGGAGAGAGGGAGGGAGGCAGGGAGAGAGAGGGAGGGAGAGAGAGAGAGAGAGAGAGAGAGAGAGAGATAGAGAGAGAGAGAGAGAGAGAGAGAGACGGGGAGGGAGGGAGGGAGAGAGGGAGGGAGGGGGGGGAGAGAGAGAGAGAGAGAGAGAGAGAGAGAGAGAGAGAGAGAGAGAGAGAGAGTGAGAGTGAGTATGGAGAGTTAGAAGGGTAGAAGGCCAGGAACTGAGCCTTCACTAACACCCCAGAGAATGAGCATGAGCTGGATAATAACCCAGCAAAGGAGACCCAGAAGGAACAGTTGGACAGGAAGGAAGAAAACCAAGAGAGAGTAGCATCCCAAAACATCCAGAGAGGGGAGCAAGAAGGCGGCCAAAGTATCAAAGGTCTCAATTCCTCATTGATAAAATGGAAGAAAGAAAAATTTGGCTAAAATATGCCATTGTCATAAGCCCATCTTCTTTCAACTATCAGTTCCCTTCTCTTAAAGAACTAGAATATGCATCTTTGTGCTAAGTCTTCCAATCTTCCATATATGGACAAAGTGGTCTCCAAAGTAATTTCCAGACTATTATCTCAGGCTATGTCGAGTCTGTTCCTGGGTCTGTGATAAAAGAAATCATGTTTAAGTATATAATTCAAATCCCCCAATTGCTAGTAGACAAGGCAGAGACCACGGATGATGGAAACCTATATTTGGCAGTAGTACCATAATCTCTTGCGGTAGGCATTCAAGCTTTCAGTAAGCTCACTAGGAGATTTTGACTTCACAGTTATCAGAACTCATTAGAAAAAGAATAGGAGGGACAGCTAGGTGGTGCAGTGGATAGAGCACCAGCCCTGGATTCAGGAGGACCTGAGTTCAAATTCCAGCCTCAGACACTTAATACTTACTAGTTGTGTGACCCTGGGCAAGTCACTTAACCCCAATTGCCTCACCAAAAAAAAAAAAAAAAAAGAATAGGAGGAATTTAGAGAAGGATGATAAGATTTGTATAAAGTGATTCAAAGTGAAGAAAGTGGCTCCAAGAGGAAAAAACACACTGCAGTGACCCCATTTATATCTACTAAATGCCACCAAAAGGCAGTCAAGTGTCAATGAATTACAATGAATTACACATCTCATCTGTGAGTAGACAAGTAGAGATAATGGATGTCGAATGTGGCATGCTCTGTTGCTTACTGCCTCTGTGTTCCCTTTGCTTAATTTTTTTTTCAGGTAGCTATGTATTAAATGCTTACTATGTATTAGGTGATATGCTATGCATTGGAGATACCAAAAAAAAAAAAAGGCAAAACCACAGTGCCTACCTTCAAGGAGCTCACATTCCAATGAAGGAGATAACTTCTAGTTATTTTTTTTTTGGTGAGGCAATTGGGGTTAAGTGACTTGCCCAAGGTCACACAGCTAGTAAGTGTTAAGTGTCTGAGACTGGATTTGAACTCAGGTACTCCTGACTCCAGGGCTGGTGCTCCATCCACTGCGCCACCTAGCTGCCCCTGGGAGATAACATCTAAATAACTATGAGGAAGAAAGGGAAGGGAATAAGTATGTATTAAGTGCCTATTGTGTGCTAGGTACTTTAAAAAATATTATCTCATTTGATCCTCACAACAACCCTATGAGGTAAGTGCTGTTATTCTCCATATTTTACAGTTGAGGAAACGGAGGCAGAGATTTTTTTTTTAAGTGACTTGACCAGGACTACATAACTAGTAAGTGTGTAAGGTCAGATATGAACTCATGTCTCCCTGACTCTAAGCCCAGGTCTCTATCCACAGATCCACCTAGTTGCCTCAACTACATGCATACAAGATAGATAACAGTACAAAAGGAAAATAATTTCAAAGGAAAAAGACACTAGCCAGGAAAGGCAGAAGGTAGGATTTGAGCTGAATTCTTTGTTATTAGAAATATTCAGGAGGGATGGCAGAAGCCCAACATGAAATCACTATGCTATAGAAATAATAGGCAACAATATATATTTTTTAAAAATTAATTAAATTTTAAAAATTGTTAAATGGGAGAAAATATCAACTTTTTCTCTCTCTTCCTCTCTCCCTTCCTCTCCTTCCCTCCCTCCCTCTCTGTCTCTCTGTTTCTGTCTCTGTCTCTGTGTCTGTCTGTCTGTTTGTCTCTCTCTCTCTCTCTCTCTCACACACACACACACACACACACACACACACACACACACACACAGAGCAAGGTGGCAATTGGTAAGGTGACGAAGTCTGACTCTGCTTTATCCCCCACTTGCATAGATTCCACCTTGGATCATTTCTTTTGTTTCATATCAAACACCCATCTTTTCCATGGTCAAAACACATGTAACCCCACCTGAGTGGAAGCTAGACAGCTGGAAACTGTTAGAATCCAATAGCAAGGAAAGGCAGGAAGCAGTGGATGAGGGAGAATGGTTTTTGAGATCCCAGACTCAGGGATCTGAAGGGTGTACTGACATTTTGCCAGCCTCCTGAGATGATCAAGGGGAAGAGACTAAGACAGTGGGATAAAGGATGTCAGCTCATAACTATTGCTATGCTTGGGACAGGTGGCTAGATGGTGTAGTGGATAGAGCTGAGTTCCAATCCAGCCCCAGAAACTTACTAGCTGTGAGATCCTGGGTGAGTCACTTAAGTCTATTTGCCTCAGTTTCCTCAGCTGTAAAATGAGCTGGAGAAGGAAGGGGCAAACCACTCCAGTATCTTTACATTATTTTTGGAGGTATGTGGACAGATTTGTTGGGAGCTAGAGTCACAGCCTTTCCTCCACCACCATCTTGGCTCCACCCCTATACCAGTTACTTCCACTCCAGTATCTTTGCCAAGAAAACCCCAAATGGGGTCAAAAAGAGTCAGATATGACTGAAATGACTGAACAATGACAACAATACTGGGGACACATGGGTTCATGGTCTTGGAGGGCAAAAGTGAGGTCTTCCTGATTGCACATCAATGTGCTAGGTAGAAGGGAAAGGCCCTACGATCGGAGAGATATTTCCTTCCCTTCCCTCTTAGATTGTGTGCCCTTGGTTGTTGTTATTGTTTGTCCTTCATGCTTAACAAAGACCAGAATGACATCATGATATCAGGGTCAATGTACAGTATATCCAGCTGTGGCCGATCAGAGCAATACAAGTTTGGAAGGTTCGACCACAGGTTGGGCACAAATAGTCCATGTGGTCTTTGGGAGGGAGATGTCGCTGAATTTGCACATCTGGTTTTTTGTGTTTTTTTGTGTTTTTTTTTGTGTTTTTTTTTTTGAGCTACTGCAATTCTGCTTTGCTCATAGAGTGCAGCACCTTCTTTGATTTGGGCACACCAGGCTGGATGGTCCTGCGCCTGTGTCTCAAAGGTCCCATAATCAGTTTCATTCCTCCTCAGTATGCTACTGTTGGATTAGGGGATGTTAACTTTCTTTTGTGTCATGAATGACTTTGACACTTTGTTGAAACCTGTGAACCCCTTCTCAGAATCATGTTTTCAAATGTACAAAATGAAATTAATGGGATTATGAAAGAAATAAATGATATATTTTAAAAATATTTAGAATTTTATTTTCCCAAATTACATGTAAAATACAAATTTTGACATCAATGTTTTTAAAACTTTGTGTTCCGGGGGCAGCTAGGTGGCACAGGGGATAAAGCACTGGTCCTGGATTCAGGAGTACTTGAGTTCAAATTCAGCCTCAGACACTTGACACTTACTAGCTGTGTGACCTTGGGTAAGTCACTTAACCCTCATTGCCCAGAAAAAAACCAAAACAAACCAAAAAAACCCCAAACCTTTGTGTTCTGGGAGCAGCCAGGTGGCTCAGTGGCTAAAGTGCCAGTCCTAGATTCAGGAAGACCTGAGTTCAAATCCGACCTCAGACACTTGACACTTACTAGTTGTGTGACCCTGGGCAAGTCACTTAACCCTCACTGCCCTACCAAAAAAACCCCCCAAAACCAAAAATCTTTGTGTTCCAAATTATCTTCCTCTTCCCTCCCCGCTGCGGCACCCCCCCCTCCCCCTTGTATTAAAATTGATTGGATTGACTTTGCTGATGGACTCACTTGAAGTTGACTTGATTAAAACCACATCTAGAGGCCTAGAGGGCAGCTAGGTGGTACAGTGAATAAAGCACTGGCCCTGGATTCAGGAGGACCTGAGTTCAAATCCGGTTTCAGACACTTGATACTGGCTGTGTGACCCTGGGCAAGTCACTTAACCCTCATTGACCCACAAAAACAAAACAAAACAAAATAATAAGAGGGGCAGCTAGGCGACGCAGTGGACAAAGCACCAGCCCTGGATTCAGGAGTACCTGAGTTCAAATCCGGCCTCAGACACTTGACACTTACTAGCTGTATGACCCTGGGTAAGTCGCTTAACCCCCATTGCCCTGCAAAAAAAAAAAAAAAGAAGAAGAAGAAAAAGAAAAAAAGAATAAGAAAACCACACCTACCTGAGAGCCTGGCTCAGGGGGTGGGTTATCTGACCTCAGGAACGTTCTGCTCATGGACTACCCTCAAGTCCAGTGAACCAATGGATTTGGGTGATGCTAGCCAATTAGTTTGGAGTGATGTGTAGGGGCTGCCTCTCATTCGGATCCAGAGGTAGCTTCCACTCACACAGGCACAGGAACTTTCTCTTTTTGGCCTGAGACTCCAAGGTGGTGGCTAAATAGGCTTCTTAACTTTCTGAGCCAGGTGTTCTCTTTTTACTAATACTTGATATGCTTTAATAAATGCTTAATGCCCAGAACTGGTGCTAAAGCTTCTAATTTATAAGTAACAAATATATTAGAAACCCCAGCTAATTTTCCCCAAACTTGGGACAGAAATAAGGTGACCACATATAGTTTTACTTGTCACACCCTCAAGAACCCAAGCAATTCAATAGAAGCTATAGACGAGCAGTCATGCCAGGTTGTGAAAGAAAAGACAAAAACAAAACTTCAGATAAAGGAACTAACAAAAAATTATGCTTCAATCTGTATTCAGATACCATCAGTTCTCTCTCTATAGATAGACTGCATTTTTCATAAGACCTTCAGAGTTGTCTTGGATCATTGCATTGTTGAAAACAATCAAAACATTCACAGCAGATCATCTTACAATATAGCTGTTATTTTGTACACAGCACATTACACTTTGCATCAGCTCATGTAGGTCTTTCCAGGTTTAAGAAACCAATGATATTGAAATTCAGTTAACAAAATATTATTTTTTGGGGGGGTAATAGGGGTTAAGTGACTTGCCCAGGGTCACACAGCTAGTAAGTGTTAAGTGTCTGAGGCCGGATTTGAACTCAGGCACTCCTAAATCCAGGGCTGGTTCTCTATCCACTGTGCCACCTAGCTGCCCCCCAAAATATTATTTTTCAAAAGGCAAATACATTGATCTTCTGAAACCTATCTATGGCTACTCTTAGGGGTCAGTGGACCCCAGGTTAAATCCCTTCTTTAGATGGCCAGCTCCTTAGAGCAGGACTTTTTCCTTAATTGCTAACAGATTTAAACACATGCGAGTCCGCAGAATCCTCTCCTAATACCTCATTGTGGCATGTCTGGATTTCCAAAGGCCCTACCCATGTAATGGTAGCTCTGGCTGATCCTACCAAGCTAGAAAGGCTTTTGAGTATGGATCCAGTATGGTCATCTAAGGACCAACTTAACAAAGTTTGAAGAGACTCATCATCAGGTTGGGTGCATATGCATGCATGCATGTGTGGGTGTATGTATGTGTGTGTATATGTATAGGTATATTTGATATTCACTTTTTTAAAAAAGCATTGATATCACTTCTCAATGACTCCTCATCTCTTTCCCTGACAGAAACCACCCAGGAGACAAGTATGGTGGCTAAGCAAGACAAAATCATCACATAAGTCACATTTGACCATGGATGCATTCAATACCTAGTCTTCCCTGCTTGACTTTAAGAGGAGAGAGGCCTGCTTCAGGTCACTGAAGTCACAATTTGTCACTGCCTTGATCAGAATTTCTGATATCTTTGCATTTCCACAGAAACTCTTGAAGAGGCAGGGTGATATCATGGAGAGAGCCCTGGATTTGAAGTCAGTGTTTCAAATTCTGGCTCAACCACTTGTGGCTCTACCTTTGTGAGCTTGGGGAAATTACTTAAAGTCTCTTGATCTCAGTTTTTTCATCTGTAAAATGGGAGCATTAAAATAGATGACCCCTGAGGCTCCACCCAGCACTAAATCTTTGATAACTGAAAGACATCACAGAGAAGATGCCTAAACTGACCAGAATTCCAGACCCTGGGCAAAAGAAACTTTCCTCCTTCATGAACAACAACAAAAAACTCATAGTAGAACCTATGAATGAGGTTTCTTTACATTAAACAATTTAAAAAAAAAAGATTCCATTTTAAATTTTATTTTATTTGAAAAACCCTTTCCAGGGGCAGCTAGGTGGCGCAGTGGATAAAGCACTGGCCCTGGATTCAGGAGGACCTGAGTTCAAATCCAGCCTCAGACACTTGACACTTACTAGCTGTGTGACTCTGGGCAAGTCACTTAACCCCCATTGACCCGCAAAAACAAAAAACAAAAACCAAAAAAACAAAAAACCCTTTCCTATGAGAGAGTTCTTCAAGGGCTGTTTACCATAGAATTTCTTTGAATGTGTTCTCCATTAAAATTCCCTGTTGCGATAAGGGGAGGTGGGGGAGGGGAGTTTATAGTTCCCATTCCCATTTTGAAGTAGCTTTTCTTTTTAGGCTTGTAGAAAAACCAGTGTAAAGGTGCTCATATGCATGCTTTTCAGGGTGTGTGTAGCAAGGGGGTGGGAGGTGCTGGAGGCAGAAATCAAATTGCTTTGGAATCCAGTTTCTCTGTCTCCCTTTTTTTTTTTTTTTAAATTACTTTTCTCAAAGGAATTCTGTGCCTGAAGTTGCAGAAAGGAAAATTTCATCATTGCATTCCACTGAGGCCCTTCTACCAAACAGACCCCCAAATGATGGAAGGTGGGAGCCTGCTGTATCATTCCTGGCCAAACACTCCAGGCTAGGGAACATCTGTAACCCAATCACCAAACCCACAGCTGGGGCAAAGATCCATCTCCCCCCACCCCCCCACCCCCAACGGTATGAGGGCATCTCATTGCCGAAGCCATTTTATTTCCCCCAGTGCCTTTGTTCTGAATATTTTCTGGCAATGTATCGGCCAGCACATGCTATTAACAGATGGTGGAAAGCATAATTGGAATTTCTATCATAACATATCTCCCATTTTTCCATCATGATCGGACTAACTGTAAATTCAAGGGTATCGACTTTCATCTCCTATCAAGAGGGACTTTAGCCAGGTGGTGATATCTAATCGAATTCTACATAGGTTTCATCCCTTATTCTCATTCCCTAAACACCAAGATAGTCTGCCCAGTTTGGCTCTGCATTCCTTTCATGCAGGCGTCCAGAGTATGCCACTGCAGACAACTTATCTCTATGGAGCCAGATTCCTTTTAGTATTTTTTTTTTTTTAACAAGGCCAGAAGATGGCTTGACCCATTTATGTGGTAAGTTGAGGCACCCATCTGTGCTGCATAACTGAACCCCAGAAGATTGACACAGTGCCATGAACTTTGTACAGAGAGCCAGGCATCAAACTGTCACAGATGTAAATGTCATGGATGAAGCCTCCCTTGCTTAATCCCATACTTATGAGCCCAATGAGTCAAATAGAAAACATGGGGAAGCAGTAGAAAAGGCCTTATGCTAAGGAACCACAGTTACGAATTCAGCATTTTTGTTACATTGCACAATGTGTGTATATGTGTGCTTCTGTTCCAACTAAAAGCTGAAAATACCATGGGTTTTTAAAAGGCTTGCACATATTGCAAAACTCCTAAAAGAAAATTAATTCCTTTAATATATAGGCTTGAAGAGGAGCATGTACTTGAGTATTCCTGCTAATCTGGAGGATTTATGTGGTCCCTTTCAGCGAAGGAGTTAAAAATATTTGTAAATCAGACACTTGACATTTACTAGCTGTGTGACCCTGGGCAAGTCACTTAACCCCCCATTGCCCCACAAAAAAAAAAAAGAAAAAGAAAAGAAAAATATTTGTAAATTACATTCATGAGACTTTTACTCACTTGTAAGAAAAAGAAAAAAATCCCAAAGTATCTGATTGCAACTAATAATCCACAGGAGGGTATCACTTCAAGAATATATAACAGAGAAAAACCTGAGCAAACAAGGGAGTTAGCAGAGTAAATATTGGGTGGTCAGTGTATGAGTGATGAATATGGAGAAGTAGTATGGCATTGTGGATAGTGAGTAAGCCTCAGAGCCGAGAGAACTTTATTCATACTGACTACGTGACCCTGGGCAGGTCATTTAACTTCTTAGTACTATCAGCTGCAGAGCAGGTGCCAATCTGCACTGGGAGAGGGAATTTCCTCACCCAGGAGTTCGCCATACCAGTGAAATTCTGAGTGTAGGCACCATACAGCAGTAGATACAAATCCGAGTTTCCCAGAGGTTTCCATCTCCAATGGTGGTGATGGCTTTTTGGTTGTTTTGTTTTGTTTTGTTTTCTTGGGGGGGGGTGATGGCTTTTATAGAGTATTCTGAACAATGAGTTAGGAAGAGATGAACTTGGACTGCACACAGAAGAAATGATGGTAATGGTGATGATAAAATGTAAAAGCCATTATTTCTATGGAACCTGAAGGTTTATGGAATACTTCCCTCTTGACAATCCTGGAAGATAGATATTTCATGATTATAATCCCCATTTACTGAGGAAAAAGCTGAGTCTTAGAGAGATAAAACTACTTACCACATAACTAGCAAATGCCCCAGCACAGGTTTTTCCTGACTCCATGATAATATGCTGTCACTCACGAAATTTAGAAAAGACGTTGACTCATAGAATACCATAACTGGAATAATAATCTTGACAACTGATCTCTTTATAGGGCTTTAAGTTTTGCAAAGGGTTTAGAAATCATCTAATTCATCCCCCCCCCCATTTTATAGATGAGGAAACTGAGGTCTTAAAAGGTGAATGGATTGGTCCATGATAATAACAGAATATTAAATAATATATCATAATAAAATTGTATATTATAAAACATATTAATAATAATAGAAAACCAGGATTTTCTCTTCCCTAGTGGAATATTATTTCAATCCAGTATTTTCACTCTCATTCAGTGTTTCTATTAGTTGGATTTCATGTCTGGCAAACTTTTAAAGTTACCTCCTCTGGTAGGAGTTTTTTGGGAAGTAACCAGATTTACAGCATGAAATCCAAGTGGAAACTCTCAAAGCACCAATAGCAAGAGGGGATTGATAGTGATATCATCTTTGGGGAACCAAATTCCTGTGGTGTTGAATTGAATCCATTGTTGGACATCTGTAGTGGCCATTGGTATGTTAAAAAAAAAAACCCAAAACAAAAAACCAGTCTCTTTAACATGTGGGGGAAAGATCATCAGACATTGCTGTTCTCAAGAGAGCTTTTTAAACAAGGCTTGAGGTGGGGGTAAAAAAAATAACTGGAAGTATTCTCTTTTTCTCCATCCCATAGACCAACTTTGAGTCTCCCTTCCTGCAGAGGGGAAGGAAGAGAGAGTTGGGAGGGAAAGCAGGGGGAAAGGAGGGGAGAGACAAAGTGGGAGGAGCTAGGGTGGGTCTATTGAAGCAAGTTTTACCTGAACACCTATCAAACATAAATCAAACTGGAAAATATTGACTGGGGTTTGGATGAGAGTTGAAAGTAGTTGGGGAAGAAAGTACATTTTTTTTTTTAGTGAGGCAATTGGGGTTAAGTGACTTGCCCAGGGTCACACAGCTAGTAAGTGTTAAGTGTCTGAGGCTGGATTTGAACTCAGGTACTCCTCACTCCAGGGCCAGTACTCTATCTACTGAGCCACCTAGCTGCCCCAAGAAAGTACATTTTTAAAAGTATAAAATATAGTCTATACAAAAGGTATTCTGAGGACCCCTGGGGCTCCCTGAAACCCTTTTGGGGATCCTTGAGGTAAAAACTATTTTCATAAATTACTAAAACATTTTAATTTCTAATATGGTAAATATCAATAGGAGCAGCTAGGTGGCACAGTGGATAAAGCACCAGCCCTGGATTCAGGAGGACCTGAGTTCAAATCCCACCTCAGACACTTGACACTTACTAGCTGTGTGACCCTGGACAGGTCACTTAACCCTCATTGCCCTGTAAAAAAAAAAATCAATAGCTATAATCCACATAAACAATAATTGACAATAATTTTTGAGTGCAAAAAGAAATGAAAGAAGGAAGAGAAAGAAAAAAGAAGGAAGGAAAGAGAGGAAGGAAGGGAAGGAAAGAAAGGAAAGGAAGGGAAGAAGGAAAGAAGAAAAGAAGGAAGAAGGAAGGAAAGAAAGAAGTAAGGAACAAAGGAAAAGAAAAACTCCTAAGTCCAAAAAGTTTGAGAACCACTGATCTCAAGGAGATCTCAAGGAGTTTATAATCCAACAGGGAATAGAAATGGAATAAAAATTAAACATTTATGGAGGCAGCTAGGTGGTGCAGTGGACAGAGCACCAGCCGTGGATTCAGGAGGACCTGAGTTCAAATCTGGCCTCAGACAACTTGACATTTACTAGCTGTGTGACCCTGGGCAAGTCACTTAACCTCAATTGCCTCACCAAAAAAAAAAATTAATTAAACATTTACATTATAACTGGATGTTCCAAAGGCATCTCAAGCTCAGTGTCAATAAGCACCCATTAAATCCCTACCCATACTGCACCAAGCTCAGAGGACATAAGGAAAAATGGAAACAGTCACCTCCCTCAAAGGAGCTCACCGTCTGGTAAGGGGAAACAACACATACCTATGTGAGAGTGTACAGAATGAATGGAGACGGAATGTGGTGGGAACAGTGAGGCCAGTTTGGATAGTAGACAGAGTACGTGAAGGGGGGTGGGTTATGCCAACATGACATAAGGCTAGAAAAGGTCACCGGGGCCAGGTTATGAAAGTCTTTCAATGCTAAACAGAATTACTCTTACAGGTAAGACAGAACCCCTGGAATTTGAGTAGGAGAGTAACAAGGACAGACTTGTGCTTCAGGAGAATCGCATTGGCAGCTGCTTGAAGGATGTATTGGAGTGGGGAGAAACTTGAGGCAGGAGGACCAATTAGGAGGTTGTTGCATCAGTCCAGGCAAGAGGTGATAAGGGCCTAAATAAGGGTGGTGATCATGTAAATTAAGAGAGTAAGAAAGAGGCTGTAGAGTTATAAATGAAAAGATTTGGCAACTGATTGGGGATGTGGGTTAATGTAAGGGAAGAGTGAAGAGAATTAAATATTTCTTTTTCTTTCTTTTCTTTTTTTTTTTTAGTGAGGCAATTGGGGTTAAGTGACTTGCCCAGGGTCACACAGCTAGTAAGTGTTAAGTGTCTGAGGCCAGATTTGAACTCAGGTACTCCTGACTCCAGGGCCGGTGCTATATCCACTGCGCCACCTAGCTGCCTAGGAGGGTGAGACTTTGGTTAGGAGGATGATGCTTGAGTTGGATCCTAGTGGGAATGTAAGGATTCTGATGCCCTTGACTGCAATAAGAAAGTTAAGGAGAGTGGTGGGTTTGGGAAAGCAATAATGAGTTCTATTTGATACTTATTAAATTTGAGATGGATGATGAATTAATAAAACTATCATTAAGTTGTTAATACTTATTAATAAGATTATTTTTTTAAAGCGTATTCTTTGCCTAACACTAGGGATACAAATAAAAGAAGGTGAGACATTCCCTGTCCTCAGGAAGCTTACATTCTATTATAGGAAGACAGCCCATAGAGGAAAGCAATGGCAGGGGGCGGGGTGGTGTCTGGGGAGTTACCAAGATCATGAGTTCATCTGTAGAGCAGTTGATTGATAAGCCCTTTCTAGAAGCATTGGTACCATTGATTACTGCCTAGGGCAAGAGGTGGAAAGCTGGTTGGGGCAGTGTGTAGGGAGGTCCCAAGGCAGACACTAAGATTCCCAGGATTTATGGCTGGATGAGATGTGAAAAGACTACTCTGGTGTCTGTGATCTGGAATGCCAGCTGCATACAGGGAGCTAGGTGGGGTTGCATTCACTATGTTACCAATCAAGCCCAGGATGAGAGATCCAAAGATGACTGGACTCATGAGGCATAGAGGAGAGACCAGGCAGAGGGAGCTTCCTAGTCCGGGCATTCCCCATGTTAATGGGCACATCCCTATCCCTCCACACTCATATATGTGGGGGTTTATACCTATGTGTCCATATGTATATACTTGTTGTCTCCCCTGGTAGAATGAGAGCTCCTAGAGAAAGAATCAGGGCTCTTCTGCCTTTGTTTTGGTATTGCCAGTCCTAATACAGTGCCTAGCATAGAGTAAGCACTTCATAAAATGCCTGCTTGCTATCACTTAATATTGCCTCAGTAGTCATCTGTTTTCAGTATTGCTTAGTGTTGATAGAAAAGCTGTAGTTCAGAGTGAAAAGAAAAATGTCTTCTTTAAGGATAAAGCCAAGTCTAATGAGCCAATTAACAGTATAATGTTACTAGCTGTGTGACCCTGGGCAAGTCACTTAACCCTCATTGCCCCTCCAAAAAGACCCCCCCCCCCAAAAAAACCCAGTATAATGAAACTTGCATTTTAGAATTGACTGACTTTATGTTGGAAGGAAGGAAGGAAGAAAGAAAGGAAGGAAGGAACAAAGGAAAGAAGGAAGGAAGGAAGGATGGAAGGATGGAAGGATGTGCTGGTGGGGAGGGTGAAGGCTGCGAATAGTCATTAGCCCTACTGACTCAGTACCAATCTGTAGATTTGTGTCCTGAAGAAAATTAGTCTAGTTCTGAAAGAAATTAACAAGAAGAAAACATTTAATTGAACTTTAAAATAAAAATTAAAGGTCTATGAAGTAGTGGAAAGAACACAGGATTTTAGTCAGTGGACTTGGGTTCAAATCCAAACACTGCTTCTCACTGCATATTCAGGGTCAAGCTAATCCTGCTGCCTGTCTGGGCCTCATCTTCTTCATTTCTAAAATGAGTAGGTTGGGCTAGATCCTAGCTTCTTAAACCGTGGGGCTGCGTAACTGAATGCAGAGGTCATGAAAAATCTGGCAGCAGTAAAATGTTATTTTATATGCCTATATACCCGGGGTCGAATAAAAATTTCTCCAGTGAAAAGGGCTAGCAAGTGGAAAAAGTTTAAGAAGCCTTGGGCTAGAAGACCTCCAATACACTTTTGTTGTTGTTGTTGTTTTGCTGGGCAATTGGGGTTAAGTGACTTACCCAAGGTCACACAGCTAGTACGTGTCAAGTGTCTGAGGCTGGATTTGAACTTTTGAACTCAGGTCCTCCTGAATTCAAGGCCAGTGCTTTATCCACTTTGCCATCTAGCTGCCACTCTCCAATACCCTTTGAAAGCCTATAATCCTATAATATTATGATCTGTCATCTTCTTGAGCCATTAATTTTCCCTGATATTACTACTCTGACAGTAACATGTCTGGGAAAATTTTGTAAAATACATGTGGATATAGATATAGACATATTGCAAACTGGTGGAAGAACCTTCCAGAAATCCTCATGATATGTATTTATTTTATATATGTTGTACATTTTATCTCTGTAGGTCTTGTTTTCCTTTTAGCAAAACAAAGGCTCCTTGAAGCAGGAACAGGTCTGCTTGCCACACAGTAGGCTCTTTTTTTTGTTGTTGTTGAGGCAATTGGAGTTGAGTGACTTGCCCAGGGTCACACAGCTAGTAAGTGTTAAGCATCTGAGGCCGGATTTGAACTCAGGTCCTCCGGACTCCAGGGCCAGTGCTCTATCCACTGTGCCACCTAGCTGTCCCAGTAGGCTCTTAATATTGTTTGTTGAATTCAATTGAATTGAAGGATCCTTTCTAGAGAATCTCTCACCAAGTGGAGCTTTGGCCCACATATTCATGCTTGATGACCCAGAACATATTGGCTTTCCTAAAAGTTGTCCAGATATTAATCGACAATTATTTGTTCATCTCCGTTCTTTTTGGACTAAGGGAGTTCTGTGCCTATTGGGGTCAGGTTTCCCAAAGGCACATGGGCATTTGCCTGGTTATCCATGGAATAGCCTACACTTTTCCGGGCACAAGTCCAACGAACAATGGCAGCCAAACAGCCTCATTCTGCCTCTGACCCACTCTGACCCTGCCTACTAGGGTGAGTCACCAATCCCCAGAAGTCTCCCTAGGAGACTTCCTCCAATGGTCTGGGCTTGTGTCCATTTGTCTGGACTGCACTCCAACCCTTCAGCCAGCCTTGGTTCAACAGAGGTCTTGTCCATTTGGTTCTCTTTAACATGAACATCCGAAAGGAGGAAGCATTTTGAGAAGTTTTTTAAAACTGAGATTAAATAAATTTTTTCTAGTACTACTGATCTGGTGAATTTGGTATGTTAAACCTCTATTAATGAGTATTTTCTATTCTATTCTGGTCAGAGGACGTGATTACTAACTGTACGGAGCACAATTTGGTAAAACTAATAAACAATTCCCTGCATGGAAAGGTGATGCCACAGAGTAAGATGTTCTTGGAGCTGCTTTTTCCATTGGTGATGATGGATTTACCCAGAACTGGGTATACCCTTACTTGCTTCCCCCTTGTGATCAGTGGCTGAAATTGATGAAACTGCTTTGGCTCAGGGGAAACAGTCCATGCCTTATAGAACCAACACTTCTCAATGACCAGCTAAGCTGAGCAAAGCAGCCCCAAACAAAGTTTAATATTATATGCAAATGCATTTAGGGTTGGTTTTTTTTTTTTTTGTCACGTTGGTTTCTAACACCAAAATATTGCAATTGTTTTCTGGATCTCCTTTTCCTTTTTATATGTGGGGGTTTAAGAAGCAACTCAGAGTAGCAGACCAAGAGTGAGCCTCAGATAAGAAGAAGACATAGGTTCAAATCCCACCCATGCCACATGCCATCTGTGTGACACTGGTAAAGTTACTCAGCCTCTCAGTTTTTCAGGCAACTCTCTAAGAATTCTAAATGACAGAAATTGACAGAGGAACTGCCTTATCTGGAATTCCCTACAAACATGAAATCACAGTAGATTTTTTTTTTTTAATTGGGAGGGTGATGCTATTTGGTACTGATGAAGTTGGGCACTACCTTTTGTGGTGTATCCATGAATTCATCCATATAATATAGCTCTATAGCTACTAATTGAGAAGCTGCTCAATAGATCCCATTGTAAGGATGATTCTTTCATTGGGTGATGTTTCCTCTTCCCAGAAGAAGACTAGGAAATCCTTTATTTATCAGTTTCTCATGTAGGGGCCAAATTTAATAGAGGGAGAGTTAATTGGGTGGCTCACTGTAATATTGGGGTTCAGAAAATAATGAGGGACCTCTAGGTCCAAAGTTTCCTCCCTTTTTTAGTTATTTCTCCAAGGGCAATAAGGAAGGGGATTAACAGCCTCTTTTCCACAGACAAATCAGGTTTTATTAATGGGAATAAAATATATAACAAAGGTGAAATTAATAAAGTCAAGAACAAGGGAATAGGGAAGAGAAAAATGCATAAGCTCCCTGGCTCTAGCAAAGACTGACTCAATCCCCAAACTTGCTTCCAGCTCAGCTAATTCAAAGAGCTGGCCTCATTTCTATTAACTCACCACTTGGGGTCCATAGTTTCAGTAGGAGACAGCTGTGTAGCCCCTCTCCAGTCTGTTCTCAGAAGTTCACTGACAGGAAAGAGAGCTCCCCTCAGCGAGTGTTCCCTTTTCTACTTTTTCTCTTCCTCCCCCAAAAGGGAGGTCCTTCAAGCTGGAGAGAGTGGTTCCCCTGCTGACATCAGCAGTATCTGTCACTCAGGGCAGGCCAGGTGTGGCCCATATCTAATCATCCCAAGTAAGTACTTAACAGGTTTCTCAAATAATACTAGATCAATCAGGTGGGACCCCTGGGTGTCTGCCAAATTCCATTCTTTTATCACACTCAAGTAATATGATAGAATGTTTAACATCTGGTAAAACTAAAGATTGTGAAGTTGGGCTTCTTTAATGATCCAATATTTGATACTGTGGTGGAAAAAGAGATGGGTATGGAGTCAGAAGACTTGGGGTCAAACCCCAGCAATGCCAATTACTAGCTATATAACCTGGGTCACTGAGTCACTGGTTATCTCCTTATTTGTGAAACAAGGTGTTTGAACTTGATGGGCTCTAAGAAGGGCTCTAAGATCCCTTCTGGGTGTAAATCTATGCTCTGAGAAATATGTGATTTCCTTGAAGTTGGCATTATCTTTACCTTGGGTGGGGGAGGGGGACAGAGAATGAGACTAGATTTCCTGACTTATGTGATCCTTATTGATGTTTTCTCATAAATGTTCACAAAATAGTCACCATAGAGCAATAAAATATATATGTATGCATATATATACATACACATATACACATGTGTATATGTGTATGTATATAGAAATACAAAATTATAACATATCATATATTTATGTTGTATTTAATATATAATCTCTTTCTTTCTATCAATCTGTCTGCCTGTATTCCATACCAATGTATCAGTTAAGCTGCTTTTCTGTTCTCTCTCACTCTTAGACATGGAAACAGAGGATTTAAAGCTAGTTGGGACTATGGAAACCATCGAGTCTAACCCTCTCTTTCTCATTTTGTAGATGCAGAAACTGGGGGTAGGAGAAGGAAAGTGACTTGTCTGAAGTCACACAGGTCATAAATAGCAAGATTTGAATCTAGCTCCTCTGATACTGATGCCACAGCTTTTAGAGCCAGCTAAGTGGTGCAGTGGGGTAAAATACTGGACTTGAAGTCAGGTAGACTCAAATTCAAGTCCCACTTCAGATACTCACTAGCTGTGTGACACTGGGCAAGTCACAATCATCGTCACTCAGCCTTAGTTTTCTCATCTATAAAATGGACATAATAGTAGTACCTAACTCCTAAGGTGGAAGTGAGGGTCAAATAAGATAACATGTATAGCACTTTGCAGACCTTAAAGTGCTATATAAAGACTAGCTATTTATTATCATTTTCATGGTACCTTGCTGCTTCTGGAGAGCGGGGCTCTTTTGAAGTTGGTCTCTCTTGTGCTTCCTCATGGTTAATGGGCCAGTTCAGTTATCTCATATCAGGTCATAAAGTAACTTGAAAGGTAAAGCTGAAGGAGGAGTGGCTACTCAACTGCACCTTTATTTACCTTTATTACCTACATTCCAGGCTGAGGCTGGGATAGGGAGGGAATCTGTGACTGCTTCTAGAGTGGATTAAGCAGTTTACAAGTCAGATTTGAAAAGACTAGTTCTCCTAAAATAACTGCCTTTCTTCAACCTATATAAATATGACAGCTTTTCCTTATGAGTTAGGATAATTACATATTAAAAGTAAACATAACAAACATATTGGACATTTGAACATAATAAATGTCCAAAGATGGAGGGAGTGGGGTTCAGTGGCAATACCATTGGCCATGGGAAGACCTGAGTTCAACTTCAATGCTTATGCAGTACCCTCTTTCCCTCCCTTAAAAGATACTGGAGTGGGGCAGCTAGGTGGCGCAGTGGATAGAGCACCGGCCCTGGAGTCAGGAGTACCTGAGTTCAAATCCGGCCTCAGACACTTAACACTTACTAGCTGTGTGACCTTGGGCAAGTCACTTAACCCCAATTGCCTCACTAAAAAACAAACAAACAAATAAAAAAAAAAAAGATACTGGAGTGATTTGCCATTTCCTTCTCCAGCTCATTTTACAGATGAGGAAACTGAGGCAAATAGGGTTAAGTGACTTCCCCAGAGTCGTATGAGGCTGGGTTTGAACTCATGAAGATGTCTTCCTGATTCCAAGCCCAATGCTCTTAGAAAGACTTTAGCTTAAAATGACCAAGGTATCCCATTGTAAACAGGGTCATCTCCAGTTGTCCTGATATAATTCTTTGCCACTGGACCTAGATGGCTCTGGAGGACAGTGAAGCTGGTGACTTTGCACAGCTCTCCCTCACTTAAATCCAACTCACTGCAAGTCATGACCTTATCTCTGATGTATGGTTCTCTTCAAGAAGGAAGCACAAACAACAGCAAAACCCTCCCTTAACCCTAACCCCTTAACCAGCTTGGGATATATGCCTAGCAATATTACCTCCAGGTCAAAAGGTATGGAAGTGTTAGTGATTTTCTTAGCATAAATCCATATTGCTTTCCAAAATAGTTGGGACCAATTCATAGTCTCAAAAGCAGTGTGCTAGCTAATATGCCTTTCTCTCCACAACCCATCCAACATCGGCTATTCCCATCTTATATCATTTTTGACAATTTGCCTGGATGTAAGGTGAAACCTCTGAGTTATTTTGATGTACATTTCGGTTATTATTGATTTGGATCATTCTGTCATGTCATTGTTTAAAGCAGTTTGTACTTCATCTTTTGAGAACTATTCTCAAAAAAGGCTATGAACCATTTATCTATTGAAGGATGACTTTTGGTCTTATTTGTGTAACTTCCCTGTATATCTTGCATATCAGACCATTATCAGAAAAAAAATTCCAAAACAATAAGAAGGAACTTTCACAGCTATGCCTAGGTACTTTAACCTTAGGGACTTCTTAAACAAAGAAGGGACAGAGATGATCACAAAAGATTAAGCAGAAAAGATAGTAAATTAACATTTAGATAATGCAATTAGATTTGCAAAGTGCCTTGCATATATTACTTTAGTTGATTTCCAAAAGAACTCAATGAAATAGATGCTGTTATTGATGAATCAGTCAACTGACACTCAATAGTTGAAGGCCTACTATGTTCTGGGTACTGTGTTAAGGACAAAGAAAAGTGAGAACTGTACCTGTTTACAAGAAGACAACATGCAAATAACTGTCCATATAAGAAATATGTGGGGCAGCTAGGTGGTGCAGTGGATAAAGCACCGGCCCTGGATTCAGGAGGACCCGAGTTCAAAGCCAGCCTCAGACACTTGACACTTACTAGCTGTGTGACCCTGGGCAAGTCACTTAACCTTTATTGCCCTGCAAAAAAAAAAAAAAGAAAAGAAAAGAAATATGCAGAGTAAATTGTTGATGATCTCAGGGGAATAGTGAGGGAGAGAGAAAATGGGCTTTGAATTGGGTCTTGAAGGAAGTCAGGGAAGATAGAATTTGTAGGCAAGGAGGGAGAACTTTCCAGGAGTGTGGAGCAGTCAAGTCAAATACATGTAGTAGGGAGATTTGGTTTCCAGTCTGAGAAACAAGTAGACCAATGGAACTAAATTATAGTGTGGAGTGTTAGGAGACTAGTCAAGTAGTAAAAAGCTTTAAAAGTGAAATAGAGGGTTTTTTTTCTTTTTTGGGGGAGGGGGGTGTTGCTTGTTTGTTCTTTTTTTGGCAGGGCAATGAGGGTTAAGTGATTTGCCCAGGGTCACACAGATAGTAAGTGTCAAGTGTCTGAGGCTAGATTTGAACTCAGGTCCTTCTGAATCCAAGGCTGGTGCTTGATCCACTGTACCACCTAGCTGCCTCCAAGTATTTTATATTTGTTCCTGGAAATAATAGGGAGCCACTGGAGATTGTTGAATGGGGGTGGGGAAAACTGCTTGGTGAGCAACATGGTCAGACCTGGATGTTAGGAAAAAAAAAATCACTTTGGCTGATGAATAGAGGATGAATTGGAGTGGGAAGAGAGACAAGACCAATTAGAACTCTATTACTTCAGGGCAGCTAGGTGTCGAAGTGAATAAAGCGCCGGCCCTGGATTCAGGAGTACCTGAGTTCGAATCCGGCCTCAGACACTTGACACTTACTAGCTGTGTGACCCTGGGCAAGTCACTTAACCCTCATTGCCCCGCAAAAACAAAAAACAAAAACAAAAAAACCTCCCCAAAACCCTCTATTACTTCAACTGAAAAGTTTCTCCCCAAATAAAATTAATATACTAGGATATGAGGGGAATTGATAAACTGGGAAGAAATTCTATTCATTATAAAAGTTTGTTTTCTATTCATCTCCTTTCTTTCCAGAGATGGGAGATTGTGGGATTGTGGCTGTGGAATACTATATGTGTAGACACTTGATTGATTTTTGCCGAATTGTTGATTTTTTTTTCCTTTTCCTTTTTTATTCTTTGTTACAAAAGAGATGACTTTTTGGGTAAGTGAAGGGGGCGAGATTATTAACAAATGAAGTGATGTAGCAACAAATAAATTTTTGAAAAAGTGCATGTTCTTTTTTTCTCTTCCTCCCTCCCTTCCTTCCTCCCTCCCTCCCATTTTCCTTCCTTCCTTCCTTCCTTCCTTCCTTCCTTCCTTCCTTCCTTCCTTCCTTCCTTCCTTCCTTCCTTCCTTCCTTCCTTCCTTCCTTCCTTCCTTCCTTCCTTCCTTCCTTCCTTCCTTCCTTCCTTCCTTCCTTCCTTCCTACCAGAACCATCCTGGAACACACAGGATATATGATGATTAGAAACAGAACTGAGTTCAGGTTCTTCCTCTGTAAAACGAGAGGATGGAACTAGGTGATCCCAAAGATTCCTTGGATCTCTGACAATTTAGGGTGCTATGAGATTATCTTTCCTTGTGCTAGAGACCCAGGAAAAGAAGAAAACCAGAATCACTTCTCTGTCTTCTTAATAAAATGGCGACTTTCCAAACAAATGAAAAGACTGTCTGAATTAATAGGATGGCAAACTTACTCCAGGAAGGGGAGAAAGGGATAGAGCTGAGACAAGGAAATAAGATACTCATCCACCCACCAGGGCCCCTCAGCTGGTGGTGAGGTCATGAAAGAGAGTTGGAAGTTCTAACCTGCATTTCAGTTTAGCAGATGCATATCAAACTGCCCAACTGGTCTGGCCTGCCTGGCTGCTGTCAGGCTAAGGCCTGCTAAGCCTGGAAAAGACATCTTCTCCCTTCTCTCTAGTGGTCACTACCCCTATGAAGACAGGAAGACTAGACCTCATTTAGGCAGAGATTCATTTCTAGGATATGTTTCTAAACATTTTTATTTAGAAAAAGTATGAATAAAAATTAGAAAAAATGATGAAGGGGAGAATATAACACCTAAATGCCGACATATTTTTGAAAATAAATGTTACTGATATTTTTTCGGTTTTTTATTACCTATATTTTTCAGCATATCCTCCCCACTTTCCTCCAGGTTTCACTTATTTTTTTGGCAGGGCAGGGAGGGTTAAGTGACTTGCCCAGGGTCACATAGCTAGTAAGTGTCAAGTGTCTGAGGCTAGATTTGAACTCAGGTCCTCCTGAATCCAGGACTGGGGCTTTATCCACTGTGCCACTTAGCTGCCCCCCAGCCTTCACTTATAGCAATAAAAGGGGGGGAGGGGGAGGCAGAATGACACAAAACTAACCAACCTATTTTAAAAGTTTGACAATATATAGTTTTTCGCTCCCATGGTCCCCCATCTCCCCAAAGAAGTGGGTAGAGGTACCTTTTCATACTTCTTCTTTGGGGCCCAGTTTGGTCATTACAATTATGTAGCACTCAGTTTCAATAGTTTTGTTGTTGTTATTCTTTCTGTTTTTGTAGCTCTTGTATATATTGTTTTCCTGGTTCTGCTTACATCACTTTGTATCAGCTTATACAAGGCTTCTTGTGCTTCATCATCTTCATGATTTCTTATAGCACAGTAATATTCCATTATATTCACAGTTCATATTTTCATTTAGCCATATCCAATCAATGGACGACTACTTTGTTTCTATTTCTTTGGTGCTACAAAAGGTATTGCTATAAATATTTTGTTATATATGAAGCCTTTCTTTTTGTCAACAGTTTCTTAGGGATGCTTGCTTAGCAATGGAATCTCCAAGCTGAGGAGTATGAACATTTCAGTTACTTCCTTCACATAATCCCAAACTGATTTCCAGAATAGTTGGATATATCCATGGTTCAACCAATGCTATGTTAATTGCATGCACATCTTCTTAAATGTGAAAAATCTGTGAAGTGGATTCTCCATCAACAGCTCTGCTTGGCTTGACTCCATGCAACACCATGTACTGTTCTAGGATACAACTGATCCCCTGAAATCTCATCACTATGAGGACTGACTGAAGGTTTTGTTTTTGTTTTTGGTTTTGGTTTTGTGAGGCAATTGGGGTTAAGTGACTTGCCCGGGGTCACAAAGCTAGTAAGTGTCAAGTGTCTGAGGTCAGATTTGAAATCAGGTCTTCCTGAATCCAGGGCCGCTGCTGTATCCACTGTCCCACCTAGCTGCCCCTAAAGTTTTCTTAATCATCAGCTTCTTAGCTCACCCTTAGTTGCTTCTTTCCTCTGATTGCATGCAGGACTGAAGGACAGAGCATTAAAGTCCTCCCTAAGTGTTCTTTTGTAAAGGGTTCACAGTCTTCCTGGTAGTTAAGTTTTCATCAGCAGCTCTGCTTGGATTGGATTCCTTAGGATAACGCCATGACCCCAACAGGGTAACCCCTGGTGGCCACCCTACCCTACCTTTTCAGCTTCTTTGTGTATATTGTCTTCTTCCATTCGATTGCAAGTTTCTTGAGGCTAGTGATCATCACTCTCTTTCTTATTTGTATCCCTAGCATTTTTCACAATGCCTGGCATATAGTAGGTGCTTAACTAAATGCTAGTTGACTTGAATTGAACTGATGGGACATGTCATATGGGAAATGAGCCCTGTATTTTTATTTTATTTTATTTTTTATTTATTTTATTTTATTTTTTTAGTGAGGCAATTGGGGTTAAGTGACTTGCCCAGGGTCACACAGCTAGTAAGTGTTAAATGTCTGAGGCCGGATTTGAACTCAGGTCTCCTTACTCCAGGGCCGGTGCTCTATCCACTGTGCCACCTAGCTGCCCCTGAGCCCTGTATTTTTATTAAAAGCTTTCCTAGGGTGGGCAGCTAGGTGGCACAGTGGATAAAGCATCAGCCCTGGATTCAGGAGGACCTGAGTTCAAATCTGACCTCAGACACTTGACATGTACTAGCTGTGTGACTCTGAGCAAGTCACTTAACCCTCATTGCCCTGTCCAAAAACAAAACAAAACAAAAAAAGCTTTCCCAGGTCAGGGCTTCTTGCTGGAAGACACTTTGCCATTTTCCAGAGGAACTCAGTCATGGTGAAGAAAAGGGGCGGCTATTCTAGAACTAAGTTGTGGTACAGTAGAATGAACAATGGATGTGCATTCAGAAGACCTGGGTTCAAATTCAGCTTTGCCAAGATCTGTGTGATCTTGGGCAGGTCCCTTTACCCATCTGAGCCTCAGTTTCCCCATCTGTAACACAAAGGGTTTGGACAAGTTGACCTTCAAGATTCCATCTAGCTCTAAATCTGTGATCCCATGATTCTGCTGCTCAGGGAGGGCAGTCACAAGGGATAGCAGGTTACCTTCTCAGAACTGCCTTGGTTATCCCTTACATTAAAACTGCCTGTAGAGGAAGACACAGAGCTGGAATCCCTTCAGTTGCTTTCTAAAGGGTCTCTCCTGACCCCAGCTGGCTAGTAAGTAAGCACAGCAGCTCTGGTTCTTTGGATGTCTTTCCTTCAATGTCCAGTGAAAGGAAACCCTCCACCTAAGCTCTGGTAATTGGGGTAGGTAGAGGAGGAGGTGGTGGGGGGGGGGAGGCAGAGCTGTCAACTCAGTAATCCCCTGAAGGCTTCCTCTGGGCTCTCTGGAGAAAATTGTCTAAGAGGAATTGAATTGCTGCTTTCCTCCAGAGAAAAGAGTCTAGGGCACTACCATTTCATGTTTCCCTGGGGAAACGTGTTTCTGAGCTTCCACTGAAGGGGTTGTGTTTTCCCACTGACCGTGGCTAACCTATTGCCAGCTTTCCTTTTACTTTAAAGTCCTTGAGGCACAAATATAGCTGAATGTTTCTGCCACCACCCCGAGCAGCTGGAGAGGAATGAGATTCTCAGCATGTTGACCACTGTACCTTTGACCTAGTTATCTACCCTGTGCTTTTGGCACTGAGGTGTCATCATGTGGTCCCAGCTCTGTCTCTGTTTCTGTCTGTCTCATTCTCCCTCTCCCTCTCCCTCCCTTCCTCCCTCTCTCTCTCTTATTTTTTATCACATATAGCTTGTTGGCAATGTGTTTCAACAGAAGAGTCCCATTCAAAGGTTGCCTTCGCATTTTCTTCTAGATTTTCTTGCCACCACTCTGGGTCTTCAGCTCGTTCCTGTGATTAGTTCAAGTGTATCTTCCTACCCAATACCTTTTCTGATTCCCTCCCATCCCTGCCAACTCCCTAACCCGGGACTCCCCCTCCCCCCATAGCTGAAATCATCTCGCATTTACTTTGTGTATATATGCATATATATATACATATATATATATATATATATATATATATATATATATATATATAACTTTGTATATATTTTGAATGTTAAGGTGAGAGTCCACATGCACCGAAACTAATCACAAAAGACGTTAACATCTTGACTAAATTAATAAAAAAACAAAGTAGACGTGAACAAGTCCTTAATTAACTTAAGAGGGACATAGAGCCTTTTGATCATTGGATGGAGATTGATCGCAACACGTAGGAAATATTTGTGAATGGTTGTACAGACTTAATCACTCCCCAGGGGGTTATGTAGAAAAACTGAAAGCCTGTCAGGCTGAATCCAGTGGTGAAGGACTCCTGAGAGGAGTTGGAGTGAATGGGAGACACTGCTACTTCTCCACTGACTGGGTGAACTTCAAAAGGTTAGAAGATTTGAAAGATCTAAAGTTCTCATCACTAACTTTAACAGATACTAGCAGTGTCTTAGCAGAGCAGTGTTGATATCAACATCTGCACCAGGAGCTAAGAGATAACAGTGGAAAGACTAGACACATTGATGAAAAGCAGCTTTAGGGAGCATGTATCTGCTACAGACATTATAAAGACTTTATAAAAGCTATAGACATTATAAAGTGTGTGGGTAGGTGGGTTGTTTTAATAACCACTCTTTATTATACCTATTTATTTAATAAATACTCTTCTAAAAGCTAATAATCAATTAGAAGTACACTGGTAGGGGCTCATAAAGGACAATCATGGAAAAAACACAGCACCTCCGGTGATTCCTAGAACCCTGAGGGACATATATAATCACTCTCTGGGAGCCTGCTCCACCAATCCAAGTAAAAGTTAGGAAGTTACCCAGAGGGGCCACTATAAGAATTTATTTTAAAAAATAAAAAATGGGAAATTTAAAAAAAAGAATTAATTTACATATATGTATGCTATTTCCTATAAGTTTGTTGAGAATAGGGATGGTTTCTCCTTTGTCTTTGTACCCCTAGGGTTGAGAGTAGAGCATGGCTCATAATAAAAATTTAATAAAATGTTTGTTGACTGATTATCAATGAAGTTATGTCAATTATTCTCCCTCTCTGATTTTCTTACTGTTCCTTACACCATACTCTATCTCCTGCCTCGGTGCTTTTCATTGGCCATCCCTGGAATGCACTCCCTCTTTACCTCTATTTCTTAGCATCCCCATTTTCCTTCAAGGTTTGGCTAAAGAGGTACCTTCTGCATGAGTCCTTTCCTGACCTCTCCCTACTGTAACCCTCATCACCTATAAGTACCTTCCTCACCAAATTGTTCTGTATCTATTTGTAGATGCCTATGTCCTTCCACTGGACTTCTATGACTCAGGAACAGAAAATGAGGCTAATGATTTTACCCAACTCTGCCTCACTTAAATCCAATCCACAGGGCAAGTTGAGACATTACCCTGTGATGTCGTTGGTCCTTTTGGAAAACCAAGGATGAACAACAGTATGCCTATGTATGGACATATTGTAGCTCTTTACAAGATTGTAAACTCCTTGAAGTCTTTTCTATGCTTTTCTGTTTGTATGTCCAGCAACTGGCAGAATACCTGACACAAAATAGGCACTTAATAATACTGTCAATTAATTAATAGGTCACCCACAACAATAGGAACAAAGAACACAGCTACTACAGAAATGTCCTACAGGCAGAATGAACACAATAGAATACACCTCAACCACCGACTTTCTAAAAAATAATGTTTCTGATCAACTTACAACTATTCAGCATTAGGTATTTAAATAAGTGAGTTCCCCCCACCCCATTTCCGTGCCCCCCACAGGTAGAAAGGACCATAGATTTAGAACAAGAAGGAATCTCAGAGACCTAGTTCAACCTCCTCAATTCATAAATGAGGAAAGTGAGGCACATAGTAGGTGCTTCATTAATGTTTATTGAATGATGGTTCAGGGTCACACATAAGGGTAGATTTGAGAAGGGACCATAGTCATGGAACACCACATGCAGAGCTAGAAGGGACCTCAGAGGTCATCTCGTCCAGCCCATTGACCTTACAGATGGGAAAAATGAGTCCTAAGGTTGTCTAAATGACTTGGTTGCTCAGAGCAATTTGTCCTTTCCCTCCTATAAAACTAAAATTCACCTCTTCCCCAAAAGAATGCAATGCCAAGTTTTATAGATGTCTAACTAAAGAGAAATTAAGTGTGTGCACACATCAAAAGCAAGGAAAAGATGAGTTTACAGCTTGGAGCAAGAAAAATGTATTGGATACTATCAGCTTTCATTTCAGACATCCTGGTCTAACATTTCTAAAGTTTCTAATGATCCAATGTGATGTTTTGATTATAAAGTCAATAGCTAAAAGGGAGATATGAAAGGGTTTAATTCAAGAATTCATGTAACTTGCATTTGGATAACAAAAGCATTCTATACTTAGTCAAAGACAATAATTACAGCTAAAGTCAACTCTCTGAATTTACAGAATTCTGCTTTGAAGAAAAGCATTTTCTGAGAATATCCAGCATTTGGAAATCGAAAAGATGGATTTAGCTTCCAGTCAAATGGTCTCTGTGGATCCTATTGAACATTGAGAAGCAAAATTGGGATTTTTTTGGAAAAGAATTAGTGAGCACATCAGAATGAAATGCCTCGAACCACAGGCCTTTTCTTAAGAAAAAAAGATTCTTGAATCTCTCTTTCAGTTTTTAACTCCTTGTCATTGTTTTGAAACTTCGGCTTAAACTAATCCTATTGGAAGAAGATGGAAAAAAAGGCAATTTCAGGTCCTTCATCCATGTTTACTTTGACTTACCCCAGTTATTCTCAAACCACTTTGTATAATATACATGGTTTTAAAAAAATAACCCTTGTGGTCTTAGGGGGAAAAGAACATTCTTCCATATTTAAAAAAAGAGCTGTTAACCATATCTTACCATTATTAACCTTTCCTTGTGTATTCTCCAAGTGTCGGGAAAGAAGATGCCTAGAAAGTTACAAGGCTGTTGGAGAGTTGGGAGTGGGAAAGGGGCCATCAATGTCGAGACACCTAATGAATTAATTAGATGATTTTACAAAATCTCAGAGTAGAAAGGGATGGTGGGGTTATCCAATCCAATAACAGCTATAATAGCTGTTATAATATATAATATAATATAAATACAATACTATAATATATAACAATATAATAATTATATATAGAATAGCTATAATAGTTATTCTTTATATAATACTTTAAGGTTTGCAAAGCACTTTAATACATATTATCTCCTTGTATCACAACATCTCTGAGAAATAGGAGCTACTATTACCTCCATTTTACAGATGAGGAAACTGAGGTAGATGGTATTTAAGTGATTTGTCTAGGGGTCCAAGTCAGAATTAGAACTCAGGTCTCTGTTCCCCTTAGCTGCCTCTTAAAATCTTTATAGGCCTGGGACAATTTCCTAAGACTAGGTTCCTAGTCAGAGGTTGTTGGTGGAAGGGAATTTTCCCCAGGCCCAGAAACAGAAATCCATTGCATATTTTATTGTTTTTGCCTGAAGAAAATTCCTTTCTTGAATCAAGCTCTCTCTCTTAGAATGTAATCTTTGCTTCCTCAGTACATCTGTATGCAGCCAAGTGCCTGGCACATAGTGGTATTTAATACATGCTCATGATAAATTGAACAATTTGTTGATGTGTACTTGCTTCCATGTGAAAGCCAGGCTCATGCAAGGAATCCACAGGTACAATCATTACTACCTCTGCACACTTACCATTACCGGGCTAAGTAACAATAGAAAAAGAAAAGAGAGAAACAATGCACATCCCTATTACTGTTGAGGGCACCGCCATCCACCACTTAGCCAGGTGAACTCCTCACTCTTCCTGGCCCCACACATAGTTGTTTGTTTGTTTTGGCGGGGCAATTAGGGTTAAGTGACTTACCCAAGGTCACACAGCTAGTAAATGTCAAGTGTCTGAGGCTGGATTTGAATTCAGGTACTCCTGAATCCAGGGCCAGTGCTTTATCTACTCTGCTCCCTCTCCAATGGGATTATTACATAAGGGCCTCTTTTTTGGGGGGGGGGAGGTGGGCAGGGCAATGGGGGTTAAGAGACTTGCCTAGGGTCACACAGCTAGTAAGTGTCAAGTGTCTGAGGTCAGATCTGAACTCAGGTACTCCTGAATCCAGGGCCAGTGCTTTATACACTGTGCCACCTAGCTGCCCCCGAGGGCCTCTTCTTATTTAAGTTTTGGGTCTACCTTTTTGCCCAGCACAATGCTCTGCAGGAACATTAATAAAGGTGTTTATTGTTTATTGAATTGAATATTGGGGAAAGGGAGGTGGAAGGTGTCAGTTTGTTATTATAGCTGATCTTAATATAGCAGGAGGTAAAAAAAAATCTGAAGAAAAGTCCCGAATACTTCAAAATAGTCATAGCAGCACTTTCATTGTAGTAAAAAATTGGAAACAGGGCCAGCTAGGTGGCGCAGTGGGTAGAGCACCGGCCCTGGATTCAGGAGGACCTGAGTTCAAATCCGACCTCAGACACAACACTTACTAGCTGTGTGACTCTGGGCAAGTCACTTAACCCCAATTGCCTTACACAAAAAAAAAAAAATTAAAAAAAAATTGGAAACAAAGTAGATGCCTATTGATTAGGGAATGACTAAACAAATCATGAATACATGATATACATATGTATATGAATATATGATACATATATTGACATGAATACAACCATTATTGTGCCATAAGAAACAACAGATATGGAGCATTCAAAGAAGTTTAGGAAGACTTATGTGATCTGATAAAGTAAGTAGCGCCAGGAAAAAAATAGAAAACACGCAATTTCCACAACCACATCAACGAGAAGGACAATAACAACAAAAAGTGCCATATTGAACGCTGTGTATTTGTAATGATGAATCTCGGTCCCAAAGAAAAGGTAAGAAAATGCCACCACCTTCCTTCTTGAAGAATTAGGGGACTAAGGTTTGGAAGAGTACATAAATAGTAGGTTTTGCTGAGGGTTGTTTGTATTCTTTGTTACAGTGTAGGGGATCAAAGAGGAATTTAGTTGGAATTGAATGTGATCTTTTTTTTTTTTTAAAAGAGATATTAGGGCAGCTAGGTGGTGCAGTGGATAGAGCACTGGCCCTGGATTCAGGAGGAACTGAGTTCAAATCTGGCCTCAGACACATAACACTTACTAGCTTTGTGACCCTGGGCAAGTCACTTAACTCCAATTGCCTCGTCAAAAAAAAAAAAGAGACTAATAAAAATTTTAAAATAAATCCCACTTCAGACACTTATTAACTGGGTGGCTGTGGGCAAATAATCTCTCAGAGACTTTTTTCCTCATCTGTAAAATGGGAACAATACTAATAAAATGTTTCCCAGGGTTGCTGTGAGGATCAAATGAGGTAGTATCTATATAATGCATATAGAATGTAAACTTTAAAGTCATATAAAATGCTAGATAAATGTCAGTTGTTATTAACATTAAAAAACTATCTTCGGGGCAGCTAGGTAGCACAGTGGTTAGAGCACTGGCCCTGGATTCAGGAGGACCTGAGTTCAAATCTGATCCCAGGCCCTTGACACTTACTAGCTGTGTGACCCTGGGCAAGTCACTTAACCCCAATTGCCTCACAAAAACCAAAAATTTAAAAATTTAAAAAATTTTTAAAAAGCTATCTTCTCGATGCCTCTGGCAAGTGCCTAGAGCCACCCACACTAATACAGGTCTGTGGAGCTAAGTGCTATGTTGTGAGTCCCGTTTTCCAGGTGGCAAAACTAAGACTCAGAAAGACTAAGTCAATTGGCCAAGGAGGAATTAAGAAGCCTCTTGATGAGGGTGAAAGAAGATAGTGTAAAAGTTGGCTTGAAGTTTAATATCAAAAACCCCAAGATAATTGGCAACTTGTTCCATCACTTCCTTCCAAATAGAGGGAGGAGAAATGGAAGCAGTGTCAGATTTTCTATTCTTGGGCTCAAAGATCACTGCAGACGGTGACTGTAGCCATGAAATTAAAAGTCACTTGCTTCTTGGAAGGAAGGCTATGGTGAATCTGCACAGCATACTAAAAAGCAGAGACATCCCCTTGCAGACAAAGGTCCATAGAGTCAAAGCTATGGTTTTTCCAGTAGTAATGTATGACTCTTAAAGCTGAACTATAAGGAAAGCCATTGAGTGCCATAGAATTGACACTTTCAAATTATGGTGCTGGAGAAGACTTCTGAGAGTCCCTTGAGTAGCAAGGAGATCAAATCAGTTAATACTTAAAGAAACTAATTCAGACTATTCATTGGAAGGACGAATACTCAGCCTGAAGCTTAAATACTTTTAGCTACATAAAGAGAAGATGGGGGGTGGGGGGCAGCTAGGTGGCGCAGTGGATAGAGCACTGGTTCTGGAGTCAGGAGGACCTGAGTTCAAATCTGGCCTCAGACACATGACACTTACTAGCTGTGTGACCTTAGGCAAGTCACTTAACCCCAATTGCCTCACCAAAAAAAAAAAAAGAGAGAGAGAGAGAGAGAGAGAGAGAGAGAGAGAGAAGATGGGACTCATGGGAAAAGACCCTGATGTTGGGAAAGATTCAGGGCAAAAGGAGAAGGGGATAGCAGAGGATGAGATGGATAGATAGCGTCATGGTAACAATGAATATGAACTTGGACAGACTTTGAGACATAGTGGAGGATAGAAGAGCCTGGAGTACTGTGGTCCAGGGGGTCACAAAGAGTTGGACACAACTGAATAGCAACATGTGGCTATTAAGTACCATAGGCAGGACTTGAATCCAAGTTACTTTTTGCTATCCTATACTGTTTTTCTTTCTTTTTTCTTTTTCTTTTCTTTTTTTTTTTTTTTGCAGGGGCAATGAGGGTTAAGTGACTTGCCCAGGGTCACACAGCTAGTAAGTGTCAAGTGTCTGAGGCCGGATTTGTACTCAGGTCTTCCTGAATTCAGGCCAGTGCTTTATCCACTGCGCCACCTAGCTGCCCCCTGTCCAATACTCTTTTTCAACTCTGCTGGACTTCCCCATGTGTCCAAGGACTGCCTCTGACTCTCATCACCATACACATTGTCATTTCACAGAGTCAATGAGTATGGAATCTCTAGAGAGTTGCCCCTTTAGCAAAGGGCAGATATGGCTCAAAGTGGTTACTACATAAGGTGGTACCATACATTCAGGACAGTGGTTACAAGATGATAGATTCGGAGTTGGAAGGGACCTTAGAAATCATCTAGTCCAACCCTCTAATTTTATAGAGAACAGGTCTTTTTTCCTGAAGGACACTCTCTGTCAATGGGACTGTTCAGAAGATGTGGACTGGAAAAATTCCACTGGCCAAATCCCAGCAAGTGATCTGTCTTTTTAATAAGCACAAATAAAAGGGACTCTTGTAGAACAAACGTTTTATCTGATTTAAGGGAGCCATGAATATAATGCATGGTGTGATTATGGATATTTTTTTTCACCTTGAGATCTTTTCCGAGGCTGTATCAGAAACTATCCAGGTCTTTTTACACTGTCAAAAGGGAAGGGTCTGTTTATACTTTTGGGCTAGTTTTTTTTTCCCTTCTTTTTTGAGGTTTTCCCCTTGTGCTCTGACTCCTCTTTCACAATATGACCAATGCAGAAATTTGTTTAATGTGATTGCACATATATAACCTACATTAGATTGCTTTCTGTCTTGGGGAGGAGGGAGAGGAGGGAGGGTGGGAGAAAAATTTGGAACTAAAAATCTTATGAAAACAAATGTTAAAAACCATCCTTAGGGGGCACCTAGATGGCACAGTGGATAAAGCACCGGACCTGGATTCAGGAGGGCCTGAGTTCAAATCTGGCCTCAGACATTTGACACTTACTAGCTGTGTGACCTTGGGCAAGTCACTTAACCCCCCTTGCCCCACAAAACAAACAAACAACAACAACAACAACAAAAACATCTTTATATGTAACTGGAAAATAATAAAATTCTGAACAAAAAAAAAAAGGAAGAGTCTTGTGTTACCTCTACTCTTTCTTTTCAATTTCTCCCAATGGACCTGTAAAATAAGAGGAAATAAATAATAAAGTAACTTATCAAAACAGGCTAAAGCTGAGAAAAATTGGTGCTAATAAGTCTCTTGTGGGCAACTAAGTGGTGCAGTTCATAGAGCACCAGACCTGGAGTTAGGCTAGCTAGACCTGAGTTAAAATCCAGCCTCAGATACTTACTAGCTGTGTGACCCTGGGCAAGTCATTTAACCCTGTTTGCCTCACTTTCTTTATCTGTAAAATGGGTGGGAGAAGGAAATGGCATACTATTCCAGTATCTTTGTCAAGAAAACCCCAAATAAAGTTTGACCAAGAGTCATATATGACTGAATAACAACAAGTCTCTTCTAGAATGTTCAGTGTAGCTTGGACTTAAATTGTAAGTGAGAACTGAAGGGAAAGGAATGTATGCTTTGGGAGGATATGGATCTTTTGAAATACAATAGAGCAAGCTTGCAACAATACCAACTGGTATTTATTTTTATTGTCGTTCAGTCATTTCAGTCACGTCTGACTCTTCACGACCCCTTTTGGGGTTTTCTTGGCAAAGATACTGGAGTGCTTTGCCATTTCCTTCTCTAGTTCATTTCAAAGTTTTGTAAGACACTTTACAATGATCTCCACTAATACTTCCATCCACAAATTTTCACAAATGAATGAGAAAGCTTTATGTTCTAGCCACTATGATAGGCATGGAGATGTAAAGACATATGTATGACACTTCTGGACCTTGGGGAGCTTCCAGTCTAATAGGGGAGTGGAGACTACTGTCCTGTGATAGTCCTCTGGCATAAGGGAGTCCCTCCTGGGAGGATAGAATTTCCCCTTTTGACTTTCGCTTTCTAGGCCTGTGCTCAGAGTGCCCAAACTCCCACCAAAGGAGTGACTGTCAAAAGGGAGAGTCCATATCTGGGGACCAGGTTTCCATCCCAGACATATGGAGAAAAACAAGCCCCTTAATGAATCTGATTGCTTTGAATAATATGCCAAAATAATGGGGTCCAGTTCAATCTTCAAGCTTTAGTGACAACTAATAGGGAAGAGTGAGAGAGGAGGGGGAAAGGGAGAAGGGGACCCAGTATGGGAGTCAGACATATACATATCAACACAAAATGACTCATTTAAGGGTGGCACTGTGTTGAAGAATACAGGGACACGGATCCATTTAAATGATCCATTCAGGTGAAAACCCATAAGAGTGGCATGTTCCCAGGGAGGAGGGGTGTGCCCAGGGAGACAGGAGGTGTGCTCTGAAGTACCCTTCTGGAGTGGGACACTCACACTCTGTTCTTGGTGCCTGCCTGGAGCTAGCTGATCTGCATGTCAAGGTTCAGGGCACGTCGGGGATTTCTGAAGTACAGAGGTACGTGGGTGTAGGAGACAAACTAGTAGTTGGCAAGATATTATTTTTGGAACACAGCTGTATTAACCTTAAAATATTACTGTCAGCCGTTTTTTCCATGGGCTAATCTTCTAGCAATGGTTTCCCTACAGAGATTCTACGAACTACAGCGTCCCTCAAGAGGAGACTGTCATGGTGGTATCCAAGACCACTAAGTCTTATCTGACACCAGATCAGATAAAAATTTCTTTGCTACATAATAATGGAAACTTCAAAGGCATCAGTATTCAAACCTTGTTGCACGTCTTGAAATGAGAAAGCAGCTGCTGAAACATTTGGGTATGTCTGGGTTAGGCTGCGCGATGCAGAGAGCTCTCCACCCTCTGATGCCATTTGCTTCCACTCCTGTCTGGTAAAAGCCAGCAGGGTGTTGGAAGGATTTCGTGCCCTCCCTACGGAGTTCTAGAGGTCAGAAGCTGACTCCAGAGCCTTTCCCCTTCAAACACAAGAAAAAACCTATGCCTAATTTGGAGCATCTTCGATCTTTTATAAGTAGGGAGCCCAGGGCATCAAGCTAACTTATAGTATAAATCATGTGACATTAGGAATGAGAAATAAACCAAATGAAGAAGACACTACCTTTCCAGTCTTACTTCATATTACTTGCCTTTGAGTATTCTGTTCTGTTTAAACTGGGCTGCAGGGTCTATCTCCCAGGTTTAGAGACAGCTAGGTGGCACAAGGGAATTACGAAGACTTTTCTTACTGAGTTCGAATCTGGCCTTGGACACTTACTAGCTGTGTGACCCTGGGAAAGTCACTTAACCCTGTTTGCCTCAGTTTTCTCATCTGTAAAGGGAGCTGGAGAAGGAAATGGCAAACTACTCCAATATTTCTATCAAGAAAAACCCAGGGGCAGCTAGGTGGCACAGTGGATAGAGTCAGGAGTACCTGAGTTCAAATCCGGCCTCAGACACTTAACACTTACTAGCTGTGTGAGCCTGGGCAAATCACTTAACCCCAATTGCCTCACTAAAAAATTAAAAAAAAAAAAAAGAAAAACCCAAATGGGGTCATGAAGAGTTGGACATAATTGAAATGACTGAACCGAAAATCTCCCATTTTTGGAATGTTCTTCTTCCTTACTTCCATCTTTTGGAATCTCTAATGACCTTCAAGACACAGCTTAGATGCCATCTTCCACATGAGGACTTTCTGATCTCAATGAATATTTCCTCTCAAAGGTCTGTTCTATCTCCTATGTATTTATTCATCCATGTTCTTTGTGGGATCCCTTCAGTTGAATGGAAATTCCTTGAGGGCAGGATTATTGACGTTCTGATCTTTGCAATCCAGTGCACAGCACAATATCTTACACACAGAAGGAACTTGCTAAGTGTTTGTTGAACTAATTTAAATTGAATTGACATAGTGGTCTTAGCAAAACCAAATGCCCCTGATGTTTCTTGGAATATAAAGGATCAAGGAACTAAAGAACTTGTGATCCAGGGGTCCTGATGACATTATTAATTTTATTACTTTTATTTTATTGTTGCTGTTCAGTCATTTTTTTTGTCATATTCAACTCTTTGTGATTCCATTTAGGTGGGTTTTTGTTGTTGTTGTTGTTGTTGTTTTGCACAGGGCAATGGGGGTTAAGTGACTTGCCCAGGGTTACATAGCTAGTAAGTGTCAAGTGTCTGAGGTCAGATTTGAACTCAGGTCCTCCTGAATTCAGGGCTTTATCTACTGTGCCACTGAGCTTCCCCCTTTAGGGTTTTCTTGACAGAGATACTGGAGTGGTTTGCCATTTCCTTCTCCAGCTTATTTTACAGATGAGGAAACTGAGAACCAACAGGGTTAAGTGACCTGCCCAGTGTCTGAGGCCAGATTTGAACTCAGGATGATGAGTTTTCCTGACCCTGGCTGGGCACTCAATGTACAATGGCGCCACCCAACTGCCCCCTTTATTTAATAGGAATATTCTATGTTGTGGTACAGTAGAAAGAGTTATGGTGTTGGCATCAGAGGACCAGGGTTCAAACTCTGTCACTAAGGCTTCCTGCCTGTGCATCCTTGGACCTTTTAGAGCTTATTTCCTCAACTGTAAAATGACTGGATTGGATTAGATCAGTTCCAGGATCTCTTTCAACTGTAAATCTGTGATTCAAAGATCCTTCCTTAAAATCATGACAATAAATCTAATTTTGGATCTGCCCTGAATAGTGAGGATGGAACACAGCCAGGGTGTACTTTGAACTAAATGATAGGCTTGAGTCCTTTCCGGAAGTGTCCCTGTCACATGTGTGTACTCTGGATGACTAATATTTACTATAGAACCATGTGGTTGGATAGTGAACAGAGTTTGTCCCTGGTTACCTTGAATCTGTCACCTCTTGATGGCTCCATTACAGGAAGGCAAAGCTTCTCTGGCCCCCTTTAGTAGTTTCAGTGCCACTGACAAATGGTATTTTATAAATACAGCTCAGAAAATCCTGGCATGTGTCAGGACAGCTTATCGAACATATTGTCGGCTCACCCGCCCCTCCATTATACAACAAGTCTCCAACACTTGACACAACTGCTACTCTCTGATTGGCTGCGGGTGACATCATGCCTCTGTTTATTTTACTTAGGAAAGGCTAGAGGATCTGACTTAGATGTGCATATCTACATTTCATTAGGTAATAATGAAAACCCAGCCCAGCTCTCCTGAGCCACATTGAGGTTATTAATTATGAGCTAGCATGTGGCACCTCAATGAAAGATAAGTGAACAGCTATCTCCTGCTGCCTATCTTTGTTAAAAGTGTCCCCTTACCCTCTACTGCTCTCTCCTGGATTATCTTAATAGGCAAAATACTTAGAAGGTAGGGTAGTGTGTGGGAAGGGATCAAGAAATTAGTGATGTAGACTTGGAAAGGACCTCAGAGGTCATCTAGTCCTTAATTTTACAGATGAGGAAACTGAGGCTTGGAGTGGTCAAATGGCTTAACCAGTCACACAGATGCCACACAGTAGTATAGTCAGGATTTGAACCCGGGGTCTCTAACTCCAAATCAAACTCTCTTTCTATTCATTGGTTGAATACCAGTAGATTTAGAGTAAGAAGATATGAGTTTGATTCTCAGCTATGGGATTGCAGATAAGTCACTATACCTTTCTCAGTCACAGTTTCCACACTTGTAAAATGAGAATAGTGCTATTTGCCCCATCAATCTCACGTGTTTGTGAGAAAAGAGCTTTGCAAACTGTAAAGCTCAGAATGAGTACTTTGGGGTCAATCATGAATAAGTAGCTTTTTCCTTTTGAAAATAAAGTGCCCTACTAGCTGTATGTGCAATAAAGACAAGCTTTTGTTTATATCTAAAAGTTGACTTGCCAGGTTTTTTTTTTTTTTTTTGCCTGTGTCTTATGGAAAGAAGAAAATTCCTGGAAAAGATTAATCTGACTTTAATAGTTTTAGAAGAAATGAAAATGCTCCATAAACTTAGTTCATTTATGATAGTAGGGGATTTTCAAAATCCTCATCCCCTCACTAACGTAATTGACAGACTCATTGAAATGAGTCTCATTAGTTCAGTCCCTTCTTCCATTTTACAGATGAAGAAACTGAACTCATTTGCCCAAGGTCCTGTAGATAGTATATAGTGGAGTCAGGCTATGCTAGCACCAAAGATGGTCCTGCCTTTTCTCTGTTTAATTCAAATTTCTTTTTTTTTTAATTATGAACTTAACAAACATCAACAAATGCAAACACTTCAATATTCAAGAGAAAGAAAAAGAGCAATGTCTGTGACACTAGAAACTTCTATTCTGTACAGTTTTAAAAGTGCATTAAGGGGCAGCTAGATGGCGCAGTGGATAGAGCACCGGCCCTGGAGTCAGGAGTACCTGAGTTCAAATCAGGCCTCAGACACTTAATACTTAACTAGCTGTGTGACCCTGGGCAAGTCACTTAACCCCAATTGCCTCACTAAAAAAAAAAAGTGCATTAAAATTAAGATGATAATAACAAAACTGCTCTGTCTCTGTCCCATTATGAACTTCCCTTGGATTTCTTTCCATTCTGGTTCATTGTTGCTCTTTTTGTCTTTTTTTTCTTTACACTCCTATCACTACCCATCAATTATCTTCCTCAATCCAAATAGAAGTCCCCTCTTGTAACAAATTAATACAGTTAAGCAAGTATAATTTAAATATATTTAAGCAAACATAACCCAATCCAATAGACAACTAGGTGGTGTAGTGGATAGATTGCTGGGGAAGACCCAAATTCCAACCTAATCATAGACAGTTACTAGCTATGTGACCCCTGGGCAAGTCACCTAACCTTCTGTTTGCCTCAGTCTCCCCAGCTGAAAAATGGGAATAATATTAATAGCATTTAGCTCTCAAGATTGTTATAACATTCAGTGAGATAATAATTTTAAAGTGCTTAGCCCAGTGCCTGGCAGATAGTGAGTGCTGTATAAATGTTAGCTATTATTCAATAAATACAAAGGATAGATTGAGTGCCACCTGGCCTAGAGTCAGGAAGACAAATCTTCCTGAGTTCAAATCCAGTCTAAGACATGTATTACTATGTAACCCTGGGCAAGTCAGAAGGAAATGGCAAATCACTCTAGTATCTTTGCCAAAAAAAACCCAAATGGGGTCAGGAAGAGTTGGACATGATGGAAATGACTAAACCACAATTATCATCCAATCACACTGGGTGATTTTGGCTGTATCTGAAAATGAATTTCTCATTCTCTATTTCTAGTCTGTTACTTTGAAGAATGATTCATCATTGGTCTTCTAGAGCCATGATTGGTGTGTTATAGTGATCAGTTAATTGAGTCATTCAGAGTTCTTTTCCTTTTCATTAGGGTAATTATTGTATAAGCTATTCTTCTGATTCTGTTCACTTTACTATGTATCAATTCATATAAATCTTCCCAAGTTTCTCTGAATCTATAAATTTCATTTTTATGCATCATCAATATTTCAATACATTCACACATCATAATTTGTCCAATTGTTCCCCAGTTGGTGAGTATTCATTTTGTTTCCAGTTCTTTGCTATGACAGAGCTTTGTTACAAATATTTTTGTGCATGTAAGTCCTTCCTTTTGTCTTTGACTTCTTTGTGGCGTTGCTTGGTTGAAACACAGTCTAGTGACTTTTTTTTTAAGATTCTTCTTCTTTTTTTTTTTTTGCAGGGCAGTTGGGGTTAAGTGACTTGCCCAGGGTTACAGAGCTGGTAAGTGATAAGTGTCTGAGGCTGGATTTGAACTCAGGTCCTCCTGAATCCAGGGCTGGTGCTCTATCCACTGCGCCACCTAGCTGTCCCCTCCTAGTGACTTTTTAGGTATTCTTCCAAATTGTTTTCTAAAGTGGTTGGACCAATTCAGAATTCCCCCAAATAATGTATTAATGTGCCTTTCCTATTATAGCCTCTCCAATGATGGCCATTTTCTTTTGTTAGTGTGATGGATGTGAGGTGGAATCTTAGAGTTGTTTTATTTTATTTCATTTTATTATTTATTTTTGCATTTCTCTTATTATTAGTAACTTGGAGAACTTTTTTGAATGGCTGTAGGTAACTTGCAATTTATTATTTTGAAAACTGCTTGTTCCTATTCTGTCACCCAGAACCCTTTTCACTGGATCATGCTACCTCTTCTTTCAGGGGCAAAGAAATCAACGTACATCCCTTCTATTGATCTCATTTTTGCTATATGACCAGCCCATCCCCTTTCTTAATCATACATAAACCTTCAATACAGACAGTTCTTGGTTTACCTAAATAGACCCTTTGGAAGACCTGCAAAGTGATTTTTGTAAGACAAATGTGCCTGTGGAAATGGGGAAAGGAAAGAGGGAGTCAGGAAGGGGTGCCCGAGGAGGGGAGGGGCCAGCCTATGGTTCAAGGGCACATAGGAGCAGTGGACAGAGAATCAAGAGCAGGAGGTGGCACACATAGTCTGGTGCCTGCCATACCAGCCATATTGAGGCAGGACATAGACATGGACAGGAGAGGACCAGAGATTTGTGGGGGCCCAAGGCCAGGGAAGGACACCCAAGCATGGAGATGGAGGGAAGACAGACACTCAGGGTCAGACATGAAGGTGGGTGGGCAGAGGAGGACAAAGGTCTTCTATCTCAGAGCTGGAGGTCTCAAGCCAAGCCCCAATTCTGCCTTGGAAGTGGTGGTCTCTGAACCTCCATTCTACTTTGACTTGTGGGGTGGGAAGGGTTAGGACATTTTGTGTCTGTGTGTTTGAGGAGACTTTGGAGCACCAAGCCAGAGAGGCAGGAGCAGAGAGAGTAAGTGTGGTACTGTTATAGTAAAGGGAACACAGATTCTTTTGTCTTTTTTTTTTTTTTTTGTGGGGCAATGAGGGTTAAGTGACTTGCCCAGGGTCACACAGCTAGTGTCAAGTGTCTGAAGTCGGATTTGAACTCACGCACTCCTGAATCCAGGGCCAGCACTTTATCCACTGTGCCATCTAGCTGCCCCGCCCCCCCAGATTCTTTTAGAATATGGATTTCTTTCAGAATTCTTTAGGTGAAGCCAAATTTGTGTAAAGAACTGTCTTTTATGCTCCTCCCTATATGTAAGTCATCTTTGGTATGTGCTTTACCTTGCTTATACGTGTCTTTGTGTTGCCCTTTGGGTTAACTGTCATTTCAATTCTTCTGAGATTGTGATCACAGATTTCAAAGCAATATATAATCTTTGGGAAAATGCTGACATTAAAGAGATAGGATTGTTACAGCAATAAAAGTGTGGGATCATTGTGTTTCCAGTTTTTAGACTTCATCTCTTCAGGAATACCTGCCAGATATGACAGTTTCAGTCTTCTAGGGTAGAGTGACTAGAAAATCTTTTCCAGTTAAAAGCAGGCTGACAGTTGTGTATACCATTAACAGATATAATTTGTATACTCTGACCCACTCAGTCTGGTCTTGATGCTAGTATCTATTCCCTTTTGTTTTGCCCAAAAATGTTTTCTTAGTTACAAAGTAGGATTCTAGGTAGGGGTAGAGCTGGAAGGGACAGTTATATCAGGGAATTACTGTGATGTATAAAACAAAAGTAATCCATAAAACTGATTATGGTTTTAAAAGGGGAGATTGAAATGAAAAGCAAACCAAGGAGACTGTCCAGAGGCAGACTGACAGAGTAGATAGTTAACTATATAATATAGTGTTGGTGTTGGAAAGACCTAGATTTAAATTCCATCTTTGTCATTTTCTACCTCTGTAACCCTGGGCTAGTCACTTAGCTTCTCCTTGCCTCATTTTTCTTATCTTTAAAATGAGGGGACTAAAAAAAAATGAGGGGACTAGAATTGATGGCCTTTAAGGTCCCTTCCAGCTATAAATTATGGTTCTAAGTGTATCCTTTTAACCCTTGTGTCTTGGCCTGAGGTCAGAATCCTTAGCCCCACACAACTACTTGATTTAGAATTAGAAATGTCCCAACTGGGAGCAGCTAGGTGGCGCAGTGGATAAAGCACTGGCCCTGGATTCAGGAGGACCTGAGTTCAAATCCGGCCTCAGACACTTGACACTTACTAGCTGGGTGACCTTGGGCAAGTCACTTAACCCTCATTGCCCGGCCAAAAAAAGAAAGAAAGAAACAAAGAAATGTCCCAACTTCTCTCTAACTTACATTCAAATGAATTTGATCCGTGACAAAAGGTAAGTGAAGGATGCAAGATCTTATTCTTCACTCCCCCGTCCCTCATTCCTATCATTATCATGTATCTCTCTCAGTTACTACCCCCTTAGGCCCCACTAGCAATAATGCTGTATTTTGTGTAATAAAAATCCTCAGTTTCCCTACTTGTGTAATTAGTGGATATCAGATATAAAAAAACAAAACTATCACAGAATGAGAAATTTGTAGGTGAGGACTTTTTAAAGTAGCTTTTAAAGTCCTCAAAATAAAAGTATCATAAAATGTTTTAAGCTTTTTAAAATTTTTCTTGTTTTTATATCACTTTTATTTCCAAATGTATTTTTTTTTTTTTTGGTGAGGCAATTGGGGTTAAATGACTTGCCCAGGGTCACATAGCTAGTAAGTGTTAAGTGTCTGAGGCTGGATTTGAACTCAGGTACTCCTGACTCCAGGGCCAGTGCTCTATCCACTGCACCGCCTAGCTGCCCTTCCAAATGTATCTTAATCCTCTTCCTTACCCAACAACCTATACTTCAAAACAAAAAAGAAAGGGGGGCAGGGGGTGGATGGGAGGAACAATTTAGCAAAACTAACCAACCCATCAACAAAGCCTAACAGTATATATGTAATGTTCCACATCCAGAGTTTCTCATCTCTGCAAAGAAAGGAGGAGGATACATTTTCTCATCTCTTCTTTGGGACCAAATATTTTGGCAAAGATACTGGAGTGATTGCCATTTCCTTCTATAGCTCGTTTTACAATTGAGGAAACTGAGGCAAACAGGGTTTAGCAACTTGCCCAGGGCTGAAGCTTGAACTCAGATCTTCCAGACTCCAGGCTTGACATTCTATCCACTGTAACACCTCCCCCTTTAAAAACAGTCTCCCCCTTTAAAAACATAATCGATCTCATTGATGACTTTTGTTTTTTATACCACAGTAATTTCCTGATAAAGCTGCCTCTCCCATCCCCATCCCTACCTAGACTCCTCCCTTTTAACAAAGAAAAACATTTGGGCAAAACCAGCATCGACACCAAACTGGGGCTGTCAGGATATACAACACTCCATAACCTCACGGGAGGGGAAATAGATTTCCTCATCTGTTTTCTCTTTTTATTAACCTCATCTTCCTGAAAAGTTGTATAGAAAATCAAAATACGTGTATCGAATCCTATTTTTCCAACTGTTTCCACTGTAATCGGGAGGGAATTTCCACGGGAAAAATGTTGACTAGGATCATAAAAATCGGATTAGAATTGAGGGAAACTTTATCTTTTTTTACTGTACTATTTACATACACGTAATTCTTTTACAACTGATCTCAATAAATGTTGTTTATGATGATTTCATATGGTCTTAGCACCGTCATTGAGAGAACTTATATAATAAAATCTAGGACATATTTTATTGCTATTTCATTTGGGAGCATTTACTGACTCCAGTGGGATCTGAATGTTTAAGCAACTGTTAACAGAACTCCCTAGGTGGTAGAGGACCCTACTTGAAATTACTCCTCTGAACAAAATCAACACATACAATTAGACTTTGGCCATGCTGCTTTGTCAAATGTTCAGCATTGAGAATAAAAGAGTTTATGTGCTTAAAAAACAACCCCACAATTAAAAAAAAAATCAATAAACACCACCCTCTGTAGTTATCAGTCCTAGTTCAAATATGCAATAGTCAAATACTCATTAAACACTGCTTAAATAACCCTGTGGGTGTTACTTAAATAACTTATAAACATAGTCCAAGCTATTAATTTTTATGCCTGGGGCAAGCTGTTAAGCACCCTCACTTGAAGAAAACCTGGAATGGGGGAAGGAAAGGAGACAAGATCCTGGCATCCTATTAAACAAGCCCCTGCTCAGGAGACCACAAATCTCAGGGGAGAGATTAGACAGAACAGGGTAATAGAGGAGCTCGCCCCATTCCACCATCCCGTAGCTTTCTATTTCACTAAATATTCTTGCTAAGTGATAAGCTTTGCTGTTTCAAGTGTCAGCAGCACCAGCACCCTCAAAATTCAGTGCCCTGGGGCAAAGGCTCAATTTCCCCACCCTAGTTGTTGCTTTGCCTTTAAGGTGCTCCTTGCTGCCCTAGAATTCAGATGTTAAACAGAAATCACCAGTAAAATCAAGAAGATATTAACAACTGTTAGGTATTTTTAAAGTGAATTCCACCCATACTCTTTCTTTTTTTGGTTTGTTTTCAGTAAGTAAACAGTGTCCTTTTTGTGTGCCCACCCACGTATGCTCACATCATCTCTTACAAGCACTTGAGCTGCTTGGCAAGGGTAAAATAAAAGGTGGGACTAGACTACTCAGTTCTCACTTGTCATTTATTTTTCTCCCCCAATTCTGAAGAGCTGTCTCACCTGTTTTTTCAATAATTTCTCCTCCTGGGATGCCCATCAATTGCGGAATGGATAAACAAGTTGCAGTATATGAATGTAATGGAATACTATTGTGCTGTAAGAAACAATGAGCACCCCTCCTCCCCCCTAAAAAACAATGAGCAGGCAAATTTCAGAAAAACCTGCTGGAAAGACTTACATGAACTGATGCAGAGTGAAATGAGCAGAAACAAGAAAACATTGTACACAGTATCAACATTATGTGAGGATCAACTGTGATAGACTTAACTCTTCTCAGCAATACAATGATCCAAGATAATTCCAAAGGACTCATAATGGAAAATGCTCTCCACATCCAGAAAAAAGAACTGTGGAATCTAGATGCAGATTGAACCATAGTGTTTCTATTTTTTGTTTTTCTTTCTTCTTTTTCAAGGTTTTTCCCTTTGGTTCTGATTCTTCTTTCACAACATGACTAATGCAGAAATGTGAAAAAAAATGTCTCCTCCTTCCCTGCTCTTGGCTTCCTTCCTCTTCCCCTCTTGTCCTCCTACCATTGTGGTGCATTAACTTTTCCACATCTAACACCATCTCCCCTCCCAAGGAAAGTGACTTTCCTCTTGTTCTGTTTCTTTCATATCTTACTGTTGACTCCCTCAGATTATCACCTTTCAGAATGAAGGCAACAGTCAATCTATGAGAAATGGAGAGCTCAGAATAGAAAGGATGAGACACACCTAATGAAACTGTAACCACCCTCAAATCTGATTTACCCAGGAACCATGAATGTGGCAGCCCTACATTTCTTCTAGTGGAACAAAGTAAGGAATCCTCACATTAATTAGGGCTAAAGGCATGAAGCTCCATAGAAAGACAGCTGGAAAATAGAATGCCCCCTCTTCTCCCTCCCTCCTCCCCTTGAATCTATCCTGACTGTCCTGCTTGTATTCATTCTTGGGCTCCAAGCCAAATAACTTTAGGCATGGGATGTAGTCCATTATTTTTAGGTCATGTGGGGAAGGGTTCAAGCTATTATTTTTAGGGTTGTATAGAGAGGTAGCTTTTCCTAATTTTAGATGATCAAGTCTCTCTTCCCTCCTCCACACATACACATATACATGACCCATATGGACCTTTTCTTTCTTATGCTTAACTTGGAGAGCTGTCATTTATATGCTGTGCTTATGGGGAGTTTGAATGCTGGAAGCATTCCTTGGTCCAAGAGGGATTTCACGCACAAGTTATTTTCAAGTTTCCTTGTTATCCAGCCTAATTCTCGAGACTCAGGATGCTGACTGTCTCTTAAATTTCCCCAATAAATTACAGTTAAATACATATCCATAAACCCTCATCCCATTGCTACAAAAAGGGAGAAAATCGGACAGAGAAAGAACAAAGAAAGAAGCAAAAGGACCAAGCTTCTTTATCATGTATGCCTGGAATTCTCCACGTATCTCTTGAAGACAAATAAAAAGCAAAGATTTTTGTGAAGAATGCACACATCACAAGAGCGTAATCTTTAAACTGGAGTGTATTTGAAGACTTTCTCCATATAAATTCTCATTTATTGCCAAGGACTATTTCCAGATGTCTGATCTCTGCCTGTTAGTACATTTTGGTAAAAATGATAACTTATTCAGCTGCTGCTTTGATTGTTTTTTTTCCACTGACAACTGAAACATGAAAGAAACTTTCATGTTAATTTTTTCCTTAGTTGGCTTCCCTGCAAATGTCTTCCTTGCAAACAGTAGCTTAGGCATCCTGCATTAGCTGAAATTTTTCCCGATTTTCACAGGCAGAGAAGTAACTAATTAAATAAAGTGAAGGATGAACTATTTTAATTTGACCATTTGAGTCAGATGCCATTGAGTTTGACTAATGAAACAGGAATTTGGAGCAAGTTAGATATTGGGGATGTGGTCTCTGAACCTGAATGACTTTGGGTAAGATGCTTTGTTTCTATAGGCCTTGATTTTTACATATCTTAGATAAAGGGGTTGAATTCTATGATTTCTAAGATTCCAGGACCCTTCTTGTTCTAAGTCTATGATCCTGAGTTGGGGGTGGGGGTAATGGAAAAAAGTATGATGGTAAATCAAGTTAAATCACTTCTGAGAGAGTGAAAAGATAATGTGATAAAACAGGAAAGGGGTGATTTTTATATGTTGGGAATTGCAGATATAAAGGGTTGGTTGATCAAGGGATTTCCTGATCATGTTGATAGCCTAACAGAGTGATGATACTGTTTTGGGGACTTTGAGGGGCAGCTAGGTGGTACAATGGGTAGAGTGCTGGACCTGGAGTCAGGAAAACTGGTGTTCAAATCTAACCATGTGGCCTTGGGTAAATCACTTAATCTCTCTCCACTTCAGTTTCATCATCTGTAAAAGGAGAATAATAATAGTCCCTACTTTCTAGAGATATTTTGAGGATAAAATGAAATAATATTTGTAAGTCAATTTGCAAACCTTACAGCCCTATGCCAACTTCTTCTTCTTCTTCTTCTTCTTCTTCTTCTTCTTCTTCTTCTTCTTCTTCTCCTTCTCCTCCTCCTCCTCCTCCTTCTACTACTACAACTACTTTTCTTCAGCCTCTTCTTTTTCTTGCCCTCACAATGCTAGATACTTGTATTGGTCTCTGGGGAAGAAAGAGACTCACTGGAAAGTTTTGGGAGAATGGGGTCCTGCTTCCCAGAAAACCCCAATTTGTTTCCTCCCAAGGTGGTCTAAACCCTAGCTTCCTAAACTGTGGGGTTGAGTAACTGAATGTGGAGGTCATGAAAAATTTGGCAACAATAAAAGGTTATGTATGCCTATTTTATATACCTGTATACCTGGGGTCCCATAAAAATATCTTGGGCAAAAAGGGGTCATAAGTGGAAAAAGTTTAAGAAGCCCTGATCTAAACTATAGGGTGTTGCTATGAATCTAGAGTATTTCACAGCGTTATGCAAGGGTGAGATTCACAAGAGAGGGAGCAGATTTTATCAGTTGCCTTTGTGCTCCCTTGTTTCATTGTTTATGAGCTCTTTCTGAATTTTCTGTGAAGTGAAATAGACTTTTCTTCCTTTTATCCCTCTTTTCTTTTTGGCAAGTTAATTGGGGTTAAATGACTTTCCCAGGGTCACACAGCTAGTAAATGTCAAGTATCTAAGGCCGGATTTGAACTCACGTCCTTCTGAGTCCAAGGTTGACGCTCTATCCACTGCACCACCTAGGTGCTCTATGGAATAGACTTAACACAATAACGTATTGTTACCTTGAGTGTTCCTACAGAAGATGAGGATCCTTTTACCCATATCTGTGGAGACAAGAATTCTATTTGAGTTATATAACTCTTGGTGGGGACAAAATGAACCTAAGAGATAATGATTGGAAGCAGGGAGGGGTTGGATGACCCACAATATTGAACCTGGTCTGTGTCATCCCAGATCTTGGGGCATAAGGGCATGAGTTACACAGGAACTGAAATGATGTACTTGCGCAGATATGTGCATGATATGCTAACTCCAAGGTGTCAAAAATAATGTGGGACAGCTGTTCTGTTACTTGTTTACAGAACAGAAAAAAAGGGACATGGTAAGGAGTAGATTCTAAATGAAGAACCAGCATCTAAGATAAAGAGACTGTATCGTTGTGCTGAAATCATCAAAACAGAATGTTTTATAAGCCAATGAGAGAGAAGAGAGTTAAACATATTGGCTGGTAAAGCAAAGATCTGCAAGACATAGGGAATGAGGCAGAATAATTTTGATGAGGAATTGAGGCAAGAATGGTAGAAGGATCACAAATAATACTGAAGCTGGTTGGTAATGAACTGTTTCTCATGAAAAATTCATTGTTCTAGAAGTAAAAGGTTTTTTTCCTCCACCTTCATACTACTTGATTTATGTGCCTACAACACAGCAAACCCATTGGGATGTTGTGGGTGGATTCACAACCCGACATATCTGCTCTAAGATAGCATTCCAGGCCCCAAATACAGGGTAAATAATTACAAATCTGTACAATGCCCCAAATGTACGTGGTTGAATGTCTCAGCAGTAGGACTGTGTAGTGACAACAGATGAGAGAGCTATGGTCATTATCCAGTTTTCAAGAAAATCTATATTTTTTTATCCAAGGGGTCCTGTCATGCCCCTGAAAGCTAGTGTCAGGGGCATGCAAATTAATTTGAAGTTGATATAAGCCATAAGGAAGCATTTAACAGTGTTGGATGAATGGGGTGTGTGTGTGTGGGGGCAGAACTGGTGACCTTTGCCTTTCATTCATGCCAGGGACCAGGGCCTGTGACTCCTTTGCTTGTTCTTTCCCTTCTGCCCATCCACAGATAGGTGTTTTGTTTTGCTTTGTTTTGCTTTGTTTTGCTTTGTTTTGTTTTGTTTTGTTTTGTTTTGTTTTGTTTTAGTCTGTAAGATCAAGGATTGGAGACACATCAGCTTTGTATTACCTTGGACAACCCAGATCTCAGTAGTATGAACAAAGAAGAAATTAACTCATGTTCTTCTATCATGGTGTTTCTCTTTTTGCCCTTCTAGGGAATTACTTTAGGAGAATTAAGAAACACCTGCCTCCTCTTGGAGTTTCTGGTAATTTTCTACAACTGGTTAACAGGTATTCATACCAAGTAATCCATATAGAAAAACAGATGAACTTGTGAGAAAGCAGTTCTCCTTTTGATGCATGATTCCACTAGATCATAAGCTCCTGGAGTGCAGGAACTGTCTTTTACCTTTTTTTGTATCCCTGGCACTTAGGTCAGTGCCTGACATATAGTAGGCATTTAATAAATGTTGATTGATTGACTGCATAGAGGAAAGATGTCACAGAAAAGTAACCGGGAGTATTGCTACTTACACCCTCCTCACCAGACATTTGGTGTTAAAAGTCGTTCAGATTTGGAGGCAGGAGAGAACTAGGCTTGACTTCTACCTCGGGCTCTTGCCAACTGGATAACCATTGGTAAGACATTTACACTCTCAGTCTTGTTTCCCTCATCTTCATAATGGGGCTGCTCATACCTGTCATCTGAACTGTAACCAGTAGACACCAACATAGTGGTAGTGGCTGAGAGTGTTCCTTCTCCCCGCCTCCATTTTTCTTCTGCTTGTGGAGGGACAAAAACACTCTCCCTCACCCCTCCAGGGTCCTGTGGCCGTGGCACATCTTTTGTGAGTATTTCCCTTGAAGACTTGAATGGGGGAGGGCCAAATTGCTCCTTCTCCCAGAGTGGCTGCCCTCTGCTTCACCCCCTCCAAAAACCAACCAGACAAAACAACACTATCTCTGTCCCAGGTGAAAAGATTCCTAGTTATGGCTCTGTGTAGTATCGGCCTCAAATGAGATAAATATGCAAAGCCCTCTGTAAGCTCTATAAATATGAGCTATTACTTTTAAGAAAACATTGGGTTGCCGTCTGCTTAAGGTAACAATAGTTCATTGTATATACTGCCCATTGACTTAATAAATGTTTGAATTAACTTGAATTTCTTGATCTCATCAACTAGGCTAAGACTGGCAACATTCTGGGTCTCCTGCGTAGAGGAACTCGCTGGCTACAAGAGGTTCTATTGCTGATAGAAGCTAGGACTACTTTTCCAAAGAAGGGAAGGACAGCTGGAGTCCAATACTCAGTCTCTATGTATGTGTGGAGGATCAGGAGTGAGGGGGCAAAGAAGGGAGTTTTCTTTCAGGAGATGAGACGGAAGACCTATTATTACTTTTTCTTAAACTTTAATATTATTTTTTCCTTAATAGTTCTTCTCTCCAATTACATGTTTTTTTTTGGTTTTGTTTTGTTTTTTGGGTTTTTTTTTTTTTTTTTGCAGGGCAATGGGGGTTAAGTGACTTGCTCAGGGTCACACAGCTGGTAAGTGTCAAGTGTCTGAGGTCAGATTTGAACTCAGGTACTCCTGAATCCAGGGCTGGTGCTTTATCCACTGCACCACCTAGCTGCCCCCTCCTTCCTACTATGAATTGTGTTGAGACTGTTTTGAGCTGCTTCTTGAGAGACAGTGTGGGTGGGGTGGGGTGGGGTTATTTTATTTTTCGGCCTGATTACCCCCTTCCCCAATTACATGTAAAGATCATTTTCAACGTTCATTTTTGTAAGATTTTGAGTTCCAAATTTTTCCCACTCCCTCACTTTCTTCCCCTTTCCTCCAAATCAGTAAGCAATCTGATATCGGTTATACAGTACAATCATATTAAATATATTTTCACATTGTTCATGTTGTGAAAGAAAAATCAGAACAAAAGAAAGAAGAAATAAAACAAAGTGAAAATAGTATGCCTCAATCTGGATTTAGTCTCCATAGGTCTTTCTCTGGATGTAGATAGCATTTTCCATCATGAGGCTTTTGGAATTGGAAGACCTATTATTTCTGACGATTAGCATTCACCTTTTGGCAAACTTGGGGCAACTGTACTTTACACTTCTGAACCCTTTTCCATTTCAATTTAGTGAAATCATTTTTTGCCTTCTGCCTCCAATCTCTTCAATGTCCCAGACTGGATATAGCTGGACATATACATACAACTTGGATATTTTGAGTCTCCTGAGAAAAACACTGGAAATAAAAAGGTGTCCTTTTTGACATCTTTGCCTCAGGACTGAAGCATTTTTCTAACTCCTCTTCCCTGTCCTCCCTCAGCCTCTTCTCCTTTCCCCCTCCCACCACACACACATCTTCCTGGGAGCTGTTGCAAGTGTCAGAGTTTAAATGGATGGCAGGAATACACAAGGGCACCACATTGTTGGAAAGGAACTGCCTTCTGGCTGCCAAGGACAAATGCAGACACACAGAGAAATATCAAGGGAGGTTTCACATCAAAGGCAACCCTGCCTGGACCTGCCAAGAGTGTGGCTGCATCTGCGCTTCTCCCATCAGCCCTGGGAGACGTCTTAGGGCCCTGACTGGGGTGCAGGCTGGGCTATATCATTCCTCCAAGTCGTCTCCACTGGCTTTGACGAACTGGACATCAGCATTCTCTTGAAGCTGGGCTCTGAGGAAGATGTCCAGAGTTTTTAAATGTTGGGTGATTAGGTGGGAAAAGCTAAGGTGAATATGTACTTGGCAAATTTCACTTTATTTATCATAAAGATTTTTTAACAAATACTTACTAAGCACCTCCTATGTGCAATTCACTATTCTAGGTATATTTAGCATCAAAACCTTGGATTAGTGCCAGTTTTTGTTGTTGTTGGTTTTTTGGTTTTTTTTTGCGGGGCCATGGGGATTAAGTGACTTGCCCAGGGTCACACAGCTAGTAAGTAAGTGTAAAGTGTCTGAGACCGAATTTGAACTCAGGTCCTCCTGAATCCAGGGTTGGTGCTTTATCCACTGCGACATCTAGCTGCCCCAGTGCCAGTTTTAACACCAGTGATATTCATGCCAGGGATATCATGTGGTTGTGAACCATGAAACACTATAATATCTGATGAGGAAGTTTAAGTACTTAATGCTTCAGATTATCAACAATGAGTTGTAAGCTAGAAAGTAATAATCTACCAATAAATAATTATTAAGACTCTATTATATGCCAGGCATTGTGCTAAATGCTGGGGATACAAAAGAGACAAAAGGTAGGCTCTGCTCTCAAGGAGCTCACAATCTAATGGAAGAAGCAATGCAAAACAACAACAACAAAGCAAGCGAGCTACATATAGGATAAGTAACACATAACTGGGGGCAGCTGGGTGGCGCAGTGGATAAAGCACCGGCCCTGGATTCAGAAGGACCTGACACTTAGTAGCTGTGTGACCCTGGGCAAATCACTTAACTCTCATTGCCCTGCAAAGAAAAAAAAATTATAAAAAAAATAACTAAAAGAGAGAAAGCACTGAAATGAATAGAAACTAGGGAAGGCTTCCTGTAGAAAGTGGGATTTTAGTTGGGACTTAAAGGAAGCCAATAAAAGTAACAACAGCAAGAATTATAATTGTCAACATTTATATAACATTTCAAAGTTTGCAAAGCCTTTCACAAATATCAACTCGTTTTATCCTCACAATAATCCTGGGAGGTAGGACGTATCATTGTCCCCATCTTATAAATGGGGAAACTGAGGCAGACAGAGATTTGAACTGGTCTTCCTGACTCTGGGTCCAGTGTGAAATGTACAGTGCCACAGAGATACCCATATAAAAGGCATCACCAAAGACATGTATGGCCAGAAAAGGATGTGGTTCAGTAGCAAGAGTGAAGAATAATTAAGATTCAGTCAACAAGCATTTGAGGCACTGGATTTCCTCATATCTATGAAATATTAAAAGAACCCCAGAAGTGCCTTCATCATGTTGGGCTTTACATGATGGGAAGAATCTACGACAAGACAAAGATAAGAATCACACAGGGGATGAGAAGATGCAGTTGAGTTGTGAACTTGCACTGGGGAGTTGAATATCCACTTCCATGACAGCACCAAACATATAAAGTATTAAAATCTGCCCCAGATCATAACTCACGTTCATGTAGGTCTTGAAAGTCTATAGAGTATTTCCTATGCGACAACCCCACGAGGAAGGTCATACAATTAGAATGGCAGAATGGAGAGATAGAAGGGATGTCATGGATTATTCAAGCCACTCCCCTCATAGTATAGAGCAGGAAACTGAGGCCCGAAGGGGTTAAATGATTTGCAGGTAGTCGATTCCTTTTTAATTTTTTTAACTTTTTGTTTGTTTGTCCTATCAGTAGTCAATTCTATTGATTCTCCCTCCCTAGCATCTCTCCTATTCACCCCTTTTTCTCTACTCCCTCAGATACCCTCCTAGTTCTTGCCCTTATCTGTCACCTAGACCATTATAAAAGCCCCTAATTACTTCTCAGGTATTCAATCTGTCTTCTCTCCAATATATCCTCCACAATGCTGCCAAAATAATCTCTAAAGTTTCATTACATTCCTCCCCTGTTCAGGAACTTTTGAGGGGCTTCCTTTTAGTTTTTAGATTTAACATAAATTTCTGTGCCAAGAACTCACGATCCTACCACAGCCTGGCTTTAATCAGTCTTTCCAGATTTCACATTATTTTTTTTAAGAAACTCCATGTTCCAGTCAAACTAGAGTTTATGTGTACATCTAGGATACTGTGTTTAGTTCTGAGAACTCCTTTTTTTTTAGACCTCATTAAAATTTTTTTTATTATGAACTTAAACATCAACAAAATGAATATTTTAATACACAGAGAGCAGAAAAGTAAATTATATATGAAACAATTTACACATGATTTGAGTTTTTTAAATGTATACAAATTTTTTTCTCAATTTTAAAAACATTTTTGTTTAAAGTTTTGAGTTCCAAATTCTATCCCTTTCTCCCTTCCTCCCTTCCCTCTCCCCTCTCTGAGATGGTAAGCAATCAAATATAGGTTATACATGTGCAATTATGTAAAACATTTCCATGTTAGTCTTTTTGTATAAGGAGATGAATAAAAGAAAAAAATGAAAGAAAGTGAAAATAGCATGCTTGAGTCTGTATTCAATTAATATTAGTTCTTTCTCTGGAGGCTTCTTCATTAGTCCTTTGGGATTGTCTTGGATTATTGTATTGCTGAGAACAACTAAGTCATTCACAATTCTTTATCATACAATATTGGTGTTACTATGTACAATGTTCTCCTGGTTCTGCTCACTTAATTTTGCATCAGTTCATGTAAGTTTTTCCAAGTTTTTCTGAAATTATCCTGCTTGTCATTTCTTATAGCACAATAATATTCCATCACATTAATATATCACAGCTTGCTTACCCATTCCCCAGTTGATGGGTATCCATTTGATTTCCAATTCTTAGCCACAAAAAAGAGCTAATATGAATATTTTTGTACAAATGCGTCCTTTTCCTTTTTTTTCTTTGGATGTCTTTGGAATATAGACCTAGCAGTGGTATTACTGGATCAAAGGGTATGCAATTTTATAGCCCTTTGGACATAGTTCCAAATTGCTCTCTAGAATGGTTGGATCACTTCACAACTCCACCAACAATGTATTAGTGTCCCAGTTTTTCCACATCCCCTCCAACATCCAACATTTTCTTTTTTCCCTCTCATATTAGCCTCTCCAATAGTTGTGAGGTGGGACTGAAGCTCAGAATAAGCTGAAGTTGCCCATAAAGGGTAACAAAAATAATTTTTTAGCTCAAAAAATCCATATTACTATCATGTCACTCTCATGCTCAAAGGCTTCAGTGGCTTCCTATTGCTTCTGGAATAAAATATTCACTTCTGTTTGGTCTGTAGAACTTTTCACAGTCTATCCTTCTGGATAGGTTTCACATTATTCCCTGCCACTTATTTCCAAACAAATTGAACAAGAAGGAAGAAGTGAAGAATCCAGAAATTACATTATAAAGCCCATCAGCTTTCTCAAATGTTCAGGAACTCTTAGAAAAATGTGTCAAAGTCAATGGATTGGTTTTGCTAAATTGCTTTTTGTTCTCCCTCTTATTAAATCTTTCTTACTAGGAAAGTGGATAAGTGAGGAAGGCTACTCATGCCAACAGCTTGTGAAAATGAAAGACAGCAACCAAAATAAGATTTGTTTAAAAAGGAAAAAAAAGTCAGATGTGTTGAAAGGAATTCAGAGGATCATAAGATCATAAATTTAGATCCAGCAGGATTTGTATGAAGTGCTACTGATTGAAATAAGTCAAACCAGAAGAACACTATCTTCAAGAGCACTAAACAGAAGGAGACTCTAAGTAACTGTAATGGTCAACTTGGTCTCAGAGAAGAGATAGGAAAGCATCCCTCCCTCTTCTTCATAGAGAGGTGGAGGACTTTCAGGACTGAAAATTACACCCCTTGTAAGACCCAGATGCTGCATCAGTTGTTTTTAACCTCTTTTCTTCCTTAGAAGGGTGAGTCCAATTCTTGCAGCCCAGTGGGGAGAAGCAGAGGGGGAGGGGAGGACATCCTAAAATGACTATGATGTTAAAACAAAAGATATATGACTAAGACTTATTTTTATTTTTAATTTTTTGTGTGTGTTTTTGTTTTTTAGACTTATTTTTAAAAAAAGAAAAGGGGATGGGTTGATGAACTCAATGCAAAGGAATGAAAAAAAAAGAGATTTTTCTCTGGAAATGATTATGAAAGCAAAGGATATCATTCTTTCAAAGGCTATTAAAAGCTCATCCCATGTGCTGTTTCAGTGAAAATCATTTGGACTTTTTCAGCAACTGATCTTCCTGAGTTCCCCCCCACAGGGGCACCATGTTTCTTCTTTCCAGCTTCAATTCTCAAGCCTTTGAGAATCTCCTGCTGGGTCTTCTCCATGACTAGTCTGTCTCCTCAGTGATAGCTGGATAACTTTCTGTGGGGTGTTCAAGGCACAAACTTCATAATTTTAAAAGTCCCAATAAGGAAATACTCGATTCTCTAATTCTGGTCAGGTTAAAAATCTTGTCATGTCCCGTAAAACCTTGTCACACACCTTGTTTACTTCCATTGTTATTTTTAATGATAATTGTAATGTTTCTTTGCCCAATCTGAGTGAGCATCAAATTAAACATGACACAAGGAACATATAACCTGACCAAGACAAGATGTGAACAGATGGTAAGAGGAGGGGGAATTCCCAGCAGCTAGCAACATGGGCTAGAGAGGGGCATATTTTGAAATGGGAAGCCATATACCACATTGTTCAAGTCATTTCTTTAATGGTTGAGGAAACAGAGGCCCTAAGAGTTGAAAGGACTTGCTCAGGGTTATGTGACATGTTTGTTGCAAGCCTTGATTCTAACCCATCTCCTGATACCCAGTTCAGTGTCCTTACCTGAAAATGTGTAATATGGCTATGAAATTTCATCTAGAATGGACTGGGAGGCATAATCATTTTTTAGCATACTGCATTTATTCATTTGCTCAACAAATATTAAATGCTCACTGTATACAGAACACTATGCTAAGTGCTAGGTGCACAATTTCATTAAGAAATAACCCCGGGGCAGCTAGATGGTGCAGTGGTTAAAGCACCGACCCCGGATTCAGGAGTACCTGAGTTCAAATCTGGCCTCTGACACTTGACACTTACTAGCTGTGTGACCCTGGGCAAGTCACTTAACCCTCATTGCCCCACAAAAACAAAAAGTTTTTTAAATTAAAAAAAAATAACCCCTGACCTTATGGATCTTACAGTCTAATAGGGGGATAAGACACAAATACAGATAACAATTATAGTGAGTAGTACTCTGGCCCACAGTCTGAGAACCAAGCTGTCATACCTCCCCCACAGGGCTCTAGGGTTACCCCAAGGGGCTTGGGGTATCTCTTCTCTAATACCATCAGCTCAAGCCCCCATTGGTTGTGTTTCCCTCACTGTTAGCTTCCAGTCCACTTAAGCACTAAATAACAACTAGCTTTTAGGAAAGGAAATTTACTTCAAATATAGAGTAAGAACAATACCCCTCACCCCACAACACCTCAGTGGCAACACTCATTACTATAGCACCTCTGTCTCTAGGGAGAGTAGGCTCAAACTTTGTATGGCTTCTCCATAAAAATGTTCCCATCGGGGCAGCTAGATGGCGCAGTGGTTAAAGCGCTGGCCCTGGATTCAGGAGTACCTGAGTTCAAATCCAGCCTCAGACACTTGACACTTACTAGCTGTGTGACCCTGGACAAGTCACTTAACCCCCATTGCCCTGCAAAAAAAAAAAAAAGAAAGAAAAAAGAAAATGCTCCCATCAAGCTCATGGTCAAATGAAACATGGCTGCCAAATAAATCCTCAACTCAGCTACCATGGTACTGGGTCCCAAAGGTTACTCTTTGATTTCTGAGTTGACTACAAAACCCAGCATAGATTTCTGGGAGCTTGGACTCTCAGATGTCTCATTCTCCTGACCTTTCAAAACTAACGAAGCTGTAGGCTCTGCTCCCTTTGCCTAAAACAAAAGAATGAGTACCACAGCAAAGGACCAGGACCCATTTTTATGGGGCTATATAGCAGCCTCAAAGAAAGAGCGTCCAAGGCCTCTCCCCTTAAGGCATTTCCTCTCATGATCTATGGTCAGCAAAGGAATCAAACCTAGGGGAGAGAGAGAGAGAGAGAGAGAGAGAGAGAGAGAGAGAGAGAGAGAGAGAGAGAGGGAGGGGGAGAGGAGAGAGAGAGTGAGTGTGTGTGTGTGAGAGAGAGAGAGAGAGAGAAGGAGGGAGAGAGAGAAAAGAGAAGGGGAAGGGAGGGAAGAGACACAGAGAGAGAAAAGAAAAGAGAAGAGGAGGGGAGGAGAGAAGGAGAGAGGGAGGGAGGGGAGGTGATGGAGAGAGGAGAGAGAGAGAGGAAGAGAGAGAGAGAGGGAGGGAGACAGAGAGAGAGACACAGAGAGAGAGAGACAGAGAGACAGAGAGAGAGAGACAGAGAGACAGAGAGATAGAGAGAGACAGAGAGAGAGAGGTGATTTTGAATGCCAAAGTACCTCCTATTTAAAGTTAGCTGACAAATCAGTTACAAGATGCCTGTGCATGCTCCAGGGTCTTCCCAAGGCGTTTCTATTATGCATCATCATGACTCTCCCAGAAGAAGACTCCCCAGTCTCCTCCACATGGAAAACGGCATCAGCAGATTCTGAGCATGTGACAATCCCTGTTACACTGTAATCAATTATAATGATTATATTATATAATGGGATATTTGTAAAGCACTTCGCATACTGCTTGGCACACAGTAGGCACTATATATTAACTCTGTCCCATTAATAGACAATAAAGAATGCATATGTTAGAGAGACACAAAGTAAGGTCCAACCTGGGGGAAGGGGAGGGGGGTTGGTCATTACAAATGGGAAAAACCAGAAAAGTTTTATGGAGGAAGTGACCTTCGAGTTGGGCTTTTAAGGGTGAGTAAGATTTCCACTGGAAGAAAAGCTCTTTGACAGCTGGTGCCTCTGTATCATCCTACAGATGCCCAGAGAATGATAACAATAATGACTGAGGCCATCATGGTGGTCTCTGTTGGCGTCCTACCTTTCTACTGTAATGTACATTCCAAGGGAGAAGGACCTATGTTTTCTCTAGTAGGATCATCGATCTCAAGGCAGAAGGGACCTTATTAGAAGTCATCTCACTCTTTCCACTTCCACAAGTGAGAAAACGGAGTCTGAGGGACGTGAAGCAACATGTCCAGGGACACACTGGTAGTTATTAGGAGCATAAGGATTTAAACTGAGATCCGTAGGCTCTAAATTCAGGACTATGTCCATAGAATAACAGTGCCTCCCTAAACAATCTATTTTCCCCAGGATCTAGCCCAGTGCCCTGCACTCAATAAGGACTTAACACTTTTTTTTTTTTCTTTTTGGTGAGGCAATTGGGGTTAAGTGACTTGCCCAGGGTCACACAGCTAGTAAGTATTAAGTGTCTGAGGCTGGATTTGAACTCAGGTCCTCCTGACTCCAGGGCTGGTGCTCTATCCACTGCGCCACCTAGCGGCCCCTGGAGTCAGTACTTATTGAATGGATGAATGAATGAATGAATGCAGAATATTTTAAATGGCATGCTTCCCAGTCTGGTCAGATAAAATTTCATATCCATGTGCTGTGTGGTCATGTAAGAACACCGAAGTGGGAATCAGGAGCCTGGGTCCTAGCAAAGTTTGGCATTGGAGGCAGCTCAGCATAATGAATGGAGCACTTGTTGCTGTTGTCCTTCCCTCTCTAATAGGACTAAATGATGTCACTATGTTAGGGTCAAGGTACAGTGTGTCCAACTGTAGCTGATCAGACCATAAGAGCTCAGAAGGCTCTCCATAGGTCGGGCACAAATAGTTCATGTGAACATTTGGAGTGGAGATGGCTCTAAGTTTATGCATCTCATATTTCTTTTGAGCTAGCGCAATTCTGCTTTGCTCAAAGAACACAGTTCCTTCTGTGATTCGGGAACACCATGCTGGGTGGTCCTGTGCATTGCAATGGCTCCCATGTCTTCAGAGAGACCTTGACTTGGATTCAATAGACCTTGAGTTCAAATTCTACTTTAGATTCTGGTTGTATGAGCCTGGGTAAGTCACTTAACCTCTTTTAGTCTCAGCCTCATCACCTGTAAGATGAGGGCTAGTAATAGCACCCACCTCACTAGATTGTTAAAAGGATCAAATGAGACATTATATATAAAAGTATTTGCAAACTCATGTGCTATATAAGTGCTAACTATTGTCATAGGAGGTGTAGTAGAGCACTGGACCTGGAGTCAGGAAGTCCTGAATTCAAATCTGACCACAGACATTTAGTAGCTGTGTGACCCTGGGCAAGTCACTTAACCTCTGTTTGCCTCACCTGTAAAATAAAGAAAATAATAGTACCAACCTCTGTCGTGAGGATCAAATGAGACAAGAGCAAATTGTCTATCACAGTGCCTGGCACATAGTAAACACTATGGAAATGTTTGTTGTTATAATCTTTGTTATTGTTCAGTCATTCAGTCATGTCTGACTCTGTGACCCTGTGGACCACAGCACACCAATACTGTGACTGGGTTTTTCTTGGCAAAGATACTGTAGTTGTTGATCATTTCCTCCTCCAGTGGATTAAGACAAACAGACCTTAGATGACTTGCCCAGGGTCCCACAGCTAGTAAATGTCTAAGGTCAGATTTGAACTCAGATCTTCCTAATTCCAGGACAAGTGCTCTGTTCACTGAGCCTCTATTATACAACACACATGTATGTATGTATAGGTATAGGTATACATACATACATATATATATGTAAAATATAGGTGCATATATATGTTTTGTCACTCAATTGTGATGTGATCTTGGGCAAGTCACTCTTTGTCATTCTGGGCTTAAGCATCATCAACTGACAAAGAAATAAATGCAACAAGATCTCTAAAAGGCCTTCTTTCTGCTTTAAAATTTGATATTCTCTATTTTAATGTTCCTTCTCCCCCAGGGGATTTCCTCTCCTCTTGCTATCTGTTCACATCTTGTTTTAGTTAAGTTAAAGCTCCCCATGCCATGTTTGACTTGGTACTTACTCAAACTGGGCAAAGTAGCCGACTTTTGAAAGTATTTGAAGGTGTGGGAGGCAGTTGAGAGAATGGGACTATTCCAACCTCCTCATTCCAGCCCACTTGAAGCTGACCCACTTGGGTATCAGCATATTTCCCAGGCATTGTGCTGTGGGACTGAGATAAAAGTTGGGCAGCCAACGGATCCTTTTGTCACTCTGTCATGTGTCACCTTTCTGCCACCCTAGCGGGGGCTCCAAATGACAGAGAAACTCGTGTTACAGCCACAAGGATTTTTATACTGCTGTCTCCCTAATCCTAAATTGTGTGTGTGTGTGGGGGGTGTGTGGAGGAAGTGAGGGAGGGAGGGAGGGAGAGAGAGAGAGGCAGAGAGAGGCAGAGAGAGACAGAGAGAGAGACAGAGAGACAGAGAGAGACAGAGAGACAGAGAGACAGAGAGAGAGAGAGACAGAGAGAGACAGAGAGAGACAGAGAGAGAGAGAGAGAGAGAGAGAGAGAGAGAGAGCAAGCACTTATTAGCTTTGGGAAGTTTTCCACACAGACCTGGACATATTTGAAAGTGTAGCAAAGGAAAAATCATGGCACCATGGCTAAAGTTTGCCAGGCAGGTAGATATATCCCTTTAAGTTAGGTCTCCCAGTATGTTACTATGGAGAGCACTGGTTATCAGAGTCAGAGGTCCTGGGTTCAAATCCTAGCTTGACCACTCACTACTTCTGTGACCTTTTCAAGTCACTTGACATCTGTGGGCCATAGTTTTCTCAACAGTAAAATGGGGGGATGATGGACTCGATGACATCTAAATCCCTTTCAGCACCAAATATGGCCATAGTGACAAACATGACTAAATCCACACAGGAATTTAGTGATCATAATGTGTAGGGTTTTTGTTGTTGTTGTTGTTGTTAGGCAATTGGGGTTAAGTGACTTGCCCAGGGTCACACACAACTAGTGTCAAGTATCTGAAGCCACATTTGAACTCAGGTCCTCCTGAATCCAGGGCCAGTGCTTTATCCACTGCGCCACCTAGCTGCCCCATAATGTGTAGTTCTTAAGTATGTCACCCCCATTAAATTTCAAGGGAAATGGCCCCGTTCAAAGATGGTAAAAGATGGTTTACAGACATATTCATTCCACAAATATTCATGGAGTGTTTACTGAGCAGCTACATGACAAACGGCTAGAGCAATAGGTAGGGAGGCAGCAGAACCTAGTTCAAATTTAGATACTTCCTGGTTGTGTGATCCAGGGCAAGTCACTTAACCTCTTGTCTGTCTTGTTTCTTCAATTGTAAAATGGGAATTATAATAGCACCTACCTTTCAGGGTGGTTATAAAGACTGAATGAGATAATATTTTGTAAAGAAAAAAAAAGGGGTTTAGGACAGTGCCTGGCACTATAGAAATACTTATTTCCTATTTCTTGCCCCACTCCCCCGACCCTTACTGTATAAAATGCCTAGTGCAAGTGAGGGATCCAAAGTTGGAAAAAAAATGTCAGGAGCTTGCATGTTATTTTGGGGCAGAGTAGAAAAAGAAGCATATAATATGTACGCCAATAATTATAATACAAAGTAGGTGGGGAGGAATCGGAAGCAGAGAGCCCAGCCAAGCATTCTAGGAAAATTTCAGGATCATAGATTTAGAAAGGGAAGGGACCTTAAAGGTCATCCAGTTTAGCCCCTACACTTTAGAAATGGGGAACCTTAGGACCAGGGGGTGAATTCCCCAGAGGATCTCAGGTAGTAAATAACAAAGCTGGGATTTGGACTAAGGTTGTTTTGCTACAAATCTAGCATTCCATCCACTGTACCAAGCTGGAGAGAACACCCACAGCTGTGAGCTAGACAGTGAGGGAGGCAAAGAATCAAAGAAAGCCATCTAGGGAAGGTGGCAGCTGAGCTGAGCCCTGAAGAAAGATAAGGATTGTGAGAGTTGAGGAAAGAGTGCATTCTCAGCATGAGGGATGGTGACCTGTGCAAAAGCATGGAGGGAGGAAATGTTTTTTCCATTTTGGGCAATAACTGGCATATCCATTTGGTGGGGACAGCTAAATTTGTGAAGGATAATAATGGGAAATAAGACTAGTAAGGAAGGTTAGTGTCAGATTGTGGAGGGTCTAAAATAACAAGCTAAGGGGATTTTTTATTTTATGCTAGAGAAAATAGTGAGCCACAGAAAATTTTTGAGGGAGAGAATGAGCTGGTCTTAGAAGATTAGGTAAACAGCATTATGAAAAATAGGTTAGAGGAGGAAGAGATATCAAAGCAGGGAAACTTATTAAGAAGCTGTTAAAACAATCCAAGTGAGAGATGCTAGGGACTTGAGTTAGGGTAATAACTGCTGGCGTAGAGAGAGGTTGGAGCCCATATTTGTACTGTTTTTGAGCAGCCTCAGGCAAAGCATCTTGTTCAGTGAGTTATTGCTGAGTATTATTTTGTTCTCCTATCCCAGTGCTTGGTTTCTTGATATCTATCCCGGGCTCCTCTCAGGGCGTTATTCTTATCAGCATTTTCCCCTTATCTCCCTGGGTAGGTGAGGACACATAGATCTTCCTTAAGAGACACTGTACCAGGGCTGCCAAGCTGATAAGACCGGGGAAGAGAGTGAATGAGAACCCCAAAGCTCTTTCTGCTCAATGAAAACCGGTGGGCCAGGAAATTTAAGTTCATGTTCACATAACCCATCGGGATTGTGCTTAAAATAGTGTGACAACTTGACAAAATGCCCTGCTTCCTTTCTGCCCTTCACAATCCGTCCCCCTTCCCCCACTCCAATCAGGTTGGTGTCGCACATGTCCGTGGGCAGAGAAAGGAAATGAAAAGAAAAATGGTCTGTCTGGAGCAAGTTAACACTTAATTGTTGGGCTGTATACAGGATATTTTGTTCAGTGTAATAATGTATCAGATGCCAACGATTAGAGAGCTTGTCATGTGTTACTGCCTGAGAAATGTATCCTTTTGAATATGCAAAGACCCAGACTACATTGAGTGTGTCTTTTATTGGGGGAAATAGCTAGTCAGTTTCTAAGTGTTCAACTCTCCAGTCTTCTTGCATTGTTTACCTGATTACAAATCTGAAAAGACAACAAACCGACCAGGTAGTCCCTCTTCTTATTTCCCACCAAGTGGCAGCTGAACCAACCCACCCCCACACCTCCCCAAAGTACTTTCTAAACATCATCTTCTGCAGGATGCTTGAGAAATAAATCTAAGCAAATCAGTTCCCTTCTCTTGGGACTTCTAATAAAGTAATCATGGAGGCTTGTTGTTTGGAAACAATATTTGTATGGCTCCTTTAAAAAAAAAGCATGCTGAACTCCTCCAAAAAGCAGAGGCTGATTCAGAGGTGAGGAGAGAACAGCATGACCTTTCGGTAGATCATATCTTAAAGAACCAGAATCATAAATATTCAGAGGGACAAAGGACTCATTGCTCAGTGGATAGTGCAGCCGTATTTTCAGTAAGAGAACCTACCTGGCTTTGAATTGTCTCTGCCACATGCTACCTATGTGGCCTTGGAGCAGCCAGGGAGCCTGTCTGTGCCTCCATTTCCCCATGTGTAAAATGAAGATATCAAATTCAAGGATTTCTATTTGAGATCTTTGATCAAGGTGTGTGATCCCTGCAGCTGTACAATGAGAATTCTCTGATTCTCTGAGGGATAAAATAAGGATGTTAAATTAGATGACCTCTGACGTCCCTTGAAGCTCTGAATTTATGAATTCCCTTGTTTTCCAGAGAAGTCAGCTGAGGCTCAGAGAGGTTAAGCAGTTTGACCAAGGTTGCACAGGTTGTAAGGGATGGCCCAAGAACTGGGACCCAAGTCGGTCAGCAAACTTTTAATCCCATGTACCATCATATAGGCAGAAGTGTGCCTAGAGATATCAAGCATTAGGCAGGAAAGAAGGAAGAAAAGAAGAGTAAAAAAGGAAAAGAAAAAAAGAAAATGGATGATAAACAAGAGAAGACAGAGAAAGAAGGAACACAGAATAGTCAAGCTGTTTCTGCTGGTGCTGATGCATGTGTTTTCAAACTTAGCCTTTCCTAGCTACCATGCCTACACTGGACTGTTTCAGGTTTTGTAGACCCCATTTTCCTTTTCTCCTCTAATGACATCTATCCCTCTTCTCTTTTTAGGTCCTACCATTTCTTTCTGCCCTAAGGACCACAGCTCATAATGTCCAATTATCCGAGTGAAAGAGGCATCCTGAGTAGAACGCTAATGTTGAACGTTGCAAAGAATGAAAAGTGTCATCTCATCCAGCACTCTCATTTTATAGATAGGGAAACTGAGATCCAGGGGTGTAAAGTGGCTCATTCCTGGTCACACAAGCTTATAAGTAACAGACCCAGGCTTTCTGATGTCAAACCCAGTGTCCTTTCCATTATACCAACCTTCCTCTCTTGTAGCAATCATCATACTATGAAGCCAAGTCTCGGGATAGAGAAGGAAGAATAACTCAGTTATATAGAAGCAAAATGGGTGGCTATCAGCCTATTTGGCATATTTCAAGGGTTCTGAGGTGGCTCCCCTAGACTTAAAATTCTTTTCTCACTTGTTCACTTGTATATGATATGACATAATTCAATTCAGTTTGGTTCAGTAAGTCTTTATTAAGATATATATCATATATGTATATATATATTCACACATTTACTTATATATGTGTGTGACTATATATCTATATACATATATAAAATATATGCATCTATATACATATACATGTTTATACATTTCTATATAGGCACACACACACACACACACACATATATGTGCAACTAGGTGGCTCAGTGGATAGAGTGCTGGGCCTGAAGTTAGGAAGATTCATCTTGCTGTATTCAAATCTGGTCTTTGACACTTACTAGCTATGTGCCCCTGGGCAAGTCATTTAGCCCTGTTTGCCTCAGTTTCTCATCTGTAAAACGAGCTGGAGAAGGAAATGACAAACCACTCTAATTTCTCTGCCAAGAAAACCTCAAATGGGGTCATGAAGAGTCAGACACAATTGTA